>NC_090392.1:40583277-40939671 GCF_036365525.1 Heterodontus francisci
TTGGAATTCTCTTCCTCAAAATGCAATGGAAGTAGAGTCTTTGAACATTTTTAGGCACAGGCAGATAGATTCTTGATAAGCAATGGGGTGGAAGGTTATCAGGGGTAGGTGGAAATGTGGAGTTATCAGTTCTGCCATGAACTTATTAAATGGCAGAACAGGCTGGAAGGGCCGAGCAGCCTTCTCCTGCTCCTAGTTTGTGTGTTCGTAGAAGGGCAACAATGTGGGCATGAAAGATGAGCTAGCTGAAGTGAACTGGTTTCCTAGGCTAGGAGCAATGGAGAAGCAGTGGCAGACATTCAAGGGCATATTTCAGAATACTCAGAATAAGTATATTACGACTATAAAGGATAAAAAAGCAGAGTATTACTTAAACGGAGAACGATTGCAGAATTCAGAGGTGCAGAGGGATCTAGGTGTTCTAGTGTATGAGTCACAAAGCTTCCTCACAAAAATGCACATTTGTTATAGTTTTAATCAATAGTAAGATTAATTTTTAATTCCTTTATCTTTCAGAAATTGTCTCACTGGCCCGCTATGTAAGACAAAAATTGTAGTGTGGTCCCTACCACGTGAAAAGTTTGGAAACCCCCGGTATACAACATGCTTGATCCAACCTGAGTCAATGTGTCTGCATTGAAATGGCATGCAGTAGTTAATGCTCTGGTTATTAAATTCATATGAATTTTGATGTAAACACTCAGGAGGTGCCACATAATCCACAAGTTTGAGAAAATAGCATAGTATGGAATAATTTGCATAACACATGGTTAATGGGAGTGCTCATCATACAAAGTATGGGGTTGGGTCGTCAGACTGTGTCTCTGCTAATTAATCAGTCTCAATAGCCAAATGTGACCACATAGCTGGATTCTAAGTTATGTGACGCATCCAGAAATCTTAAATCAACAGAATCCTTGTCACCTTGTTATTTGTGGCTATTACGACCAGTTGAGAAAGGCGTCTCGGGTTCCCTTTCAGTCTTCACCTGGTCTTACCGTAACAGGGTTTAATTTTAAACACACCCTGTTTTTAGCTCCCCCTTGGTGAATCCTTGTTCATCGCTTTCCAATCATAAGGCAAAGAAACCAGCACAAACAGGCTTTCCTGGGTTTAAAGAAGAAAAGTAGAAATTTATTAAACTTAACCTCTAATTCGGTTGATGCCTACGGATACACGATGCGCCCACGCTAGCATGCATACATGATACACACATGCAAATAGAGACAGAAAAGAGCAGAAGAAAACGTGAAAAAATTTGAGGCAATATCTGAAGAGTTTTTGTTCCAGTTCCTCGAGCTCACTGTAGAATCCTTGATTGTAGGTAGATCTTGCTTTTTGTTGGGGCCCAATATTCTTCTTAAACCTTGTTCGCTATAGGAGACTTTTCTCTCTTGGGGTTCATGTGTCTTCAGTGGATTCAGAGGCTTGTGAGAAAGAGATGGGAGCAGACAGTCCAGGAGCAAACAGACACTCTCAGTTCAAATTGTTTGTACAATTCAGAAACACCCAGGTTGCCAAGCAGATTAATCATGTGACTAACTGGGCTGACCACGTCTTGGATTGTATCACCTTAGCAGTCTCTGGAATGCTGCTCTTACACACAATACCTGGTGATCAACATCTATTGTGGGTTGAATGTGTCAGGGAATGGTCCTTTGTCCTTCCAATTATCATCTGTTAATATGCAAATGTCTTTTCCAGCCGCAGCTGATCTGTTTAACAAGTCCTTTCTTCACTCCAGTAACAGTTAAAAATCAATGTTCATGACAAAATTAATGTGCCTCATTCTTGGCAGGTGGGGACCTAGCATGACAGTGGCCAGTAGGAGACAGATGCATTCTGGGCTGTAGGGATTGCCGAGCACATGGTGAGAGAATCAACACAGAGTGACTTGTGTTGGAGATGAATTAGGGGAATTGAATTTAATACATTTTGAAATTCAAGACTTCTGAAGGTAAAACTTCAAATGATCTGAAGTGCAACAATGTAGAGCTAGAATCCTGCAGCTAATACGAATCCATCACAACTGGGGTTTTATCTCAAGTTGTATGTTTACCATTTATTATGCACAGAAAGAGCTGTGATGAAGTAAACAATGAAATGGAAGAATTATGAATTAAAAAAACCAATATGCTGCTAAACAAAATCACAAGAACATGGACACTTATACAACAGTCAAAATGGAGTAGTCGTCATGTGACCCTCCTGTGCTGGAAATAAATTTGTTGCCAAGATGGAACTCATTAACACATCTGAAATAGCTCTGGGGAGAGCCCTTTTGAAATTGAAAGGAGCACAATTGCATATTGATGACCTTAGCTACATGAATTAATTAACAAAGGGTTTGGAGACAGACGGACTCGCAGCCCAAACCAAAAAGGAATAGTGAAATAGCCACATTGTAACAAAATGCTACCCATCCAGACATCAATTGATAGCCATGGATTCCACATCCTGTGGCATTGTGTGGACACACCAGGGGGAAAAGGCCATGTGTCAACTAACAGAAACTCTAATTTGATTGATTTTGACCTTTAAAAAGTAGCCCTCTGGAGTGAGCGGGGAGATCAAGCCAACACCTTGAAAGCAGTCCAGCCAGAGGCTGTGGAAAGAGATCCAGCCAAGCATCAAGAAGCCCTGCTGCTAATTCTAAACTTCAACTTGTAGCAGAGAACGTAAAGTAGCTACCGCCTCCAGTCTGAAGTCTTAACCACCAGAAATCAACAACACCTCGGCAAGTTCAAGTCTACAAACACCCAGGCCTGCACTTTATATAAAAAAAAGACAATAGGTTTACTTTAAACCACAAACTTTTACCTCACTTTGCCTTCAACTTACATCCTACTCTTTTCTCTCAATCTATCTATTCTTGTCTATGTGTGGGTGAGTGAATGTGTGTGTCAATGAGGTTGCGACCATTCCGGGAGTTACGTAAAAATTTTTTTAACCTATCATTTGTTTGGTTATTTGACCTTAAGAAACACTCAATGACTAACACACCATTTTAACAAAACACTATTGCAGTCAGTTGGGTGGTGAACAGTGGGAACCGCCCACACCACTTACCGCCTGTCTGTAACACATTCTGCATGGAATTGGCTGAATAGTGTTTAATAACGCACAATTTGAAGACAAGCCCTAATCCAGTTCAAACTGGGCCTGATCATTCCAGCTGTCTCGGATGAGCTGAGTTGACTAGCTCAGCTTCCATTTATTTCAGTATCCATGCTGAATGAATTAGTTTGTAGTATTTCAGAAGGCCAGCCAACTTTGTAAGGACTATAAAGTGTTAAAAGCTGCATATTCGCTGCAAAAAGTGTGTATGTGAATCTTGTAAAACTGGCTGTGAGTAAGTCAAGTGACTTTCATAGTTTGGCAGTAACGTAATTGACAAGAACTGCCTCATTGTCTGGAGAGACAGATAGTCTCCTAGAGCAGGAACCTGGTGGGACAGTTTTGACTGCAAAAAGTATCGGTTGGAAACAGTTCTGACCACAGGATCTGTCTGTAAGCGGAACCTCTGTTGGCATAGCAACAGTTCAAGTTAACCAACAAAGGACTGACTATCAGGACTCTTATGGACAACCCCAGCAGCGACAGACCTGAATGTTGCGATCATAGCTCGAGAATGCCACCGCTACAACATTGATATCGCTGCCCTGAGTGAAACACGGCAGCCAGGAGAAGGCCAGCTCAAGGAACAAGATGGGTGGATACACCACCTTCTGGAAAAGTAAACCAGAAGAAGAGCACCGACTCCGTGGGGTTGGCTTCACCACAAAAAATGAACTAGCCGACTGCCTCAGCGAGCCCCCTTGTGGATTAAACGATCATCTCATAACCCTCTGGCTCATCCTAACCCAGAAACAGCACACCACAGTCATCAACGTGTACACCCCAACTCTCGAAACAACAGATGAGGCCAAAGAGGAATTCTACTCCAGCCTTGATCACTTGCTGTCCCGTGTTCCCAAGGAAGACAAGCTGATCCTCCTCGCAGACTTCAATGCCAGAGTTGGAAGGGACACAAATCTTTGGAAAGATTTGATTGGCAAGGAAGGTGTTGGAAGAGAGTCCTTCTTCTGACACACCGGCTAGCCAGCCACTGAGTTACAATAGCTCATACACCAGAGACCATACAAGGTGAAAGAGGATAAGGCAGGTCTCTTCTGGAGCACAGCAGCAAGAAAAAGAAAGAGAAAAACCTATGGGACAACCCCAGCAACTAAGAAGAAAAACGATCCCAGTCAGATCAGACCTCCGGAACCTGCAGTCATCTCAGACTAACCATCAAACAATATTGGAATAAGTGCAGTTTAGTTCACTTATTGAATATTGCTCAATAAAATCCTTACTCAGTTGATATATTTGTCCTTGTGGTTTCTGTGTAAGTCTAGGGCTCCGAACAAAGCAAAAGACTTCAGAGTCTCAGTGAAAGGTCCTATACTTTAGTTGAACTTTTGGATAAAAGGCTCCCACTACTCACTGGTTTCTAGCAGAACAAATCTAGTAACAGCTTCACATTGTTCAGATTTACTCTGATGTTTGAGACAGTGCGCTGTGAGACATTTTTAAGTTACGCTGCTCCAGTTGTCTTCTCTTAAACCAAGTGTGACAAGGATATAAGGTGGCAGCAATTTGACTCTTGTTGGCTGCTATAAGCAGAGGGAGACTCTCTGGATTGGTATATATAGAAAATACAGCACAGAAAAAGGCAACTCAACCCAACTGGTCGATGGCAGTGTTTATGCTTCACAAAAATCCTTCTCCCACCCCTCTTCATCCAACATTATCAATATATCCTTCTACTCCTTTCTCCCTCATATCCTTTATCTAGCTTCCCTCTGAATGTATCTGTTTATTTCAATTACTCCTTATAATATTGTGTGCAATTAGATCACATTAGAACATAGAACATTACAGCGCAGTACAGGCCCTTTGGTCCTCGATGTTGCGCCGACCTGTGAAACCATCTGACCTACACTATTCCATTTTCATCCATATGTCTATCCAATGACCACTTAAATGCCCTTAAAGTTGGCGAGTCTACTACTGCTGCAGGCAGGGCGTTCCACGCCCCTACTACTCTCTGAGTAAAGAAACTACCTCTAACATCTGTCCTATATCTATCACCCCTCAACTTAAAGCTATGTCCCCTCATGTTTGCCATCACCATCCGAGGAAAAAGACTCTCACTATCCACCCTATCTAACCCTCTGATTATCTTATATGTCTCTATTAAGTCACCTCTCCTCCTCCTTCTCTCTAACAAAAACAACCTCAAGTCCCTCAGCCTTTCCTCGTAAGACCTTCCCTCCATACCAGGCAACATCCTAGTAAATCTCCTCTGCACCCTTTCCAAAGCTTCCACATCCTTCCTATAATGCGGTGACCAGAACTGCACGCAATACTCCAGGTGCGGCCGCACCAGAGTTTTGTACTGCTGCAGCATGACCTTGTGACTCCGAAACTCGATCCCCCTACTAATAAAAGCTAACACACCATATGCCTTCTTAACAGCCCTATTAACCTGGGTGGCAACTTTCAGGGATTTATGTACCTGGACACCAAGATCTCTCTGCTCATCTACACTACCAAGAGTCTTCCCATTAGCCCAGTACTTTGCATTCCTGTTACTCCTTCCAAAGTGAATCACCTCACACTTTTCCGCATTAAACTCCATTTGCCATCTCTCAGCCCAGCTCTGCAGCCTATCTATGTCCCTCTGTAACCTACAACATCCTTCGGCACTATCCACATTGTGCTGTGCAGTTGCTGTTATGTGGGTTATTGGAGCAGCTAGTTCAAACCTGAAAAGGATCCATCTACAAGTGAGATGAATAACCAATTGGTGCAATTCTGCTTCAGCAGGTGGTGATTCAGGGAGAGCACTATGCAAATGCCCTGTTCTTCAGATAGGGCCACTGGATCTTTAACATCCCCTATACAGGCAAGCCAGTTGTCAGTTTAATATTTCATCCATAGGGCAGCAAGCAATATTCCTTTAGTACTGGAAGGTGTACATTACCTGCTGAAATTATGGAATGAAGTTTGAACTCAATAAAATGAATGCTACTAACTGAGCTAAGTTGTCTCAAATCTTTGCAGTAGTGAGATATCATGGAGTGAGTCTGAGTTGTCCAATAATCCAGCTCCTGCCTCAGTAACTGCATCCCAATAATGTTTAACCTTTATTTGCAACAAATGTGTTGGATCCCATTAGTTGCACAAAGAGAGATGAAGTCCGACTGTAGTTTTAAGAAACATTATTGCAGTACGAAATGGTTACATCATCAGCAAAGCGAACAACAACAACACCTGGGCTCTGCTCTCCTCTCCTCCTGAGCAGGGGAATCAAGCCTTTCTTATAGTTCTTCATACAAATCAGTGACCCCCCCCTTTATGTTCCCAATTGGTTTACAAACTTTACAGTTTCTTGGTGTCATGGCCTGATTGGGGTACTGCCTTGTCGATTTGTTGCACCTCCTTACTCTAGCAGTTTCTCATCCCCCGAGCTCCTTGGGCTGATTGCTATACAATAGTCTACTATTAAACTGTCTGCAGCTGTCCTGTTAGTTTCTGCTTGTTAGTCTGCTTCTACTGATAAGCTGTCTCTGCAGCTCCGAGGTTAGTTTGTTAGTAGTACATAATTGATTAATTATTTCACCTTAAATGTCCCCATTATTCTGTCCCCACAAATGTAAGAAGTCCTTATTATTTCTTACTGGATACTTTGAAGACAGGCCGATTTTGACTTTCCCTCATTACCAGTATCTGATTGTGCACAACCCAGATATCAGTTTTGTTCTCTACAGCTGATGCTAATACTTCACAATTAACCCACAATCAACAATGAGTAAGGGACAAATTTGTCAATGGGCTCGTCAGCTCAACTCCAGCTGTAGGTCAGGAGCAATCTGCTCCAACACCCTCAACTGGTTTAACAGTCTGAGAAAGAGGCCTGCAAGTTCTTTCTTTGATACCCCAAACCTATGTTGAGCAAAGTTTCCCAATAGCAATCTAGACTTGTCGGTTATCGATCCCCTTCCCTATAATAATCCTTCTTGGCCTCACAATTCACAGAGCACATTAGATTTTTTAGATTGAGAGATACAGCACTGTAACAGGCCCTTCGGCCCACCGAGTCTGTGCCGACCATTAACCACCCACACAGAACCCCAATCTGTTTCCCCAACTGAAAAACCAACCTTCAAACCACAGCTCTTTTATAAAGCTGCCTTCAGCTTATTAGCTGCTTCAGCTTGACAATCAATTAGGTAGAGATTTAATGCAATATGGTCCTGAGAAGATGGAACAGACACATATAGAAAATACAGAAGAAAGCTGGGACAGAGTTGGAGGCTAAGTAATGTTTCATCACTGTTTTCAAATTTATTATCTATATTCTACAAATATTACAGGAACATAGCAACTCCTCATATCCCTGTAGCATTTCTAATATTGAGTATTTCTTGAAATTTACAGTGTGTGAGATGAAAGTCAAACAATTGGAGGGCAGGTATGACACATTTCTCAAGGTTTGCTGTCATTGAAAGGGTTAAAGATAACTTGACATGAGATGTAAGTCAGAATTCAACTGGCTTATGTTGCCACACTTGCTCAACTACTGTGTGCAGCCATTCGACTTGTGTTCGCACTTCAATAAAAACTTGGATTTATACAGTGCCTATAATGTAGAAAAACATTCTAAGGGTCTACACAAAGGTGTGAGGGAAAGAATGCATCGAATCAAGGAAGGAGATATTAGGAGGGCGTAGCCAACAGCTTGATCAAAGAGCTGGGTTTAAGAAGTGGCCGACAGGAGGAGAAGGTGGCAGAGGGTTTAAGGAGGGAATTCTGGAAGGACCTAGGCTGCCTTTGGTATGGCAAAGAGAAGGAGAGGTGTACAGATTCCAGAGTAAGAGAAACAGAGTGTTTGGGATGGAGGAGTTTCAGTGATAGAAAGGGGTGAGGCCATGGAGGGATTTAAATACGAGGATGAGAAAAATAAATTTGAGGTGTTGGGGGACTGGCAGGGACTGCAGGTCACTGAAGGCGGGAGCTGATGGCCAAGTAGGACTTGGTGTGGGATAGGGTTTGCGCTGCAGTGTTTTGGACGAGTTGGGATTAAGGAGGCCTATCAGGAGGGTTTTGGCATAAATCAGGTTTGGGGGTGACAAAAGAATGGATAAGCAGGGTTTGTATGAGTTTCAACATGGAGTACAGCTGGATGGGGAACACTATGGTGCAGTAGTGTAGTGGTTATGTTACTGGCCTAGTAATCTGGAAACCTGGACTAACAATCACAGCATGCAAGTTCAAATCCCACCATAGCAGTTTGAGCATTTGAGCTCAGTGTAAAAATCTGGAAATAAATGACTATGAAGGCATTGGATTGCTGCAAATTATCAACTTGTGCTCTTTAGCAAAGACATCCTGACCTATTTGTCCTATATGTGACTCCTGTCTAATACCAATTTGGTTCCATCTTGACTGGAGTAGCCAAGTGGGTCACTTGAACTTATCAAAACGCTGCACAGGGCTGGAGTTTTTGAAGAAGACTCACCATCACCTTCTTAGGGCAACTAGGATGGACAATAAATAGTGGCTTTGCCAATGAGCTCACTATCAATGGACTGAGGCCAATCATGCTCAATTTGTCTGCCCACTGATCAATTCTGGCTACATCACTTACAGTGCTTCAGGTTTTGCTTGTCTGTCACCTGAGCCAGCCTTGCTCATTGATATCACTCTTACTTCAGAGCCAGAATGTTGTGGGCCCACTCCAGAGACTTGAGCACAAATTTAGGCTGGCACTTCAATACAATACTGACAGGTCTGTCGACTGTCCCTTGATTTGAGGACGGCGTCTACTCAGGGTCACATGTTTCTGCTGTGGGTCTTCATGTGACCAAGCAGGCCAATTTTCAACCCACAGATCTTTGGGCGCATGGGGCAGGACGTCCCATGCGGTAGTGGAGTCTAAAATGCAGAATTTGTTTCCTTTTCTTTCCCTCTCTGCAGTCTTTCTGCCTCATCACTGAGGCGTTGGATCTCGAATCGTGATTCAGCTTCGTGGACAAGTTGTCACCATTCTGAGCAATTGGTAGCAAACTCCTCCCGGTCATTAATATCAATGCAGTCACACTTAAAGGAGAGCTTCAGACTGTCTTTGAAGTGTTTTCTTTGTACTCCCCTGGAACCCTGGTCATTTGAGAGTTGTGAGAACAAGATCTATGGGGGAGACCATTTTCAGCCATGTGGATACAGTGGGCCATCCATCAGAGTTGAGTTTGCAGGAGTTTTGCCTGAATGCTTGTGGATCTGGCTTCAAGAAGGACACTAGTGTTAGTTTGGTCCTCCCATTGAATCCGGAGGGTGTGGCAGAGGCATTGCTGATGGAATTGATCTAGTACTCTTATGTGTCGCTGGTACACAGTCCAGGTCTCACTGTAGTCCAGGAGAGTGGTGACAACACTGCTCTGTAAACTATGACTTTTGTTGATCTGTGGAGGTCTTTCTTGTCAAACACTCACTGTCATAGTTTGTAGAAGGCTGAACTGGCGCAGCTGATCCGGTGTTGGATCTCCTCATCGATGGTGGCCTTTTGAGAGAGGTGGCTGCCAAGGTATGGGATGTGCACAACATATTCCAGAGTCTCTCCTTCAATAAAAATGGGAGGTAGGATATTTGGCTGACCAGGTATAGGTTGATATATGAGTTTTGTTTTGGCAACATTCGAGAACAGGCCGAGTTTTTTGTATGCAGAATTGAAGAGATGGGGAGTGGTTTACTATCTGGTGCAGAGTGGGCAACGACACTTCAGTCATCTGCAAACTGTAGTTCATGTATATCTATGGTGGCCAGTTTGGTTTTGGTATGGAGGCAGCCAAGGTTAAAGAGCTTTCCATCTAGACGGCATTTAATACTCACACCAGAGGGCAGTTGATCTTTGATGAGGTTAATAGCCATCATCAGGTAGACTGTGAGTAGTATGGAGTCTATCACACAGCCTTGCTGGACCCCGGCCTGGATTTTGAAAGTGTCTGCTTCAGATATCCCAATCAAGACTGTTGCAGTCATGTTGTCATGAAGCAATTGCAGGATTGCGATGAAGTTTCTTGGACATCCAAATTGTTGGAGCACAATCCACACAGTCAGATGCTTTGGTCAGGTCAATGAATGCACTGAAGAGTTTCTGCTGTTGTTCTTGACATTTTCTTTGTATTTGCCTGCCAACGAGGACCATGTTGGAGATTCATTTGGAAGTCTTAATGCCACACTGTGCCTTTAGAAGGATTTCCTCAGCCACAGGAAGTAGGCGATTCAGAAGAATGCTATGGACAAGAGGGAAATACCTCGATAGTTTACACAGCATGATTTACCTCCCTTCTTGAAAATAGGTACAATTGTCACATTCCTGTAGTCGGTGATGGTGGGGTGGGGGGGGGGGGGGGGGGAGTTCTTTTTCCTCCCAAATCCATTGGATAGGTGCATGCAGTCTAGACGTAAGCAAAGCCCCGCTGGTTTTGAAGATCGTAGCTGGGATGTTATCAGGGCCACAGGTTTTGTTGTTTTCATCTGTTTGATTTCTTGTTGCAGCTCTCCCATCGATGGTGGTTCACCCATGGATTCTACCACAGGGCACTGGGGGATTGCCGGAAGGTTATCAGCTGCCACTGTGAATTCATGGTTAAGGAGTTACTCAAAATGTTCTTTCCATTTACAGATGGCATTGCCAGATTTAAGAAGAGAAACACCATATAGATGGTCCTGGTACCTTCAAAAAGATTTGCATGCCATGATGATAAACATACTGTTGGATCTCTTGGGCTTTCTCTTCCCAACACATGTCCTTCATCTTCCAGATTAGTCTTTGGGCATCAGCCTTGAGCTGTCGGTACTCTGCCTTCTTGAGTTGTGACCTTGCCGGGCAATAAAGGCTGCTTGTCTTTCCAGGAGGTCACATATTTGAGCTAGTCTTGGTGATGGCAATATCCAAACCCGATGGTCTGGACACAAGAGTCTGGTGAAGCTGTTTTGATTTGATTCCACTGTTCTGGAATTGAGTTGGATGTGTGAGGTTTTTCCAGATTGGTCATAAGCTGCTTTTGGAATTTGTCTCTTTGATCGGGTTTCTTCAGGGCTGTGATGTTGATCTTCTTCCTCTTGGACTTTTGGGCCTTCAGATATTTTGGTGCTAGGTGGATGTTCATCACTGATCAAACATGTCGATGATCTGTCCAGCAGCATCAGTTCCCTGCATGGATCGATTGATACAGACATCACTTAGATCTTTGACTCGAACGACGACTAATCCAGGAGGTGCCAATGCTTTGATGTGGATGCCTCCATGTGGTTTTATATTTGAACCTCTGGTGGAAGAAAGTGTTGTTATAATGAGGCCATGCTGAGAACACATTGTCAGCAGGAGGATACCATTTGCATTGGCTTTTCCCACTCCATTTTTTCCAATGGTTCGGTTCCATACTTTAGAGTTACAGCCAGCCCTGGCATTAAAGTCCCCCAGAAGGATAACTTTTTCTTCTTTTGTTACAGCAGTGAGGACTTCACCAAGGCCACAGGAGAACTTTTCCTTAACATCTTCATCAGAGTCAAGGGTCGGTGTGAAAGCGCTGATGAGTATCTGCAAATTGCAACTTTGCTGTTCAAAAACCAGCACATCCAGCATCCTGCTTTCTAGAGTAAGAACCCAGCAATCTGAGGCTGCAGGGCCAGCGGCCAGGGTCTGACTAATGCAGGACTTGCACTTCCCACACTCAGATCCCACTTGTCTATTCATTCATGGGATGTGGACATCGCTGACAATCCCAGCATTTATTGCCCATCCATATTGTCTTTGAGAATGTGGTGGTGAGCCACCTTCTTTAACTGCTGCAGTCCATGTGGGGTAGATACACCCACAGTGCTGTGAGGAAGGGAGTTCCAGGTTTTTGACACAAACACAGTAAAACAACGCCAATATAGTTCCAAGTCAGGATGGTGTGTGGCTTGAAGGGGAACTTGCAGGTGGTGGTGTTCCCATGTATCTGCTGCCTTGTCCTTCTAGGTGGTAGAGGTCACGGATTTGGAAGGTGTTGTTGCAGTGCATATTGTAGATGGTACATGTTGCTGCCACTGCGCATCGATGGTGGAGGGAGTGAATGTTTAAGATGGTGGATGGGGTGCCAATGTTTTGTCCTGGATGGTGTTGAGCTTCCTGAGTGTTGTTGGAGCCGCACTCATCCAGGCAATTACAGAGTATTCCATCACACTCCTGACTATTGCCTCGTAGATGGTGGACAGGCTTTGGGGAGTCAGGAGTTGAGTTACTCGCTGCAAAAGTCTCACCCTCTGACCTGCTCTTGCAGCCACAGTATTTATATGACTGGTCCAGTTCAATTTATGGTCAGTAGTAACCCCTAGGATGTTAATAGTGAGAGATTCAATGATGGTAATGCCATTGAAAGCCAAGGAGAGATGTTTAGATTCTCTCTTGCTGGGCATGGTCATTGCCTGGCATTTGTATGGCATGAATGTTACTTGCCACTTATCAGCCCAAGCATGAATGTTGTCCAGGTCCTACTGCATATGGACACAGATTGCTTCAGTATCTGATGTTACAAATGGTGCTGAACATCAGCAAACATCCCTACTTAGGTTGGGCCTAAGATACTACTCTGAAGAACTCCTGCAGCAATGTCCTAGCGCTGAGATGATTGGCCTCCAACAACCACAACCATCTTCCTTTGCGCTAGTTATGACTCCCTGATTCCCATTGACTTCAATTTGGATTGGGCTCCTTGATGCCATACTCAGTCAAATGCTGCCTTGATGTCAAGGGCAGTCACTCTCACCTCACCTCTGGAGCTTAGCTCTTTTGTCCATGTTTGGACCAAGGCTGTACTGAGGCGATGAGCCGCGTAGCCCTGGTGGAACCCAAACTCAGCATCGGTGAGCAGTTAGAGTCATTTACGGCACAGAAGGAGGCCATTCACCCCATCATATCCAGGCTGGCTCTCAACAGAGCTATGCAGTCAGTCCCACTCCCCGGCTTGATCCCCGTAGCCCTGCAAGTCGATTTCTCTTGAAGTCATTGATCATCTCGGCTCCCACTGTCCTTGTGGGCAGTGAGTTCCAGGTCATTTTACCACCCGCTGCATAAAGAAAAAAGTGCTTCCTCATATTCCCCCAGCATTATTTGCTCAAAACTTTCAATCTGTGTCCCCTAGTTCTTGTACAATTTGTTAATGGGAACAGTTTTTCCTTGTCTAACTTATCTAAGCATGTCATAATCTTATACACTTCTATTAAATATCCCCTCAATCTCCTTTGCTCTACGGAGAACAAACCCAACTTTTCCAACCTAACCTTGTAGCTAATTTCCCTCATCCCTGGAACTATTCTGCTAAATCTCCTCTGTACCCTCTCAAGAACCCTAGAACCCTCACATCTGAAGTGTGGTGACCAGAACTGGATGCAATACTCCAGTTGGGGCCTAACCAGAGCTTTATAAAGGTTCAGCACAACTTCCCTGCTTTTGTACTCAATACCTCTATTTATGAAGCCCAAGATCCCATATGCTTTACAAACCACTCTCGCAGGACGCCTTGCCTCCTTTAAAGATCGATGCACATGCACCCCAGGTCCCTCTGTTCTAGCACACTCTTTGGAACTGTGCCATTAAGTATATATTGTCTCTCCCTATTCCTTCTGCCAAAATACATCACCTCACACTTGTCAGTATTAAATTCCTCTGCCACATCTCTGCCATTTTTGCTGTTTAAATGGCACTTGATTGCACTGTCGATGAAACCTTCCATCACTTTGCTAATTGAGGGTAGTCTTATGGGGAGGCAAGCTGCTTTCGCTGTTTGGCATGCAAGTAGTCCTGTGTTGTAGCTTCACTGGATTGATACCTCATTTTGAAGTATGCCTAGCATGCTCCTAGCATGCCCTCCTGCATCCTTTATTGAACCAGGGGTGATCCCTGGGCTTGTTGGTAATGGTAGAGTGAGTGATATGCCTGCTCATGAGGTTATAAGTTGTGGTTGAGTACAATTCTGCTGCTGCTGATGGCCCATGGTACCTCATGGATGCCCAGTTTTGAGCTGCTAGATCTGTTCTGAATTTATTCCATTTAACACGGTGGTAGTGCCACACAACACACTGGAGGGTATACTCAGTGTGAAGATGGACTTTGTTTTCACAAAGTATGGTAGTCACTCCGACCAATACAGTCATGGACAGAAGCATCTGCAACAGGAAGACTGGCGAAGACTAGGTCTAGTAGATTTTTCTCTCTCGGTTCCCTCATCAACTGCCGCAGGCCAGTCTGGCAGATTTGTCTTTCAGGACTCGGCCAGCTCAGTCAGTAGTGGTCATACAGAGCCAGTTTGCTGATGGACATTGAAGTCCCCCAACAAAGTACATTCTGTGCCCTTGCCACCCTCAGTGCTTCTTCCAAGTGGTGTTCAACATGGAGGAGTACTGATTCATCAGCTGAGGGAGGGCGGTAGGTGGTAATCAGCAGGAGGTTTCCTTGCCCATGTTTGACCTGATGCCATAAGACTTTATGGCGTGTGGAGTCAGTGTTGAGAACTCCAAGGGCAACTCCCTCCAGGCTATCAAGCCATACCCAGCCACATTTCTGAAACAGCATCATCTACCAGCACCTGGACATATTCCCTAAACAGCACAATCCAACAGTATGCGATCATATTCCCTAAACAGCGTCATCAACCAGCACCTGATGACATTCTCTAAACAGCTCCAACTATCAGCAGCTCTGCAGAGTCTTTGATATTTTCTGCTGTCAATTTTCATCTTCCTCTGCCATCTTCTTCACCAAGCCAAATGTGAATGATTCTGTGCTGAGTTGCATTGTATCACTCTTTCCAGAACTCACTGGAAGTTGAGAATTGCTCACTGGTGTACCAGACATTGTTCCTTCCCTTTGACTAGACTGTTGTCCCTCTGCAGCTTGATCCTCTTACTTATGCTGAATTCTATTACTCTAATTTCTACTACTGTTCAATATGAAGAAATTCTTTAACCAATTAACTTCTTTGAGTGATGAACAATTAAAGAGTGCCTTTGTTCACACACTCACAGTTGAAATCAGATATCTACCTGACTGACTATTCTCTCCGACTTCTTTCTCTTCAATAATGAACACTTCCTTTGTACAGTGTTGCTGTTCTCTGCAAATCTCTTGCAAGATTTGGATGGATTTGCTGAACCCACTTGTCATTAAATTCCATCCTTGTTGCTGTCTCTGGTGCAAGTGCAGCTTGTTCCACTTTGCTGTATTTTGTCCTCCCTTGCAGTTTTTGTGTTTTCATAGTTCTCATTGTGAAGGCAGGATTACATAATCCCTCAGTTGTGATGTGGCCCTGGGTCATGTGCCCGTATAAGTCCTGCCAGCTGTTTGTACAAGTTTAAGGTGGGTAATGGGGGATAAGACCCAGACCTGAAGTACAGGCCATATGGACAAGGCAACATTCACAACCCTTGGCAGCCATATTGGATCGAGCAGCTGTTTGCCCCTAATAAAGAACCCATCACACCACAGACCTTCAAAGTACACATGACAAAAGATGCAGAAATGGGAATATAGGACAGACATTTCTAGCAGAATTGCCCTAAATTGGAATATTCAAGTGACTCAAATCAATTTTAAATAGACCAAATATAAAAGATTTGAATCATGAGATCATTCCAGGGTTTACTTGGAGAAGCATAATTTCCAGTCCAGGTAATTTGGAAGAGCTAAAAGGCTCCTTTACTTCAGTAGGATTGTCTCAAATAATATGGAGCTGGTCAGATCTTATTTACATTTGACTAGAAAGAATAATTTTATAATACCTGAATAAACACAGTTGTGGGTTTGTACGTTCATCACCGTCTAAACAAGTGATTCCACTGTTTTTATTTGAGTGTTGACAGGAAGTAAACTCCAAATGGATTGAAACTGCTTCGTGATGTCATGAGGATGTTGTGACATCAGAATGTTCTATTGTGATATCAAAGCATTCCATTATGATTTCAGTGTGTTCCATTGTGACATCAGAGCATTCCACTAAGACATCAGAGTGTTTCGTTGTGACATCAGAGCACTTGTTCCACTCTTCTCTCCTTTAAAATCCTTGTTCTCTACTCCCTCCCGGCCCAAGTTTCTCAGTCACATATCCTCCCTGCTTTCCTCCTTCAGCCTCTGGACTCAGTGACCCCGAATCCTCGATCATTTCAATCTTCATTTCAACTCCTCTTGCCCTCTCACCTCTGATTTTACTGCTCTTCTCCTGTCCCTTAAACTCTCCTGCCCATATCCATGGCCACCCCTTCAATTCTGCCATCTTCTCTGGCCTCACTATCTCCATGATCTCAATCAGTCATGAAGCCTCCTCTGGCCAATTCCTTGTATCACTTATAACCCTGTAACTCTTTCCAATGCCACTGGCAGACCAGATAAAGGAAAATCACAAGGTGTTTTATAAGTATAGAAAGGGCAAGAGGATAACTAGAGAAAAAGTAGGGCCCATTAGGGAACAAAGTGGCAATCTGTGTGTGGAGCCGAGGACATAGGTGAGGTTTTCATCGATTATTTTTCATCTGTGTTCATTATGGCGAAGGTGTAGAGATCAGGGAAGGGGATTGTGATATACTTTAACAAATTAGCATTGAAAGGGAGGAAGTATTAGCTGTTTTAGCTGGCTTAAATGTGGATAAATCCCCAGGCTCAGATGAGATGTATCCTAGGCTGTTATGTGAGGCAAGGGAGGAGATAGCAGGGGCTCTGACACAAATTTTCAAATCTTCTCTGGCCACAGGAGAGGTACCAGAGGACTGGAGGACAGCAAATGTGGTACCATTATTCAAGAAGGGTATCAGGGATAAACCAGTGAGTCAAACATCAGTGGTAGAGAAACTATTTAAAAAAATTCTGAGGGACAAGATTAATCTCCACTAGGAGAGGCAGGGATTAATCAAGAATAGTCAGCATTTCTTTGTCAGGGGGAGATCATGTCTAACAAACTTGATTGAATTTTTCGAGGCGGTGACTAGATGCGTAGATAAGGGTAAAGTAGTTGATGTAGTCTACATAGACTTCAGTAAGGCTTTTGATAAGGTCCCGCAGGGAGATGTTTACGAAGCTAAGAGCCCTTGGGATCCAGGGCAATTTGGCAAATTGGATCCAAAATTGGCTTAGTGGCAGAAGGCAGAGGGTGATGATCAAGGGTTGTTTTTGCGAGTGGAAGCCTGTGACCAGTGGTGTACCGCAGGGATCGGTGCTGGGACCTTTGCTGTTTGTAGTGTACATTAATGATTTAGACGTGAATATAGGAGGTATGATCAGTAAGTTCACAGACACCACGAAAATTGGTGGTGTCATAAATAGTGAGGAAGAAAGCCTTAGATTACAGGATCATATACATGGGCTGGTAAGATGGGCAGAGCAATGGCAAATGAAATTTAATCCTAAGAAGTGTGAGGTGATGCATTTTGGGAGGACTAACAAGGCAATGGAATATACAATGGATGATAGGACCCTAGGAAATACAGAGGGTCAGAGGGACCTTGGTGTACTTGTCCATAAATCACTGAAGGCAGCAGCACAGTAGATAAGGTGGTTAGGAAGGCATATGGGGTATGTGCCATTATTAGCTGAGGCATAGAATATAAGAGCAGGGAGGTTATGATGGAACTGTATAAAATGCTAGTTAGGCCACAGCTGGAGTACTGTGTACAGTTCTGGTCACCACACAATAGGAAGGATGTGATTGCAGAGGAGATGCAGAGGAGGGTGCAGAGGAGATTCACCAGGATGTTGCCTGGGCTGGAGCATTTCAGCTATGAAGAGAGACTGGATAGGCTAGAGTTGTTTTACTTAGAACAGAGAAGGCTGAGGGGGGACCTGATTGAGGTGTACAAAATTATGAGGGACATTGATAGGATAGATAGGAAGAAACTTTTTCCCTTAGCGGAGGGGTCAATAACCATGGGGCATGGATTTAAGGTAAGCGGCAGGAGGTTTAGAGAGGATTTGAGGAAAAATATTTTCACCCAGAATGTCGTTGGAATCTGGAACACACTGCCTGAAGGGGTGGTAGAGGCAGGAACCATCACAACATTTAAGAAGTATTTAGATGAGCACTTGAAACGCCATAACATACAAGGCGACGGGCCAAGTGTTGCAAAATGGGATTAGAATAGATAGGTGCTTGATGGCCAGCACAGACATGATGGGCCAAAAGGCCTGTTTCTGTGCTGTATAACTCTATGACACTTCTTTCTGCATCCACTCCTGCAAAGAAACTCTTTCATAGGAACAGGAGGAGACCATTCAACTGCTCGCGTATGCTCTGCCAGTCAGTTAGATCATAACTGGTCTGTACCTCAAATCCCTGTCACTGCCTTTGCTCCATAGCCCTTGATACTGTTGCATATTGAAATTCTATCTCAGTCTCGAAAGCTCCAATTATCCTAGAATCCACAGTTCCAGATTTCCACTACCCTTTGTGTGAAAAAGTATTTCCCGATATTACCCTTGAATGGCCTGGCTCTAATTTTATGATTATGCATCCTTATTCTTCATTTCCTCACCAGAGGAAATAGTTTTTTCTCATCAAGTATCAAATATTTCCAACATTTTAAATCAGATCAGCTCTCAATCTCTTATATTCAATTCATTTACAAGGGCATATTCAAGCTCCTCACTACCTCACCTTTGACTTTTCATTTGCCAGAATATTTCTGCAAATGTTAATCTGCTCAACCAATGCTTTTGATGCCTCTGCCCCAGTAAAATCCTTGTTCTCATCAACCCTGGTTGTTTCCCCTAGTGCAGCCCCACTCCTCAGACTGCAAATCCAAAGGTACAGGCTTAACCATCCCTGATGCCATTCATTCACAGATCTGGCTGCATCACAGCAAGCACTATTGGATCTTGCTTTCCTCTGCCAAAACTAATCATCCTGGAATGCAAAGATAGCCCCTGACTTCTCTTCCGCACCACCAACCATCTTTGTAAATCCCTGCCCCCGCCCCTTCCACCCAGACAAACAACAAGTTGCAGGAGGAGCTCATGAATTTCTTTGTCACTAAGATTGATCAGCTGCCTCTGCCACTTTCCTCTCTTCCGCTAGCCCACCTGGCCAAACTTCCTCTAAGGTTCCCCCCTGAACTCACATCTTTCTCTAATTTCTGTCCTATCTCGCCTCATGCCCTCTCCGAGCTCACCTTGTCCATGAAACCCACTTCCTACTCCCTCGACCCTATTCCATGAAACTGCTGATCACCCAACTTGAAGTGTGTTGTGGGATGGAGTGAGTGACTGTATCGTTCACTCTCTGTCTTACTGCAGGTATTTAATGCGTGTGTAGGATAGGGTGAATGTCTTTGTATCTTTACAGTCCCTGGGTGAAATTCTAAACTGTTAGGTGGGTAGGTTTCTGTGCGGGTCAGCAGGTTAAAACACTAGAAATTACTGGAATGTTGGGAACCAGCAGGAACCCACTGACTTCTGCCTTTGACTCATAGAATCATAGAATGGTTACTACACAGAAGGAGGCCATTCGACCCATGATGTCTGTACTAACTCCCTGCGAGAGGAACTCAGTTAGTTCCATTACCCTTCCTTTTCCCCATAGTCCTGCAAATTTTTCTCTTCAGATAATTATCCAATTCCCTTTTGAAAGCTATGATTGAATCTGCCTCCATCACACACTCAGGCAGTGCATTCCAGATCCTAACTACTTGCTATGTAAAAAGTGTTTCCTCCTGTCGCATCTGCCTCTTTTGCCTATCACCTTAAATCAGTGTCCTTTGGTCCTTGACCCTTCCACCAATGGGAACAGTTTCTCCCTATCCACTCTGTCCAGACCCCTCATGATTTTGAAAACCTCTATCAAATCTCCTCTCAACCTCTCTTCTCTAAGAACAACCCCAGTTTCTCCAATCTATCCATGTAACTGAAGTCCCTCATCACTGGAACCATTCTCAGAAATCTTTTTTGTACTCTCTATACTGCCTTCACATCCTTCCTAAATTGTGGTGGCAGGAATTGGACACAATACTCCAGTTGAGGCCGAACCAGAGTTTTATACCGGTTTATCATAACTTCCTTGTTTTTGTACTCTCTGCCTCTATTTGTAAAGTCCAGGATCCCGTATTCTTTATTAACCACTTTCTCAACCTGTCTTGCCATCTTCAATGATATGTGCACATATATCCCCAGGTCCCTCTGCTCCTGCTCCTGCACCTGCTTTAGAATTGCGTCCTTTAGTTTATATTGCCTTTCCTTGTTCTTCCTACCAAAATGTATCACTTCACACTTGGTGAATTAAATTTCATCTGCCACATGTCTGCCCATTCCACCAACCAGTCTATGTCTTCTTGAAGTCTATCACTATCCTCCTCACAGTTCACAATACTTCCAAATTTTGAGTCATCTGCAAACTCATAAATTGTGCCCTGCACACCCAAGTCTGGGTGATTCATATAGATTAAGGGAAGCAGTGGTCCTAATCCCTGGAGAACCCCATTGTATACCTTCCTCGAGCACGTTCTTCAGCATCCAGGAAATCCTCGTGGGAATGGCTGATGTGACATTTCAATAAGTTAAGTGGTTATCATAAGAACATAAGAAATAGGAGCTGGAGTAGGCGATTTGGCGCTTCGGGCCTGTTCTGCCATTCAACAAGATCATGGCTGATCATCTTCCTCAACTCAACCTTCCAGCCCTATCCCCATATCGTTTAATTCCCTTAGTACCCAAAACTCTATCGACCTTTGTCTTGAATATATTCAACAAGTGAGTATTCATAGCTCTCTGGGGTAGAGAATATCAAAGATTTCCTGGGATTCCTGGAGCTCACCAAGTAAAACTAGGTGAGGGGACAGTGGAAACTGAAGTCCGAATAATTGACAGGCAAGAAAGGCTTTAAATTATGAGATTGTGAAAGCTGCTTCCTTGCCTAAGTGAAAGGCTTTGCACAGAGGACTTGTTCTGGGAGTGAGCTTTCACTGCTTTGAAAGTTATTTCTGCTACCTTGGATTTTTTTGCCTTTGATCTACAATTCCCAGCTGTCAGCCTTCTCTGCAGTATGGGATCTGTTTTGCAGCTCTACCTTGGAGCTTTGATGGGGAACAAGAGGATTCAGCTAGTTTCAATATAATTCGGGAAAAGACCAAGGATAGAACAGGAGTTAGAGTTCTCATTTGGGGCAAAGCCAATTTTACTGAGCTGAGGAGTGACTTAGTGAAAGTGGAATGGAAACAGCTACTTGAAGGTAAATCAGTGTCAGAGCAGTGGGAGGCACTCAAAGGAAAGATTCAAGGGGTGCAGAGTAAACATGTACCACAAAGGAAAAGCTGGGATGGCCAAATCCAGAGTCCCATGGATGTCAAGGAGCTTACGGGGTAAGATAAGGCAGAAAAGGAAAGCTTATTTCCAACACCAAGAACTCATTACTACAGAAAGCCTCGAGAAAGTATAGAAAGTGGAGGGGTGAAATCAAAAATGAAATTAAGAAAGCAAAGAGAGGACATGAAAGAATATTGGCAAGCAAAATCAAGGTGAACCCAAAAATGTTTTATTAATACATTACGAGTAAGAGGATAACTAAGGAAAGAGTAGGGCCCATAAAAGACCAAAAAGGTAACCTATGTGTAGGGGCGGAAGATGTTGGTATGGTTCTTAATGAATACTTTGCGTCTGTTCAAAAAAGAGGGAGATGATGCAGATATTGTAGTTAAGGTGGAGAGGTATTGGATGTGATAAATATAGGGAGAGAGAAATTATTAAGGGGATTAGCATCCTTGAAATTGAATAAATCACCAGGGCCAGATGAAATGTACCCTAGGCTGTTAAAAGAAGCCAGGGAGGAAATAGTGGAAGGTCTGACCATCATTTTCCAATCCTCACTAGAAGTTACAGATGTGGTGCTGGAAGACTGATAACTTTATACCTTTGTATAAAAAGCAAGTGAGGGGTAGACTGAATAATTACAGGCCAGTCAGTCTAACCTCAGTAGTGGGCAAATTATTGGAATCTATTCTGAGAGGCAAGAGAAGGGGGAGAGGTGGTGGTATTGATTAAAGAGAGCATTACAGTGCTAGAGAGAGAGGATGTTCCAGTGGGGTCAAGGACAGAATCTATTTGGCTAGAGCTAAGGAACAAAAAAAGGTGCAATTACATTGCTCGGTGTCTTCGAGAGGCCACCAGCTAGTGGAAAGAATATAGAGGAACAAATTTGCAACAAAATTACAGAGCGGTGCAAGAATTTTACAGTAGTTATAATGGGGGACTTTAATTATCTGAATATAGACTGGTATAACGGTAGTATAAAGGGTGGAGAGAGGCAAGAGTTCCTAGAGGGCGTTCAGGAAAATTTTCTACAGCAGTATATTTCCAGTTCAACGAGGGGGCTGGACCTAATTCTTGTGAATGAGAATGTCCAAGAGGATAAAATATCAATAGGAGACCATTTAGGGGACAGTGATCATTGTATCATAAGGTTTAGGTTGGCTATGGAAAAGGACAATGAACAATCCAGAATAAGAATAATTAACTGGGGGAAAGCCAACTTCAATGGGGTAAGAATGGATCTGGGCCGAATAAATTGGAATCAAAGGTTGGCAGGAAAAATAGTAGCACAACAATGGCTATCTTCAAAGAAGAGATAGTTCAGGCACAGGTGGATAATACAATAGAGAACCAGGCTGAATATAGAACGAAGAGTAGGGCTGATTAGCAATCAAAAAAAGGGGTTTACACATGGAGGCAGGGGAATTGCTGAGGTGCTAAATGAATACATTGCATCTGTGTGGACTAAGGAAGAAGTTGCTACCCAGGCCACAGTGAAAGAGGAGGTAATTAATACACTCGAAGGATTTAAAATTGATAAGGACGAGGTATTAGATATGCTGTCTGTACTTTAAGGTGATAAAGCACTAGGAGCGGATGAGATGCATCCAAGGATACTGAAGGAAGTGAGAATGGAAATTGCGAAAGTACTGGTCATAATTTTCCAGTCTTCCTTAGACTCTGGGGTGGTGCCAGAGGAATGGAGAATTGCAAATGTTACACTCTTGTTCAAAAAAGGTGTGAAGGTAAGCCCGGCAAGTACAGACTGGTCAGTTTAACTTTGGTGGGGGGGGGGAAATTTCTAAAAATAATAATTCTGGACAAAATGAATAGGCACATGGACAAATTCGAGTTAATTAAACAAAGCCAGCATGGATTTGTCAAGGGAAATCATGTTTAACTAACTTGCTGTAGTTTTTTGAAGTGGTAACAGAGAGGGTTGATAAGGGTAAATGTTGTTGATGTGGTGTACATGGAATTGATACAGTGCTGCACAACAGACTTGCGAGCAAAGTTATAGCTCATTGAATCAAAGAGATGATAGCAACATGGATACGGGATTGGCTGTGCGATAGGAAACAGATAGTAGTGATTAATGGATGTTTTTCAGGCTGGAGGAAGGTTTGTAGTGGAGTTCTCCAGGGGTCAGTGTTGGGACCCTAGCTCTTCCGGATATATATTAATGACCTAGACCTTGGTGTATAGTTCATAATTTCAAAATTTGAGGATGATACAAAATTTGGAAGCATTATGAACAGTGAGGAGCATAGTGTAGAACTTCAAAAGGACATAGATAACCTGGTGGTATGGGCAGACTGGTGGCAGATGAAGTTCAATGCGGAGAAATATGAAGTGATTCATTTTGGTAGGAAGAACATGGAGAGACAATGTAAGATCAAGGGTACAATTATAAAGGGGTTGCAGGAGCAGAGGGATTTGGGTGTATATGTGCATGAGTCATTGAAGGTGGCAGGACAGGTTGAGAGCATGGTTAATAAAGCATACAGTATCCTGGGCTTTATTAATATGGGCATAGAGTACAAGAGCAAGGTGGTTATGTTGAACTTGGATAAGGCACTAGGAGTATTGTGTCCAGTTCTGGGCACAGCACCAAAGGAAAGATGTGCAAGTGTTGGAAAAATGGCAGAAAAGATTTGCGAGAATAGTTCCAGGGATGAGGAACTTCAATTATGAAGATAATTTGGAGAAGTTAGGACCATTTTCCTTGCAGAAGAGAAGGCTGAAAGTGATTTGATAGAGGTATTCAAAATCATGAGGGGTCTGGATTGAGTTTTTTTTAAATTCATTCGTGGGGTGTGGGCATCGCTGGCTAGGTCAGCATTTATTGCCCATTCCTAATTGCCCTTGAGAAGGTGGTGGTGAGCTGCCTTCTTAAACCGCTGCAGTCCATGTGGGGTAGGTACACCCACAGTGCTGTTAGGAAGGGAGTTCCAGGATTTTGACCCAGCGACAGGGAAGGAACGGCGATATAGTTCCAAGTCAGGATGGTGTGTGACTTGGAGGGGAACTTGCAGGTGGTGGTGTTCCCATGCATTTGCTGCCCTTGTCCTTCTAGTTGGTAGAGGTCGCGGGTTTGGAAGGTGCTGTCTAAGGGGCCTAGGTGAGTTGCTGCAGTGCATCTTGTAGATGGTACACACTGCTGCCACTGTGCGTCGGTGGTGGAGGGTGTGAATGTTTGTGGATGGGGTGCCAATCAAGCGGGCTTCTTTGTCCTGAATGGTGTCGAGCTTCTTGAGTGTTATTGGAGCTGCACCCATCCAGGCAAGTTGAGAGTATTCCATCACACTCCTGACTTGTGCCTTGTAGATGGTGGAGAGGCTTTGGGGAGTCAGGAGATGAGTTACTCGCTGCAGGATTCCTAACCTCTGACCTGCTCTTGTAGCCACGGTATTTATATGGCTACTCCAGTTCAGTTTCTGATCAATGGTAGCCCCTAGGATGTTGATAGTGGGGGATTCAGCAATGGTAATGCCATTGAATGTCAAGGAGAGATGGTTAGATTCTCTGTTGTTGGAGATGGTCATTGTCTGGCACTTGTGTGGTGCGAATGTTACTTGCCACTTATCAGCCCAAGCCTGGATATTGTCCAGGTCTTGCTGCATTCACGTATCATTCACGGACTGCTTCAGTATCTGAGGTGTCACGAACGGTGCTGAACATTGTGCAATCATCAGCGAACATCCCCACTTCTGACCTTATGATTGAAGGAAGGTCATTGATGAAGCAGCTGAAGATGGTTGGGCCTAGGACACATACCTTGAGGAATTCCTGCAGTGATGTCCTGGAGCTCAGATGATTGACCTCCAACAACCACAACCATCTTCCTTTGCACTAGGTATGACTCCAGCCAGCAGAGGGTTTTCCCCCTGATTCCCATTGACCTTAGTTTTGCTAGGGCTCCTTGATGCCATACTCGGTCAAATGCTGCCTTGATGTCAAGGGCAGTCACTCTCACCTCACCTCTTGAGTTCAGCTCTTTTGTCCATGTTTGAACCAAGGCTGTAACGAAGCCAGGAGCTGAATGGCCCTGGCGGAACCCAAACTGTGTGTCACTGAGCAGGTTATTACTAAGCAAGTGCCTCTTGATGGTACTGTTGATGACTCCTTCCATCACTTTACTGATTATTGAGAGTAGGCTGATGGGGCGGTAGTTGGCCGGGTTGGACTTGTCCTGCTTTTTGTGTATAGGACATACCTGGGCAATTTTCCACATTGCCGGGTAGATGCCGGTGTTGTAGCTGTACTGGAACAGCTTGGCTAGGGGCACGGCAAATTCTGGAGCACAGGTCTTCAGTACTATTGCCGGAATATTGTCAGGACCCATAGCCTTTGCAGAATCCAGTGCCTTCAGTCGTTTCTTGATATCACGTGGAGTGAATCGAATTGGCTGAAGTCTGGCATCTGTGATGCTGGGGACTTCAGGTGGAGGCTGAGATGGATCATCAACTCAGTACTTCTGGCTGAAGATTGTTGCAAATGCTTCAGCCTTATCTTTCGCATTGATGTGCTGGGCTCCCCCATCATTGAAGATGGGGCTATATGTGGAGCTACCTCCTCCAGTTAGTTGTTTAATTGTCCACCACCATTCATGGCTGGATGTGGCAGAACTGCAGAACTTAGATCTGATCCGTTGGTTATGGGATCGCTTAGCTCTGTCTATCGCATGCTGCTTACGCAGTTTGTCACGCAGATAGTCCTGTGTTGTAGCTTCACCAGGTTGACACCTCATTTTGAGGTATGCCTGGTGCTGCTCCTGGCATGCCCTCCTGCACTCTTCATTGAACCAGGGTTGGTCTCCTGGCTTGATGGTAATGGTAGAGTAGGGGATATGCCGGGCCATGAGGTTACAGATTGTGGTTGAGTACAATTCGGCTGCTGCTGATGGCCCACAGTGCCTCATGGAGGCCCAGTTTTGCATTGCTAGATCTGTTCGAAATCTACCCCATTTAGCACGGTGATAGTGCCACACAACACGAAGGAGGGTATCCTCAGTGTGAAGGCGGGACTTCGTCTCCACAAGGACCGTGCAGTGGTCACTCCTACCAATACTGTCATGGACAGATGCATCTGCAGCAGGCAGATTGGTGAGGACGAGGTCAAGAATGTTTTCCCCTCTTGTTGCTTCCTCACCACCTGCCGCATACCCAGTCTGGCAGATATGTCCTTTCGGACTCGGCCAGCTTGGTCAGTAGTGGTGCTACAGAACCACTCTTGGTGATGGACATTGAAGTCCCCCACCCAGAGTACATTCTGTGCCCTTTCCACCCTCAGTGTTTCCTCCAAGTGGTGTTCAACATGGAGGAGTACTGACTCATCAGCTGAGGGAGGGCGGTAGGTGGTAATCAGCAGGAGGTTTCCTTGTCCATGTTTGACCTGATGCCATGAGACTTCATGGGGTCCAGAGTCGATGTTGCGGACTCCCAGGGCAACTTCCTCCCTACTCTGTACCACTGTGCTGCCACCTCTGGTGGATCTGTCCTGCCGGTGGGACAGGATATACCCGGGGATGGTGATGGCAGTGTCTGGGGACATTGCTTGTCAAGTATGATTCTGTGAGTATGACTATGTCAGGCTGTTGCTTGACTGGTCTGTGGGACAGCTCTTCCAACTTTGGCACGAGCCCCCAGATGTTAGTAAGGAGGACTTTGCAGGGTCGACAGGGCTGAGTTTGCCATTGTCATTTCCGGTGCCTAGGTCGATGCTGGGTGGTCCGGCCGGTTTCATTCCTTTTTGTTGACTTTGTAGAGTAGGTAGGGAGAAACTGTTCTCACTCATGAAAGGATCGAGAACGAGAGGGCACGGATTTAAAGTAATTGGGAAAAGAAACAAAAGCAACATGAGGAAAAACATTTTCACACAGCGAGTGGTTTGGATCTGGAATGTGCTGCCTGAGAGTGTGCTGGAGGCAGGTTCAATCAAGACATTCAGAAGGGAATTCGATAGTTATCTGAAAAAGGAAGAATGTGCAGGGTTACAAGGAGAAAGGAGGGGAATGGCAGTAGGTGAATTGTTCATTTAGAGAGCTGGTGCAGACACAATGGGCCGAATGGCCTTCTCCTGTGCTGTAATAATTCTGTCACACCAGCAGCAGATTGGCTACATTTTCAAAAACTCTGGGCTTCTGTAGCATGAACACCAGTGGAAAAATGGAGCCCAAATTTGCAGCCACTGTGTCCAAACCTGTCAGGCCTCATATAGTGTGTCAGCTCTCTATGTTTATAAGCACTTCACTGTATTTCATTGTCTGCAACACTGAGGCCTTCCATGGTGTGTCAATTCTTCGGGCCATCAATTGGATTGCCTCGTTTTTTGTTGCCAAACCACACGCTCCAGGCAGCCTTCCCTTTTTTAAGTCACAGTCCCTATAAAAGGGAAACTGCAGCAAAACAATGCAGGCTACTGGATAATCACTTTGGATCACTGAGAGTCAAGGGGGATGTCACACTATGTCAGGGAAAGGGCACCCCCTTTTGTGACGCTGTCTCGTGTAGTGTTGTGCTGTGTTCTTAAGTCTTCTTTAAATGACAATCACAGGCTTTATATTCGGATTCAACACAAACACTATGTATTGTCTGACTTATTTACGCTGCATGGTTTCAGGTACAGGTATACTCCTTGCTGCTGTGTGCTGAGTCAGTCTCTCAAAACCGTATCTCTTCCTTATATATGTGTCTGATGATGTCATCAGTTGCATCAGTGGCTTGATCTCTTAAAAGTACAGTTTCTTAAAGGTGAAGTCACCACTGCACACCCTGGCAGCACTGCTCAGACAGGTGGAGGCCAGGGAAGAGGCCATGATTCCACCTGGGGTGGGGGTAGGAATTCTTCCAGACTGAGATTCCGCAGGGAATGGGAGTGAGTGACAAGGGCGGTCAACACCCAGGGTGTGGCTCCCACAACATGGCAGCAGTGCAAGAAAAACTTTCCTGACCTCACTGGTATGGTCAAGGTGAGTGCATTCATCTGCACATCACATCTCAGAGCCAGCACAGCACCCAGTTCTCACAATGTACCATACCCCCATCACTCAGCCAGCAGCACTCCCTTACACTCAGGACTCTCCCCTAACATCCTTATACTACACCTCACCCACACACACACTCCAATCAGCATAGCCACACGCACACCTCCACAAGCCTACAGCTATTCAGCTATGTTAGGCACATTACCCAACCACAAGGACACACAGTCTGCCCTCCCTCTTTCAGAAGGTTACCCACAACAGGTGGTTAACCAGTGGACGGGCAGAGGACCAGCATGCCTACATCCCCTCAGCATCCTCAAGTAGATGCTGTAACGAATAATCGGGACAGATGCCATAGAGCCAGTGGCACCCAGTGCTGCTGAGGCCATCGAGGATGATGGTAAGTTGCTGCCTTATGTACCTTCACCACTCACTCCTCACCCTCATCCTGAAAGGTGCCATGAATTGGAAACTGCAGATGGTGTGACTGTGGAACTTCTGCTTTCCTCCCCACCACCCCTTCCCTCACCACAACCCTCCCCTTATGCCTTTGTGCTTTTAGATAGTCAAGAACTGATACCTGCTCAGCCTTCAAAGAGCCATGAGGAAGAGAAAGGGCAACCCCACCACAGTGAGGAGGAGTATCAGAGCCACCAGCTCAGAAACTGGCACTGTGTGAACTTTAGAGGCTAGTATCCAGTTAGGATCAGCAAGTGGTGAGTCACCAGGCATGAGTGGGCTGCAGCCAGGCCAGGGGGATAAGACAGCTTGTGTGTGAATTCCCCAGAGGACGAGGTTGCAGATGAGTTCTGCTGCAGGGGACTCGGATAAGGGGCTTGCTGGGGCGGACTACAGGAAAACACTGATGGCAAAGCACATTGAGATGCTGGGTACATTGGCAGGCCTGCCAGACAGCCTTCACTAACTGACAAGGAGCATGGAGGAGTCCAGCTCCAACATGGCAGTGAGCATTGTGCAGAGCTTGGAGCCCATCCTTTCTACTGTGGAAGTGGTGTGCACCTCCATGCTGTAGTGTTGCAGTGTTTTGAAATTGCAATTACATTGTGTGCACTAGAGGTTGCTGTAGAACACATTTCATTTGCAGGCTACCATCAAATCGAGCTTTCAGAAGAATCGAGATATCTTACAGTATTCTCGACTCACATTGGTCTTCTCTGAAACAAGAGGTTCAACTTTGGAGTCAATTCAGCAGCTGAGATATTTCAGCACTTGATTCAATCTGCACTTCAAGGACTTGAAGGCATGCTGAACATCAGTGATGACATTCTCATCTATAGCCGCACTGAAAAGGAACTCGAGACACACCTACATGCATGCCTACAATGTCTCAGAGAATGTAACCTCACCCCGAACAAAGAGTTGTTTAATGAAAGCAGAATTGAATTCTTCAGTCATGTATTCAGTGGTGAAGGAGTATCACCAAATTCACAGAAAGTTGAAGCCTTTGCAAATGCTGGTATCCTACAATCGCGCAGGAAGGCCAGAGTCTGCTAGGACTTGTCATGTACTGAAGTCATTTCATTTCTGATCTCGCTACGCGAGCTGCACCCCTACACGATCTGAGAATAAAGACCACCAATTGGGAATGGACTAAATCACATAAACAGGTGGTACACCAGATCAAACAACATTTTTCAGCAAGTTGCACAATTGCCTGTTTTGACCCTGAGAAAACCACCAAGAGCTGGAAAGTGGGATTAGGCTAAATAGCTCTTTTTGCTGGTACATACACGATGGACTAAATGGCCTCCTTCTATGTTTCTATCTCACTGCTGCAGTGGAAGCTCAGATGTATATCATGAGATCTATGGCTGCAGCCATGCATGCTCAGACTGCTGTGAGAGCCTGCATATCCCTTTGAGTACTGAGATCATGACATTATAGAGAAAGTAAATGGTGCTAAACACTTCACTGAACTTAACCTCAATGCAGGCTACCATCAAATCGAGCTTGCAGAAGAACCGAGATATCTTACAGTATTCTCAACTCACATTGGTCTTTTCTGATACAAGAGGCTCAACTTTTGGAGTCAATTCAGCATGAGGTTGCATGATCTCAGGGATATGCAGGCTCAAAGGGATATGCAGGCTCTCACAGTAGTCCAGAAATCTTGGTCTGTAGCCTTGTAGATTATGGCATTTCAAGTGCATATCCAAGAATTTTTTAAATGTTATGAGGGTTTTTATCTCTACCATCCTTTCAGGCAGTGAGTTTCAGACCCCCACCACCCTCTGGGTGAAAGATGTCGGGAGGCCTCTGCCTGTGCTGCCGTGGAAGCTGACCCATGCCAAGGTGCAGCAGTCCGAAGCCGAGGCTTCAAGGCCCAGAGCTGCTCTAAGTTGTCCTGCAAGGCATCTTCAGTCTCTCCTGGTGAAGGTCAGCAGCCTTTCCACCAGCCATGCTGTAGTCACTGGGGTAACACTGTGGAGGAGCACAAGGATAAGCAAAGGCAGTAAGGGAATACACCAGGGTGATTAGATCAGGTTTTTTGTATTATTGATGTGTTATTGCACAAGGTTGTTTAGTGAGGATCTTGCTGTTGAGTGATGTTGGCCCAGGGGAGTTTGTGATGGGGAATCTGATATGGATATACTGTCAGGGAATGGTGGGTCCATTTTGGGGTGGGGAAGTTTCTTTTAACTGAAGCAAAACCTCACTATCTAGTCCCTCCCACTCTGGCCAGTTCCATGTGGTGGATGTGGTCTCCTCCCTTCAACTCCTCTTCCTCCTGAGGTCTTCTTTAGACCTGAGGAGGTAGTGTCTTGTTATAGAGGATGCAGCACCCTACCACAAACATGGACACCCTCTCGGGTGTGTACTGCAGAGATTCCACCTCTTTCCCTGCCCCCAGAAATCAAGACAGTGAAACCATTGCTTGAGGAGGTCGATGGCTTTTTCCATGGTGTGTTGGGACCCTGCATGGCTCTCATTGAAGGCCCTCTGACCTCGCGTGGCGGAAGAGGGTCATCAGCCATGTGTGGAGGCACGAGCCCTCATCGCTGAGCAGTCATCCTCTGCCTTAGAGAGCCAGAAACGGTGGGTATTGCTGACTGTTGCAGGATAAAAGCATTGTGGGTGCTGCCAGGATAACGGGCATTCACCAAGATGAATTTCTTGGTGTGGTCACACACCAAAGGCACGTTCAGGGAATGATAGCCCTTGTGGTTCCTGTATTTCTCCCCATTGATGTGAGGTTCCTGCAGATAAAAGTGCAGCCAATGGTGTCCATTGGGAAGGGTGTACCTACACCATATGGACTGCAGCAGTTCAAGAAGGTGGCTCACCACCATTTCTCAAGGGCAATTAGGGATGGGCAATAAAAATGGCATTGCCAGCGATGCCCACATCCCATGAACGAATTTTAAAAAACACTATCCTGGTGAATCCAATCCTCAGGGAGAAGAGGATGCAGTCCCCTGACCTTGTGTACAGGCCTCTCTCACCTCCCTGATGCCTCTATGAATGGTGAATTTTCAGATGTTCCTGATGCAGCCTGCCCCCTCCTGGAAGGATCCACGGTGCAGAATGTTAGGGCGATGGTAACCTTCATGACCACTGGAAGGACCGTCCTCACCCTGCTTTGAGGCTCCAGTGTGAAGGAGGTGACACAACTCCGTACAACTTCCTTTGTGAATCATAGCCTCCTCAGGTACTGCTCCTGACACATGGTTAAATAGCAGCAGTCCTCCCAGAACACCCTTTGTGGAATTGGCCTTCTATGTGGAGCCCTCTTCTCCGACCTCCTCAGAGAGCTTCCCCTCTCTGCCTCCTCCTCTCCATGTCCTGCTCATGTTGCAGACCAAGTGGTACAGCAACAGCACTGGTCTTTCCTCCCTTTCTGTGTACAGCAAATCTCTCCAAATTGCTCCAGTAACTCACCACAGTGCTTCCACAAACTTTACCACAGCACAAATTAATGTAAAAACACCTCAGCTGCAACTTGTTGAGTGTCCCTTTAAATACCCTCAGAACAGGCCCCTTCTCACTTCATTATACTTGTTGTTTAGGAGTGATTAATGAAGATGCTGCCAGTGCAACCAATTTTGATATCCTGGAGTTGTATCAGCCTGTTCTGGTCACTGACGTCAGGATAGCGTCCATTCAAGGCCTTCAGGCTCAGACAGGGGGCGCTCCTGTGTGCTTGTCTCCAACTCATTAATACTGCATGGGCCGCACAGGAAATGACCATTGGAACATCACGCACACGCAAGCCTGAGGTAGCTCTGTTATGCCGCTAGAATCCACACGACTGGATTTCACACTCTATGTTTCTCTGTTTCTCGAGCCCGTTACACAGGAGCAGGTGGAGGCCATTCAGCCCCTCGAGCCTGTTATACAAGAACATGTCCGAGCCTGTTACACAGCATCACACCACACACCATCCTGACTTGGAACTATATCACTGTTTCTCCACTGTTGCTGAGTCAAACTCCTGGAACTCCCTTCCTCACAGCACTGTGGGTGTACCTGCATCACATGGACTGCAGCGTTCAAGAAAGCAGCGCACCACCACCTTCTCAAGGACAGTTAGGGAAGGGCAATAAATGCTGGCCTAGCCAGCGAAGTCCAAATCTTCCGAATCAATAAAAAAAAGAAACAGGTGCAGGCAATTCAGCCTCTCGAGCCTTTGTTTCGGGACAGGAGGAAGGAAATTCAGCTCCTCAGCTTGTTACACTGGAACATGAGTAAGTCCTCAAATCACTTATACAAGAATAGATGGAGGCCATTCAACCCTACAAGATCTCTCAACACTGTCCCATCAAACCCTCCCAGGACAGGCACAGCATGGGTAAAATACAGAGTAAGTCTCCTTATAGTCTGTCCCATCAAATGCCTCATCAAAGCTACCCAGGATAGGTACTGTATAGATTAAATACAGAGTAAATCTCACTCTAGACTGTCCCAGCAAACACTCCCAGGACAGTACAGCACGGAGTTAGATACAGAGTAAAGCTCCCTCTACACTGTTTTGATTACATGCTGTGGGCTATGGGGAGGATAGATTCCCCATTCTGACTGCTAGTTTCTGCTGGGGAATGTGTATAGTTGAGGACAGATACATGGGGTCCAGATGTGGTTCTCTGCACTGTTATATCCCCCTGATGGGCTCACTATCAGAGCTCACTCACGTTGATGAGGTACTGGGGGCGGTCACCCATGTCCCTGTCAATCTCCTGCCCCCTCATGGAATCCCTCGTCCAGCAGGCATCACGGCATTAATTTGAGATGAAGTGTGAAATCGCAGTGTCCCTTTAAGAGTTAAAGGGACATGGCACGTTTCATTGACTGGATCTGAAGACTAAAGCCCGCATCAATTCCCTAATAGAAAAAAAAACGGGGTTTTTCTACTGCCTGATTGAGGACTGCTCAGTGGTTAATGAGGTTCAGCAGACTGTGGCTGTGTGCTGAGGCTGGAGGCTGTGTGACTGCTGCAAGGAGAAAGACTGAGATTGAAAGGAAGGTTTTTCCATCTATCCTTATTGCAAAAGAGGAAAACAGGAGGTCAAAAGAACGGACAGCTCTTGTGAGTTTGGCTTTTGAAGCCCTTTCATTGATTGTTGTGGGGAGAGGGAAAGAAGAGACCTGAAGACCTTGGGTGGGGCTGTTTTGTTTGAACAGGTAGCTCCTGTGTTTAACAGCATTGAATAGGAGCTCCTGCCCACCGCAACGATGTAGCCTGGGGTAGCTGGAGCTGCCCAGGTGAAGAGACTTTCTCTTTTCCTTCAACACTGGAAGCAAAGTGTGCCTGGGCAGCTTACAGCTGTCCCCCCCCACCACCACCGCCCCCCACACCCACCCCATCCCACCCACCGCCAACTGGAAGACCAGCGAAAGGACTGCCTTGAAATAAGATCTGCAAAGAGACTGATTCCTCCTGGCCTTCCTCTCCTTCAGCCTCTCACCCCTGTGATAAACCCCAGCAAAGTATTTGTGGGACAATTTGTTATTCTTATTTATTTCTTTTCTCTCTCTCAAACTCTATTTTATTCAACGGTAAGTATGACTCTTCTACCCCATGCCTTAACAGTCCTCTCCAGTGGCAGGGCCTTCCTATTCTACAGTCACCATTTAAAATCTTGACGTCAAAGCATGGAGTGAAGAGTTACACCCACCCAACTATGACTATTGAGGCTTGCGTTAAGGCAATGGCCGAGGTTGTCGGCCCCTTGGCCATTGTTGCAGCCTCAAAGATGTACGGGAAGGTAATGTTTTTCCACAAGACCGAGTGGGCAGTGGCCCTGGCCCTGAGCTGGGGCCTTACTGTGGGTGGACTTTCCTGTCAGTGGACCCTCAGGAGGCTACTGCACAGCGTGAGATTCTATCGAACGTCCCGCCTTTCATTCCTGGTGGGCTCCTCCTCCCCCACCTTCACCAGTTGGGGGAGGTGAGGTCGGGGATAACCCCAATCCCACTCTGTCTTCCTGAGAACAGCTTCCGACATGTCTTACACCTTCCGCCACCAGCTATTCATGCAGCTGGCACGGGAGGAGGTCACGGAAGGCCATTTTGCTGTTCAGTTCCAGGAGACGGCCTACCGTGTCTTCTGGATGTCAGACGGGGCATGGTGCCACACCTGCAACAGGGTGAGGCATGTTCGAAAGGTCTGGAGGAGGAGGGTCCCAAATCGACCGCCTCTACTTTTCGCAGGCATACGTCTCCCGCATCTCGGCGGCCTCCATGCGGCTGGTGCCGTGCTCGGATCACCATCTGATGTGGGCAGAGTTCATTCCGCTCCCCACGCGGGCAGCATCCGCGTACTGGCACTTTAACAACCGGCTGCTGGAAGATGAGTGATTCCGGGCCTCGTTCTGTTGATTCTGGGCTGACTAGAGAAAGAAGTAGGGGGGGCTTCCCCTCCCTGAGGCTGTGGTGGGATGTGAGCAAGACTCACATCCATGTCTTCTGTCAGGAGTGCGCGAAGGGGTCGACCAAGAGGCGGGAAGCCGAGATCGGGCGCCTAGAGAAGGAGGTGCTCGACTTGGAGTCCCGCCTCGGTCATGTTGTTGCGGACCCGGCCCTGTGGCAGGCATACAAAGAGAAGAAGGGCACGCTGAGGGACCTGCAGCTCATAGGGTCCCGAGGCGCGTATGTGAGGTCGCGGATCAAGATCCTGGAAGATTAGGACTGTGCCTCACCCTTCTTCTACTCGCAGGAAAAATGGGGGGGAGGGGTCCATATGCAGCTCATCGAGCTGCTGGCCGTCAATGGATCACAGATCCGAGGGAATGGGCCTCCTGGTCCGTACCTATTACAGTGCGTTGTTCTCTCCAGATCCGTCCAGCGAGCACGCGCACAGAGTTTTGTGGGAAGACCTGCCGAAGGTCAGCCCGGAGGGCGCCGAAGGATTGGAGGCTCCGCTCACGTTGGCAGAGCTGGCCGGCGCCCTCCACCAGCTCTCAAGGGGCAAATCCCCGGGGTTGGAGGGGCTGACCGTGGAGTTCCTCAGGGGGACAATTACGTGAGAGTCCTTGGGGAACGCCTGGCGACTGGGGAGATGCCCCTCTCGAGGCACAGGACGGTCATCGTCCTGCTGCCAAAGAGGGGCGATCTCCACCTGCTTAAGAACTGGCGTCCAGTCTCCCTCCTCAGCACGGATTATAAGATCTTTGCCCGGGCTATGTCTACCCACCTGGGCTTCGTGTTGGCCCACATGATCCACCCTGACCAGTCCTACATGGTCCTGGGCCGGTCCATCCAGGACAACATCCACCTGGTCCAGGACCTGATCCATCTTTCCCTCGATCAGGAGAAGGCGTTCGACAGGGTTGATCATGAATATCTTTTAGAGACTCTGCACATTCAGACCTGGGCCGCATTTTGTGGCCCAGGTCTGACTTTTATACGCCGTTGCAGAATGTCTGGTCAAAGTTACCGGGTCCTTGACGGGGCCCCTTCCGCTTTGGGAGAGGAGTGTGTCAGGGATGCCCCATGTCCGGCCATGATGTGCTCCTCACGGTCACAGATCCCATTGATTTGCGGAGGATGCACAAGTGCCAGCAGACCTTTTCTGCAGTGTCCTCCGTGAGGATCAATTGGGAGAAATGTTCCGGGCTCCTGGTGGGCAGTGGTGGATGGACTCACCACCGGAAGAGTTAACACCTTTTGCGTGGAGCGCCATGCACCTCCTCTATCTGGGAGTCCACCTTAGCTCTGCTGAGGAAGCCTGGCCGGCAAACTGGCAGGAGTTAGAGGTGAAAGTCACCACTTGGCTGGGACGCTGGACAGGACTGCTCCAAGTGATTTCCCACAGGGGCCGAGCACTGGTCATAAACCAACTGGTGGCCTCGATGCTGTGGTACTCGTTGGTCACTTTGGCCCACCCCCCTGCATTTGCCACCAAGATCGAGAAGAAGCCCGTTGATTTCTTCTAAAGCAAGAGGAAACACTGGGTCTCTGCTGCATTCCTGAGTCTCCCGATTGAGGCGGGGGGGGGGGGGGGGGGTGGTGCCAGTCGCTGGTGTGCATCCGCACCTAGGCTGCGACTCTCCACCTTCGGACCCTGCAGAGGTACCTGTACATCGAGCATCCTCCCAGATGGTGTGCACTGGTGACGTATTTTTTTCTGCCGGGGCACTGCCTTCAAGACGACACGCAGCTCCCAGCAGAGAACGTATGCTGCGTCTCTCTGAGGGAGTTGCCTGTCTTTTACCATGATCTATTCAGAGTCTGGAACATGTTTGCCTGCAATCAAGGCACTCCCTCGCTGGCGGAGGAGAGGGCCTTGGCTGTCCGGGTGGCCGCCTCCGCGGACGGACCGACGGGCGGAAGAGTAGCCGAAGCCGCCGGGATGCCCCTCACTGTGGGTGACGAGGGGGCTCAGGGGTGTGGAGCGCTCCTGGACGAGCTGACCTCCGCTCGGCCCGAACTGCTCATTTGACCCAGGCCCAGAAACCCTCCTCAGGAGCCGGTCCCACACAACCTGAGCTGCCTCTTGGAAATGCCCTCTGCGCCATTCCACACTGCGCGGAGGGGTTTCCTGTACAGGCTGCTTCTGCACACTCTCCATTTCCTCGCCCTCATCTTCTGCCCAGACACGCCATGGTGGTCCGTGTTGCCATCTGGCAGCAAGGGGAAACCCCATGGAGGTCTCTGTATGCGGGAGTCCTCACCCTTTACATCGGGGATCATGGATGGAGGGTGCTGCACAGGCAGTCCTGTGCAAAAGATTTAAGCAGGTTTACGGACTCCCAGGCCGCCTGTAATTTCTGTGGCCTGGACGAGTCCATGTTCCATGTACATATGGAGTGTGTGAGGTTGCAGCCCCTCTTTGAGTATTTAAAGGGGCTGCTCCTTAAGTTTTGGCTGCACTTCAGTCCCACACCCTTGATCTTTGGGCACCCGGTGTAGAGGGGGTGGGTTGGTAGGAGGATCTCCGTGTTGGTCTGCTCCTGGGCCTGGGCAAGGTGGCCATTCACAGGTCCAGGCAGCAGGCCATGGGGGATCCATCCCCCGATTGCCTGCCCCTCTTCCGAGGTTACGTACATGTCTGGTGGTCCCTGGAGAAGGAGCATGCGGTGTCCGCCAGTTCACTTGAGGCCTTCTGCGACCGGTGGCACCGTAGGGGCTGGAGTGCATCATCGATGCAGTCAATGCTGTTTTAATTTGAATTTTGTTTAATTTATCTGTTTTTAATAAAGTTATTTAAAATAAAATGTACATAAAGGGGGCCTGGCGAATAAAGGCCTCCTCAACAAAAATATATAAAAGGAGCCTGGGGTATAAAGGCCACAAAAAAAAGGTTAGATGCAGAGTTTAAAAAAAAGAAAAAAGAGCAGGTTAGATATAATCTAAAGTTCCCTTTACACTGTCCCATCAAACACTCTCAGCAGAGGTATTGAATCTGTCAGTTACAGATGTTGTGGAGGAGTTTCTCTGGTCATTGTGTGCAGAGATGTTGTAAATTGGTATTACATCACTTGGCTTTTGGTTTGGAACAGAGGAAGTATTGTTTTAAACAGTAAAGGCATTTGATAAAGCACCTTATATTAGGCTTGCTCACCAGATTAATTAAAGGGGCAGTAGCAGCTAAGGGACAGAACAGAGAGTTGTGGTTAAAGGCCATTTTTCAGACTGGAGGGGATATACAGTGGTGTTCCCCAAGGTTCAATACTCTGGCCGCTGCTGATTTTGATATACATTAATGACTTGGATTTGTGGGTACAGGACACAATTTCAAAATTTGCAGATGACACAAAACTTGGAAGTGTAGTAAATAGTGAGAAAGATGGTGATGGACCTCAAGAGGACATAGACAGGGTGGGGTAATGCATAGACATGTGGGAGATGAAATTCAAAGCAGCAAATTGTGAGGTGGTTCATTTTGGTTTGAAGAATGAGGAGAGACAATACATTCTAAAAGGGACAATTTTACAGAGGGTCCAAGAAGAAAGAGAGCTAGGGGTATTGGTACACAAATCTTTAAAGGTGGCAGGGCAGGTGAATAAAGCAGTGAATAAAGCAAATGGGATCCTGGGCTATATAAATGGAGGCATGCAGTACAAAAGTCAGGAAGTTGCACTCCAGCTATACAAAACTTTAGTTCGGCCCCAGCTGGAGTATTGTATCCAATTCTGGACACCACGCTGCAGGAAGGATTCAGAGGCTTTGGAGAGGGTACAGATGAGATTTACTAGAATGATTCCAGGGATGAGGGATTACAGTGACTTGGATAGACTGGAGAAGCTGAGGTTGTTTTCCAAAGAGCAGAGAAGGCTAAGAGGAGGATAAAGCCATTTAAAATCATGAAGGTTTTATTTATTTTAATTTAGAGATACAGCACTGAAACAGGCCCTTCAGCCCACCGAGTCTGCGCCGCCCAACAATCACCCATTTATACTAACCCTACAGTAATCCCATATTCCCTACCATCTACCTACACTAGGGGCAATTTACAACAGCCAATTTACCTATAACCTGCAAGTCTTTGGGAGGAAACCAGAGCACCCGGCGAAAACCCACGCAGACACAGGGAGAACTTGTAAACTCCGCACAGGCAGTACCCAGAATCGAACCCGGGTCCCTGGAGCTGTGAGGCTGCAGTGCTAACCACTGCGCCACTGTGCCACCCATTAAGGGTTTAGATAGAATAAATAAAGAGAAGCTGTTTCCAATGGCTGATGGGTTGATAATGAGAGGGCACAGATAATTGGCAAAAGGACCAGAGGTAACACCAGGAAAAATGTCTTTACACTACAAGTGGTTAGCATTTGGAATGCACTGCCTGATAGGGTGATGGAAACAGATTAAATAATAACCTTCAAAATGGAATTGCATAAATATTTGAAGGAGCCAAACTGCAAGGATATGTGAAAAGAGTGCAGAGTGGGACAAACTAGATGGCTCTTCGAATGACATCCTGCTGTGCTGTACTGCTCTGTGATCCTATACATGTTCATGGAACCATAGACAATATGGCAAACAGTGAATTCTCACCCCACCCCTCTGCTCAGGAACTGGTTCGTTGTTCAGAAGGCAATAATATGTTGATTGTAAATCCTTATTTGTTGTTTGACAATGACTGTTATTTTCATTTCCAAATTGCCTCCTGTAAGGAGCCTTCGTGCTGGAAAAGGTCAGTTCTCAGTCGAGGATGGTGCAAATTTATTTGATATGCTGACTTAGCGATCTGTTTCTATCTGTACTGATGTTGATGTGAACACACTGGTACCTGCCTCAGCTCCTCCTCAGGTGTGTCTCTATGAGGCTCTGTGCTGTGTGAACACCAATTTCTAGGCCATTCTTTGTACTTTGGTCATGTTTTTCTAGAATGATGACCCAGCAGAACCATCTGTTTGCAGAATGTTCTGAAGATTCACATCATGTTTCACAGCTTCACTTTCTTCTGAGCTGCTCTGGCTGTTCCAGTGAAATAACGAGATGTGTTTGAGTTCCTGTGTATAAATATATTGCTTCCCAATCTCACCACAGTTCCAAACAGTATCCGGATCATGGAATGGCACAGGATTGGGGCGCTCCAGCTGCTTATTGGGAAACTCCATTTCACCAGATTGGTCAGATTCTGTGCTGAAACCATACAGTCTGGATCTCCTGGTGTCCGCCCTCCACAACCCCTTGATCACTGCACTGCTTGGCTTCCTACCTCCTTCTTCCTTGAGGTGAGGTGATCCTGTCCCTTCTCTGTCTCCTGAATCGAAAGCTTGTTCACACACTGTTCCCAAGCCTTGCACCTCGGTTCTCACAGAGTTGGCCTTCACACTGAGATCGCCAGACAGATCCGATCCTGGGCTCTTCCTGCTTGGCGACCCTGTCTTTTGCTTCGGAGACTCCAAGTCCCGGGATGCTCCATATAAACATAACTTAGTAATAGTTTTCCTCAGTTTTTGAACTGCTTTTCCAGCTGGGAGCTTCCTGTCTTGCAGTTTGTTAGAAACTCCCCCAATGGATTTATCAGGACTAAAAGAAAACTGGCGAGCAGGTCCGATCTTCTGCACCGGGGTCTTAGAAACATGAGAATATAAAGAGGTCAGGGCATTCGCCATTGTTGTGAGCACCTCAATTTGCCGGAACCGACCTGCAAAGGAGATAAAAAGTGTAAGACCAACAGACATCCTCTGTCTAGCTCTGTGGCACAACTTCCATTTAAATACTGCCTTTAACAGAGTAAAGAATCCCAAGACACTTCACAGGAGCGATTTTCAGACAACATTTTACACTGAACAACATAGGGAGATATTGGGATAGGTGACCAAACACCTGATCAAAAAGGAAGGGGGAAGGAGAGACAGAGAGGCGGAGAGGTGTAGGGAGGGAATTCCTGGGCTATAGGACTAGACAGCTGAAAGCACAGCCGTAAATGGTGAGGCCAGAATGAGAGGAACACAGATCCCAGAGGATACCAGAGGAATGGTTGTCGACAGGAGAGTTAGAGCACTGGGACATTGGGACATAGGAGCAGGAGTAGGCTATTTAGCACTTTCAGCCTGTTCCACTATACAATATCATGACTGATCTACAACCTAACTCCATATACCCACCTTTGCCCCATATTCCTGAATACCTTTGCATAACAAAAATCTATGAATCTCAGATTTAAAATTAATGATTGATCTGGCAGCAATTGCCATTTGTGGAAAAGAGTTCCAAATTTCTATCACCCTTTGTGTATAGAAGTGTTTCCTAATTTCACTCCTGAAAGGTCTGACTCTAATTTTTAGGCTCTATGACCCCTAGTCCTGGACTTACCAGCCAGCAGAAATAGTTTCTCTCTATCTATCTTATCTGTTCCCCTTGATATCTTGAAAACTTTGATCAAATCAACCCCTAAACCTTCTAAATGCCAGGGAATACAACCCTAAGTATGTGTAATCTCACCCGGTAATTTAATGCTTTGAGTTGAGGTATCATTCTGGTAAATCAACACTGCACTCCCTCCAACCAAGGTGTGGTGCCCAGAACTGCTCACAGTGCTCCAGGTATGGTCTAACCAGGGCTTTGTATAACTGAGCCATGACTTCTACCCCCTTGTGATATAAAGGCCAGCATTCCATTCGTGTTTTTGATTATTTTCTGTACCTGTTGTGACAGAAATCCCACATGCTAAATGGAAAATATTAATTCCGTCATATGGAACTTTGCCTGAGACTTTTACTGAAATTGTTCCAAATAACTTTTTGAAAAACAGAACTGAGCAGCCAAGATGGCCATGAATTAGCATGTGAAAAAACTAAAGAATCAGCTGGGACACAGAGGTGATTACCCAGTCTAGCCAGAACAATGGGGATGCTCTCTGATTAAATCACCGAGAATGGTCTTGTCAATGTTGATTGTCAAAACCAATCAACACCCATTGACTTTGAAACAGTCAACCACCCCCCTACCAAGTATGTTTGCACAGCTTGAGAGGAGAACTTTGAATTTCAAAAAAACCCTTCTAGAAACTTCTGTTTCAACACAAACAGGTGGTCACATCACATGACTGCCCATGTGATTTGTGCCTCAGAAAGCAGACAGTAACTGAACTCCAGGGAAGGAACATCTCTCTCCCTGTCCAGCAAACTCCCAGGGAAGCCTTGGCTACAGCTAAACCTTGAATCTACAGATCCTCACAGTCAGCAACAAAGAGGATGAATGAAGCCTCTCTTCAGCCTTCCGGAACCAGAGAAGCAAGCCCGAATTGTGCACGTGGCCCAGAAAGGACTTCAAGACCTTAATTTCAACTAAAGACACAGAGACTCAGTATTTAAATTCCATTTTTATTACAGACTCTACTCCTACCTCCCAACTCTGTTTTTTCCCCTCTGTAATCTATTTGTATGTGTGTGTATGCCTCTCGTATGAATGTGAACATGGATGTGTCCCATACTTTAGTGATTTTAACCGCTTTAGAGTGATCAGGTTAATAAAATTACATCTTTCTTGTTTAAACTCAAGAAAACCTGTCTGATTGGTTCATTCACAATTATAATTAGAGGAGCAGGAGCAAGTGCTCATTGAGTTAGGAATATAAGAACATAGGAGCAGGAGTAATCCATTCAGCCCATCGAGCCTGCCCCGCCATTCAATACGATCATGGCTGATCATCCACTTCAATGCCTTTTTTCCATGCTATCCTCATATCCCCTTATGTCATCTGTATTTAGAAATCTGTCAATCTCTACTTTAAGCATACTCAATGACTGAGCTTCCACAGCACTCTGGGGTAGACAATTCCAAAGATTCACAACCCTCTGAGTAAAGAAATGTCTCCTCATCTCTGTCCTAAGTGGCTTCCCCTTATTTTGATATTGTGTCCCCTGGTTCTAGACTCCCCAACCAGGGGAAACATCTTAGCTGCATCTACCCTGTCTATCCCTTTAAGTATTTTGTAGGTTTCAATGAGATCACCTCTCATTCTTCGAAACTCTAGAGAATTCAGGCCCAGTTTCCCCAATCACTCTTCATAGGACAGTCCCGCCATCCCGGGAACAAGTCTGGTGAACCTCGTTGCACTCCCTCTATGGCAATAATATCCTTCCTAAGGTAAAGGGACCAAAACTGCACACAGTACTCCAAGTGCGGTCTAACCAAGGTTCTATACAATTGAAGCAAGACTTCACTACTCCTGTACTCAAATCCTCTTGCGATAAAGGCTAACATACCCTTAGCCTTCTTAATTGCTAGCTGCACCTGCATGTTAGCTTTCAGTGACTTGTTGACAAGGACACCCAGCTCCCTTTGTACATCTGCACTTTCTAATCTCTTACCATTTAAGAAATATTCTGCACATCTATTCCTCCTACCAAAGTGGAAAACCTCACATTTTCCACATTATATTCCACCTGCCATGTTCTTGCCCACTCACTAAGTCTGTCCAAATCCCCTTGAAGCTGCTTTGCATCTGCCTCACAACACATATTCTCACCTAGTTTTGTGTCATCCGCGAACTTGGAAATACTACACTTGGTCCTCACATCCAAATCATTGATAGATATTGTGAATAGCTGAGGCCCAAACACTGATCCCTGCGGTACCCCACTAACGCGAGAATGACCACTTATTCCTACTCTCTGCTTTCTGCCTGTTAATCAATCCTTAATCCATGCCAGTATATTATCTCCTATTCTATGTGCTTTAAGTTTGCTAACCAACCTCCTGTGGGGGACTTCATTAAAAGCCTTCTGAAAATCCAAGTATACCACGTCCACCGACTCCCCTTTATCAATTCAGTTCATAAGATATTGAAAAAACTCCAACAGGTTCGTCAAACATGATTTCCGATTCATGAATCCATGTTGACTATGCCCAATCAGATCATTATTATCCAAGGGTCCATTTATCACATCCTTTAGAATAGATTCCAGCATTTTCCCAATGACTGATGTAATTCTCTGTTTTCTCGCTCCCTCCCTTCTTAAATAGTGGGGTGACATTTGCTACCTTCCAATCTGCAGAAACTGCTCCAGAATCTGTAGAATTTTGGAAGATGATCACCAATGCATCCACTATCTCCATAGCTACCACTTTCAACACTCTGGAATGTAGAGTATCAGGTCCCGGGGACTTATCAACCTTCAGCCCCATTAATTTCTCCAATACAACTTTTTTACTAATACTAATTTCCTTCAATTCCTCATTCTCCCTAATCCCTTGGATCTCTAATTGTGGGAGATTTCTTGTACCTTCCGCAGTGAAAACAGACACAAAGTAATCATTTAGCTTCTCTGCCATTTCTCTATTTCCCTTTATAAATTCTCCTGACTCTGCCTGTAATGGACCCACATTTGTCTTAGCCAAACATTTCCTTTTTACGTACCTGTAGAAGCTTTTACAGTCCATTTTTATATTTTTTGCTAGCTTACATTCATATTCTATTCTCCCTTTCTTTATCAGTATCTTCATCCTGCTTTGCTGTATTCTAAAATTCTCCCAATTCTCAGGTTTACTACCATTTCTGGCAACTTTATAGGCCTTTTCTTTTAATCTTATACAACCCTTAACTTTCTTTGTTATCCACGGTTGACTGCCTTTACTTTTGGGTTTTTGTGCCTTGAAGGAATGTATAGTTGCTGTAAACTATGTAATATTTCTTTGAAGACTATCCATTGCCTATGTACTGTCATACCTTTTAATGTATATTCCCGATCCATCTCAGCCAATTTGCCCCTCATACCTTCATAATTTCATTTGTTCAAATTTAACACCCTGGCTTCAGATTGAACTACCTCACTTTCAAACATAATTTAAATTCTATTATATTATGGACACTCATCCCTAAAGGTTCTTTTACAACAAGATATTAATTAGCCCTTTCTCATTACATAAAACTAGATCTAAAATAGCCTGTTCTCTAGTCTGTTCCTCAACAGACTGCTCTAGAAAACCATCCCTAACCCACTCCAGAAACTCGTCCTCCACAGTATTAGTGCTCATTAGGTTTACCCAGTCTATATGCAGATTGAAGTCACCCATGAATACTGTATTACCCATGCCATATGCTTCTCTAATCTCCTGAAAATTCCATACCCCACACTACCACTACTCTTTGGCCTATAAACAACTCCTACCAATGTTTTGTGCCCCTTGCTGTTTCTTAGCTCCACCCAAACAGTTTCCACATTTTGTTCTTCCGATCTGAGATCCTTCCTTACTAATATACTGATCCCATCCATTATTAGGGCAACACCACCTCCTTTTCCTTTTTGCCTGACCTTCCTAAATGTTGAATTTCCTTGAATATTCAGTTCCCAGTCTTGGTCACCAAGTAGCCACATTTCCGTTATGGCAATTAGATCATACCCATTTACCTCTATTTGGGCCTTTAATCATCTACCTTGTTGTGAATGCTGCGTGCATTCAGGTAGAGTGCCCTTAACCTTGTCTTCTTGACATTAGTCTGCATCCTAAGCCTAGATGATGTTCGCCTTTGTTTCGCCTAATGTCACTTGCTACTTTTCTACCTCCTGTTACCATGTGGCACAGGGAGTAATCCTGAGATTACTGCTTTGGAGGTCCTGCTTTTTAATTTCTTTCCGAATTCCCTAAAATCTGCTTTCCGGACCTCATCCTTCTTCCTATCTAAGTCGTTGGTACCAATGTGGACCATGACCTCTGGCTGTTCATCCTCCCCCAGAAGGATGTCCTGCAGCCGCTCCATGACATCCTCAGCTCTGGCACCAGGGAGGCAACACACCATCCAGGAGTCACGTTTACTGCTGCGGAAACACCTGTCTGATCCCCTGACTATCGAATCCCCTATCACTATTGGGCTTCCACTCTTCTTCCTCCCCTCCTATGCAGCTGAACCACCCATGGTGCCACAGACTTTGCTTTGGCTGCACTCCCCCGAGGAACCATTGGTCTCACTGGTATCCAAAATGGAAAACCGATCAGCAAGCAAGATAGACTCAGAGGACTCCTGCACTGCTGCCCATTTCTCTTAGACTGCCAGGCGGTCACCCATTCCTTCTCTGCCTGCATGCTCCTAACCTGCGGTGTGACCACCTCCCTAAACGTGCTATCCATGTGATGGTCAGTTAAATCACTGTGTTAAAAGGATGAACCCTGTTGTGGTCAACCAGAGAAGGGGTGAAAGGGGAGCCTGAGACCCTTTCCTTACCTGGTCGTAACACTGTACATGACATTTTAATAGAACATTAATGGGAGAGTTAGAACACTGGAACTTTGATGGGACAGTTAGAGAATTAGAGGGATAGGCTTCAGTTGGAGACTCAAGGTTAGGCTTTGATGGGCCACAGAGCCTTTTTCATTCTGCTTATATTCTTGGAACTGGATTGTCACTTACTTGCCAGTGTGTAACTGGGATTTTCCTCCCCCAGTCTCTTCGCCTGAGCTTCTAAAAAGACCCTGAAGTTAATTCCATTCGCATGAGACGCATAGCTGAAAAAGCGGGATGGAATTTTCGCTGTAATATTGGGCTCTTCCATTCCAAAGCCAAGGTTATACAAAATCTCCTCAGGATCCTCTTTGTACATATCCAGTATTTCTGAGACACTAGGAACAAAGCATACTCCGATTGAGTAAATACACTATTAGCAACACCTTCATTTCACATCCACCAGATGTGGAGATTGGTTGCTGCCAGTCTCACACAATTTCATTTCATGTTCATGTAGCTAACCATGAACAGACCACCCCCAGTGACCAGAGATACTCCACAGTCAAAAATGAAATTTGCGATTCTTGACTTTGAACCAAATGCTGACGCACTTTCTGCCATATTGTCACTGATACTGTGCATCCGCGCACAATTTTGTGAAGAGGGAAGCAGACAAATCAATACATAGCAGAGAATAATCCAGCCACATTAGTACAGTATTAGCTGTGTAGCCTCACATCCCATCCCATAATACAGACAGTTCTGGAACTTACTGTCCATGCAATATCTTTTACTTCAATGTTGCTCGTGGACAGGAGAGTTCTTAAAGATCCCCAGTAGAGACATGACTTAGTAATAAACCTTCTTAATGTTTCCCACTTTAGTATTGCTGAAAACAAAGACATATTGTCGAAGCTCTTCGTCTTGCACTCATCAGGACAATTCGCAAGAATACCAATGTAAGGGAAAGTAACAAATTTATACTCTATGAGAAGAGAGTGCTGATTGGTTGGCAAGTGGACTCTGATCGGTAGAAGCATTGACATGGAGAATGCACCAATTTATGGTGACTGACAGTTAACTGCCAACCTTTGTTTGAAATTTAAACCAGGCTGCTTGACTCTGATTGGTCAAGGCATTGCCCTGAGGAATGAACCAGCGAATGGCTGTCACTTATTTTGTTTAGCTGAAATAGGCGCAATGTGTGTTCATGTTCTTTCTGTCTGCAAAGAACAGGGCCCTGTGTATTAATATATGTCGCTTCCAGTACGCACAAATGTTGCCACTGCATAGTAGCAGCGTGAAACAGCTAGCTTCACCTGTTGCTCAAGGTTTCAGGATAAATTACCCTTCCAGGGTAATATGAGGTTGTCTGGGCACTTTTCAGAGCCAAAAATGACGGTCATCGCCCCGTTCATAAATTTGTGCGATATCGAGCGAGAAATGATCTGATCAGGGTAGCCATTATCATGCAGGATGCCATTGATTCGCCCTATTTCAGCATCAAGCTTGCATGGTGAGCATCCTGTGCTCAAGCACACCCTTGAAATGGACAGTCAGATGAGCACCCTTTCCTTGACGTACTAGTTCAGAAATCTGTTAAGGGATTCCCTACCACGGTCTACCTTCACTGGTCAATACACGTGTGGTGTTCGCCACTAACCGGATGCTGCTGTCAAGCCAAAAAGGCGTCCTGCCTATCACACAAATGAGTAATGCGATATATGGATTTCAATGCCAGTGTGATGCTGGGTATACAGGCCATAAGTCCCAAAGACTGGTGGATTGTATCAAATAACATGTCCCTTCCGCTGTTCAAAACGGGCAAAGTGCAGGCTGTACCCAACCAGCCCGTGCTTACAAAACTCAAAACACAGTGTGTAACATTAGATTTAATTCCGCGATTGGATAACATTTGTTAAATAATTCTCAGTGTGTAAGAATTACGCTGACAACCAATTTAAGATCATCAGTCAGGCTCACAGTGTGGCATATGTATATGTAGAATCATAGATAGTGGCCCTTGGCCCATCGTGTCTGTGCTAGGCAGAAAATGATCCATCCATTCTAATCCTAGCTTCCGGCATTTAGTCCGTAGCCCTGCAGATTACGGCACTTGAGGTGCATATCCAGACTCCTTTTGAATGAACTGAGGGTTTCTGCCTCAACTACCTTTTCAGGCAGTGAGTTCCAGACCATCACCACCTTCTGGGTGAAAAAGTTTTTCCTCATAACCTCTCTAACTTTTCTACCAATCACTTTAAATCTATGCCCCCTCATCACTGACCTCTCTACTAAGGTGAATAGACCCTTCACCTCCACTCTATCCAGACGCCTCAGATTTTGTACACTTCAATCAGATCTCGCTGTTCCAAGGAGAACAATGCCAGCCTATCCAATCTTTCCTCAGAGCTGCATTTTTCCAGTTCTGGCAAATTCCTTGTAAATCTCCTCTGTACCCTCTCTAGTGCAATTACATCCAAGCTGTAATGAGGTGACCAGAACTGTACACAGTACTCACAGCAGCAGAGCACATCAGGAGAGAGGAGTTTTGGTAGGGTATATTAATAGTGGTAAGGTAGATGAGTTTTGTTAAGAGCACAACTCCACATCTCCAACAGCACAGCATACAATCGAAAAGAAAAATCAAAGTGTGGTGTCACAGGTAAATGTACTGGAAGCTACATATATTAATACATAGGGCCCTGTTCTTTGCAGACAGAAAGAACATGTATACGCATTGCGCCTGTTTCAGCTAAACAAAATAAATGACAGCCGTTCGCTGGTTCATTTCTCAGGGCAATGCCTTGACCAATCAGAGTCAAGCAGCCTGGTTTAAAATTCAAACAAAGCTCGGCAGTTAACTGTCAGTCACCATAAACTGGTGCATTCTCCATGACAATGCCTCTACCAAACAGAGTCCATTTGCCAACCAATCAGCACTCTCTTCTCATACAGTATGAATTTGTTGCTTTCCCTTACATTGGTATTCTTGCGTGTTGTTCTGATGAGTGCAAGATGAAAACCTTCAACAACATGTCTCTATTTTCAGCAACATTCAAGTTCTGTACTACCAAACGACTGTTTCCTACTTTGTAGTATTGTAATACTTAGGGCACAATTTTAACTTAAATATGGGTGGGTTTGGGTAAAGTCAGAAAAATATGTTTCCCGAGATAAACCCATCTCCAACTCATTCATTTCCAGCTTTTACTGAGACCAGAAGTTGGGTGGGTGGCAACCCAATTCAAAGAGACGGGTTGCAACTTTAAATATGACAATGAGGATGCAAGCATTATTGCTATGCAGCATTTGAAATTTAACAACTGTCAGCTGTGTTTCCTGAGGCATGGGCCGAACTCAAGGCGAAGACTTGGTGGATTCGGGTGATTAAGTGCCGTTACACTTACTCCCTTCATCCAGGAGCCGGCCTGAGGAGCCTCCAATTTCGGGGTCCCTCCCAACGACCTTCCCCACCAGGCCCCAGTCCTCCCCTGAGGACTCTGATCCTCCAACCATCAGTCCTCCAACCTCCCCCGCCCGGGATTGGAAGCCCACCTGATCAGGGGAATCCCAAATTGCGGGTTCCCCACAGCTTCTTGACAGGCCTGCAGGTCAAGTGAGTACAATTTCTGCCCTTGGACTCCATTAATACTAGCCACCTCACAAGGCTTTGAAAATAAACCACCATCAGCCACTTCATAGCCTCAAGTCATTCAAGGCAGCATCATTTCCACATCAATTAACGCTTACCTGTGAGCAAACAGAGATTACTCAGTGTGTGAAGGAGAACTTCCTGAGCTCCGTCCAAAATTTAAGATTCTATTTAAGACCTGTGACCTGGTCATTTTCTCACAAATTAATGTCAAGAATTATTACAGATAAACAGAGCCATAGAGTCATTACGGCACAGAAGGAGGCCATTTGGCCCATCAAGTCCATGCCAGCTCTCTTTAGAGCAAATCCAGTCACTCCCATTCCCCCACTCCTATTGCCCTAGCCCCGCAAATTTATTACCTTCAATTTCCTTCTGAAATCATTATCTCCCTCGCAGGTAGTGAGTTCCAGGTCATTACCACACGCTATGTAAAAAATTCATTCCTCATATTGCCCCTGCACCTTTTTCCCAAATCTTTGGGCTGAATTTTAACAGCGGCCGTGTGCCGCACTCCGCGGTGACGCACTGTGACGTCGGCGCCCTTCCGACACGGATATTACCCGAGGGGGCGGCCGCTGTGGGCCCGGCAACAGCATCCGGTGCCACTGCGCCGGCACCATTTTTAAAGGGCTTCAAGCGCTTCAGGATATATTTAAATATTTAAAGGTGCCAGTGTGATTAAAAAAATTAATAAACATTTAATTTAACGTTGCATCCCCTCTCCCATCCCTCCACTGAGTCCTTAACACATAAATAGACCTATCCCTCCAAAAATACACTCTTTGAAATTCCTAACGTTCCCCCCCCCGACCGAACTTCAGTATCTTTGACCCTCAACCCCTTTCCACCATCCCCACAACCAATAGGTATAGTTTCCCCACTCCCCCCCACCCCCCCACCCCGACTTCTGCCTTAATAATTTTATTCCTACCCCCTCTCCCCCAGCGTCTCGCCTCAGAACTCCAATGGAGTTTCGAAGGTGTGTGAGTTGCTGCCGGTTGATTGTAAAATCGGCATGGGACTGCCACTGTCGGCAGGTAAGTTCATCTGCATTTTAATTATCCTCATTGTAATATTTTAATGAAGGCCCCGCTGTTTGGCGGCGGTGGTGGGGGGCACATCAATGCCTCGCTGCCACCGCTAATATCTGGCAGGGCCTCCTCGGCGTTGTGGGTCATGGCAGGTCGATGCCGCGAGCATTTTACAGGTCACCCTCGATGAGGTCGAAGGACTGGTAAAATTCAGACCATTATATCTGCATCCCCTAGTCCTTGTACCAACAGCTAATGGGAAAAGCTTTTCTTTGTCTACCTTATCTAAACCTATCAGAATCTTGTACACCCCTGTCAAATCTCCCATCAACCTCCTTTGGTCCAAGGAGAACAACCCCAGCTTTTCCAACCTAACCTTGTAGTTAAAATCCCTCATCCCTGGAACCATTCTGGTAAACCTCCTCTGCACCGTCTCAAGGACCTTCACATCCTTTCTAAAGTGTGGTGATCGGAATTGGGTGCAATACTCTAGTTGTGGTCTAACGAGAGCTTTATAAATGTTCAGCATAACTTCCCAGCTTTCGTACTCAATACTTCTATTTATGATGCCCAAGATCCCCATGCTTTGTTAATTACACTCTCAATATGACCTGTCACTTTCAAAGATATGTGCATATGAACCCCCAGGCCTCTCTGTCCTTTCACACTCTTTAGAACTGTGCCTTTAAGTCTATATTGCCTCTCCCTATTCCTTCTGTCAAAATGCATCACCTCACACTTCTCTGTAGTAAATTCCATCTGCCAGTTGTCTGCCCATTCTGCTAGTCTATCTATGTCCTGTTTTCTCTCCCGAAATCAATTTTTTATCCAAGTTTTTAAAAAATTTGTTTTCTAGGATGTGGGCATTGCTGGCAAGGCCAGCATTTATTGCCCATTCCTAACTGCCCTTGGTGGTGGTGAGCTACCTTCTTGAACTGCTGTAGTCCATCTGGTGTGGGTACACCCACAGTGCTGTTAGGAAAGGAGTTCCAGGATTTCGATCCAGTGACAGTGAAAGAACAGCAATATAGTTCCAAGTCAGGATGGTGTGTGGCACCATCTGCTGCCCTTGTCCTTTTAGGTGCAAGAGCTTTCAGATTTGGAAACTGCTGTCGAAGGAGGCATGGTGAGTTGCTGCAGTGCATGTTGTAGATGATGCACACTGCTGCCACTGTGCGTGGAGGTGGTGGAAGGAGTGAATGTCGAAGGTGGTGGATGGGGTGCCAATCAAACGGGCTGCTTTGTCCTGGATGGTGTCAAACTTCCTGAGTGTTGTTGGAGCTGCACTTATCCAGGCAAATGGAGAATATTTCATCACACTCCTGTTTTGAGCCTTGTAGACGGTGGACAGGTTTTGGGGAATCAGGAGGTGGATTACTCGCCACAGAATTCCCAGCCTCTGACCTGCTCTTGTAGCCACAGTATTTATATGGCTACTCCAGTTCAATTTCTGGTCAATGGTAACCCCCAAGATGTTGATAGTGGGGGATTCAGTGATGGTAATGCCATTGAGCATCAAGGGGGGATGGTTAGATTCTCTCTGGTTGGAGATCATCTTTGACTGGTACTTGTGTGACAGAAATGTTTCTTGCCACTTATCAGCCAAGCCTGGATATTGTCCAGGTCTTGTTGCATACGGACATGGACTGCTTCAGTATGTGAGGAGTAGTGAATGGTACTGAACATTGTGCAAACATCCCCACTTCTGGCCTTATGAGGGAGGGAAGGTCATGATGAAGCAGCTGAAGATGGGCCTAAGACACTACCCCGAGGAACTCCTGCAGCAATGTTTTGGGGCTAAGACAATTGTCCCCCAACAACTACAACCATCTTCCTTTGTGCTAGGTATGACTCCAACCAGTGGAGAGTTTTCCCCTGATTCCCATTGACTTCAATTTGGCTAGCGCTCCTTGATGCCATACTTGATCAATCATTCTCACTTTAGAGTCATAGAGAGATACAGCACCGAAACAGGCCCTTTGGTACATTGAGTCCGTGCTGACCATCAACCACCCATTTATACTAATCCTACATTAATCCCATTTTTCCCTCTCACACCCCCACCTTCCCTCAATACTCCTACTAACTACCTACACTAGGGGCAATTTTTTTACAATGGCCAATTTACCTATCAACCTGCAAGTCTTTGGCATGTGAGAGGAAACAGCGCAGTCACAGGGAGAACTTGCAAACTCCACACAGGCAGTACCCAGAACCGAACCCGGGTCACTGGAGCTGTGAGGCTGCGGTGCTAACCACTGCGCCTTCTGATCTGATCTTCCTATTCCAACTGCCTCAATTTTGTTAACCTGCCTTTTATGTTGTATTTTGTCAAATGCTTTCTTAAAATCCATACAGACAGCATCCATTGCATTCCCTTCATCAACCTTCTCTGTTACTTCATCAAAAATTTAATTAGAATCGTCCAACTCAATCTGTCTCTTACAAATCCACGCTGGCTCTCCTTAATTAACTCAAACCTCTCCAAGTGCCAGTTGATTTTTTCCCTGATTATTGTTTCTAAACCTTACCCAACAATGAACTGTAGTTACTAGCAACGTCCTTATACCCTTTCTTTTTCAAGTCATGTCCTAACACTATTTGTTCACCTCACAGTCACTTCCTTTCTAGTCTGAAAAGCCCAAATCCAAAGAGGGAGCAACACTGAAAAGAGATCTTGGCAAGAGTTCAGCCCCTCCTCCACCACTTGCCTGTGGTCTCAGCACTGTGCAGGGTACGGAGCCCCGTATTCCCCTACTCCAAACATGCACATAGATACTCAATTCAATCAATCCTGTAGGTTCATCATACTGACTTTAATCTGACTGCCAAACTGCTAAGTGGGAATTGCACCATCAGTGAGGGCAGAGGCCTTCACTAAAAAGTGGAGGCAAGAACAGGAGCATGATGCTACTTACCAACTGCATGGACACATTCCACCACCTAAGAGGGCAAAGTGAGAAAGAGCTTTGTCTTTGAAAATCTCTTACCAGGAAACACCAAAATAGGAGGTCACAGAGTAATGCTGGTCAAACTGGCTGCTTCAGAACAACTCTCTTCAACCACCAACCTCGAATGAAATGATACACCCTGTACTTCTGGAAATTCGCCTGAAAACACCATGTACTCCCGGGGATCTATTCATCATTCATGCCAACACTCTATAGCTACAGCTGTAAAGAGCCCTGGTTAGACCACACCTCAAGTACTGTGCACAGTTCTGTGCACCACATCTTAGGAAGAATAGATTGACCTTGGAGGATGCATTGTAGATTTACCAGAATGAAACCTGTACTCCAAGGGTTCAGTTACAAGGAGTTGGGTTGTATTCCCGGAAATTTAGAAGGTTAAAGGGTGATTTGATCGAAGTTTTCAAGGTATTAAATGGACAGATAGGGTAGATAAAGAGCAACTATTTCTGCTAGTTAGGGAGTCTAGGACTAGGGGGTAGAGTCTAAAAATTAGAGCCAGACCTTTCAAGAGTGAAATTGGAAACATTTCTTCATGCAAAGGGTGGCAGAAGTTTGGAACTATCTTGTGCAAATGATCATTGATCTGATGCCCACATTCCAATAATTGAATAAAAAAGTCCTTTCTTTTAGTTTTATACTATCTCTCACTTCTAATGTTGATCAATGTTGTTTAATTATACAAGTTGAGTTCTTGCCCTTTAAGGGTATGTACAGTCCTTATATTCTACTGAATACTTTTTTCAACACCTCCCACTGCACGTTCATCCATCAGTAGGCTCTGCCCAGTCTATTGTGGTCAATTTCTGCCTCAACTCTCTAAGCCGACCTAACCTGAATTTCAACTCTTGGTTCATGATTCATCATGGGCGGCACAGTGGCGCAGTGGTTAGCACCGCAGCCTCACAGCTCCAGGGACCCGGGTTCGATTCCGGGTACTGCCTGTGTGGAGTTTGCAAGTTCTCCCTGTGTCTGCGTGGGTTTTCTCCGGGTGCTCCGGTTTCCTCCCACAAGCCAAAGACTTGCAGGTTGGTAGGTAAATTGGCCATTATAAATTGTCACTAGTATAGGTAGGTGGTAGGGAAATACAGGGGCAGGTGGGGATGTTTGGTAGGAATATGGGATTAGTGTAGGATTAGTATAAATGGGTGGTTGATGGTCGGCACAGACTCGGTGGGCCGAAGGGCCTGTTTCAGTGCTGTATCTCTAATCTAATTTGTATCATTCTCCCTCTCAAACCGAATATGATCATTTTGTAGTCACTGGTAACTAGGTGTTCGCTTATCATTAGATTATTGATTATTTCAGGCTTGTTATGTTAAATGTAAGCTGATATGTAGATGATGAGTATTATTCTCTTACCTGGAAACCGTTCCAACTGTCCCTTCAGAGATACTAGTCGAGGACTTGCTCCAGCCCATCTGAAACATCTGCTGACCCTTAGTGACTTGGGAACTCCTGATTGGTGACAGATATGGCCAGTGTTAGCATGCAGGTAGGATCATGGTTTGTACACAGATAGGATCAGTATTAGCATGAAAATAGGGTTAGTGTTAGCACACAGATAGGGTCAGTGTTAGCAACACAGATAGGGTCAGTGTGAGCACACAGATAGGGTCAGTGTGAGCACACAGATAGGGTCAGTGTTAGCACACAGATAGGGAAAGTATTAGCACAGTTAGGGACAGTGTTAGCACACAGATAGGAACAGTGTTAGAACAGAGATAGGGTCAGTGTTAGCACACAGATAGGGAAAGTATTAGCACAGTTAGGGTCAGTGTTAGCACACAGATAGGGAAAGTGTTAGCAACACAGATAGGGTCAGTGTTAGCACACAGATAGGGACAGTGTTAGCACACAGATAGGAACAGTGTTAGAACAGAGATAGGGAAAGTGTTAGCACACAGATAGAGAAAGTGTTAGCACACAGATAGAGAAAGTGTTAGCACACAGATAGGGACAGTGTTAGTACACAGATAGAGAAGGTGTTAGCACACAGATAGGGACAGTGTTAGTACACAGATAGAGAAAGTGTTAGCACACAGATAGGGACAGTGTTAGTGCACAGATAGAGAAAGTGTTAGCACACAGATAGGGACAGTGTTAGTACACAGATAGAGAAAGTGTTAGCACACAGATAGGGACAGTGTTAGTACACAGATAGAGAAAGTGTTAGCACACAGATAGAGAAAGTGTTAGTACACAGATAGAGAAAGTGTTAGCACACAGATAGAGAAAGTGTTAGCACACAGATAGGGACAGTGTTAGTACACAGATAGAGAAAGTGTCAGCAACACAGATAGGGAAAGTATTAGCACAGTTAGGGACAGTGTTAGCACACAGATAGGAACAGTGTTAGAACAGAGATAGGGTCAGTGTTAGCACACAGATAGGGAAAGTGTTAGCAACACAGATAGGGTCAGTGTTAGCACACAGATAGGGAAAGTGTTAGCACACAGATAGGGACAGTGTTAGTACACAGATAGAGAAAGTGTTAGCACACAGATAGGGACAGTGTTAGTACACAGATAGAGAAAGTGTTAGTACACAGATAGAGAAAGTGTTAGCACACAGATAGGGACAGTGTTAGTACACAGATAGAGAAAGTGTTAGCACACAGATAGAGAAAGTGTTAGCACACAGATAGGGACAGTGTTAGTACACAGATAGAGAAAGTGTTAGCACACAGATAGGGACAGTGTTAGTACACAGATAGAGAAAGTGTTAGCACACAGATAGGGGCAGTGTTAGCACACAGATAGAGAAAGTGTTAGCACACAGATAGGGACAGTGTTAGTACACAGATAGAGAAAGTGTTAGCAACACAGATAGGGAAAGTATTAGCACAGTTAGGGACAGTGTTAGCACACAGATAGGAACAGTGTTAGAACAGAGATAGGATCAGTGTTAGCACACAGATAGGGAAAGTGTTAGCAACACAGATAGGGTCAGTGTTAGCACACAGATAGGGAAAGTATTAGCACACAGATAGGGAAAGTATTAGCACAGTTAGGGACAGTGTTAGCACACAGATAGGAACAGTGTTAGAACAGAGATAGGGAAAGTGTTAGCAACACAGATAGAGAAAGTGTTAGCACACAGATAGGGACAGTGTTAGTACACAGATAGAGAAAGTGTTAGCACACAGATAGGGACAGTGTTAGTACACAGATAGAGAAAGTGTTAGCACACAGATAGTGACAGTGTTAGTACACAGATAGAGAAAGTGTTAGCACACAGATAGAGAAAGTGTTAGTACACAGATAGAGAAAGTGTTAGCACACAGATAGGGACAGTGTTAGTACACAGATAGAGAAAGTGTTAGCATACAGATAGAGTAAGTGTTAGCACACAGATAGGGACAGTGTTAGTACACAGATAGAGAAAGTGTTAGCACACAGATAGAGAAAGTATTAGTACACAGATAGAGAAAGTGTTGGCACACAGATAGGGACAGTGTTAGTACACAGATAGAGAAAGTGTTAGCACACAGATAGAGAAAGTGTTAATACACAGATCGAGAAAGTGTTAGCACACAGATAGGGACAGTGTTAGTACACAGATAGAGAAAGTGTTAGCACACAGATAGGGACAGTGTTAGTACACAGATAGAGAAAGTGTTAGCACACAGATAGAGAAAGTGTTAGCACACAGATAGGGACAGTGTTAGTACACAGATAGAGAAAGTGTTAGCACACAGATAGAGAAAGTGTTAGTACACAGATAGAGAAAGTGTTAGCACACAGATAGGGGCAGTGTTAGCACACAGATAGGGGCAGTGTTAGCACACAGATAGAGAAAGTGTTAATACACAGATCGAGAAAGTGTTAGCACACAGATAGGGACAGTGTTAGTACACAGATAGGGACAGTGTTAGCACACAGATAGGGACAGTGTTAGTACACAGATAGGGACAGTATTAGTACACAGATAGAGAAAGTGTTAGCACACAGATAGAGAAAGTGTTAGCACACAGATAGGGACAGTATTAGTACACAGATAGAGAAAGTGTTAGCACACAGATAGGGACAGTGTTAGTACACAGATAGAGAAAGTGTTAGTACACAGATAGAGAAAGTGTTAGCACACAGATAGAGAAAGTGTTAGCACACAGATAGGGACAGTATTAGTACACAGATAGAGAAAGTGTTGGCACACAGATAGGGACAGTGTTAGTACACAGATAGAGAAAGTGTTAGCACACAGATAGGGGCAGTGTTAGCACACAGATAGAGAAAGTGTTAGCACACAGATAGGGACAGTGTTAGTACACAGATAGAGAAAGTGTTAGCACACAGATAGGGACAGTGTTAGTACACAGATAGAGAAAGTGTTAGCACACAGATAGAGAAAGTGTTAGTACACAGATAGAGAAAGTGTTAGCACACAGATAGAGAAAGTGTTAGCACACAGATAGGGGCAGTGTTAGCACACAGATAGAGAAAGTGTTAGCACACAGATAGGGAAAGTGTTAGTACACAGATAGAGAAAGTGTTAGCACACAGATAGAGAAAGTGTTAGCACACAGATAGGTCAGTGTTAGCGCACAGATAGAGAAACTGTTAGCACACAGATAGAGAAAGTGTTAGCACACAGATAGAGAAAGTGTTAGCACACAGATAGGGACAGTGTTAGCACACAGATAGGGACAGTGTTAGTACAGAAAATATGCGAAAACCTCTCATCGGAACCAGCCCCTGCCTCACAACCTCACTAAGCATCAACCCCTGCCTCACTTCACCCTCCTGACCCATCCCCTCACCTTTTTCTCCATGTCTCTTGTGGCCCTTAATGCCTTCCCCACTATACCCTTTCTCCCACCCTATTTAAGCTTCACTGTCCATCTTGCCCCAGTCCTCATGAGTATGACTTCATTCATGAGCAGGCGAATGTCACTGAGTGATGGGCCCCACAAACATCTCTAGGAAAGTGCCCATTACTGGTGAAGAAAGAAAGTTCTCCTGACCTTACAGCCCTGGTGTTCGAGTGTTCGAGACTTCTTAAATGGCTTGCACTGTCCTCAGTCCTATGAGTAAGGAGAGAAATGATTGGTTGAAATCCTGCATGTAAGTCCTGAGGTATATATCACATCATTACCACCCTGTATTAACTAAAGGAGTAACTCCCATTTCTACTACACCTTTCACAGTCACAGGAAGTCCCATAGTGTTTCACAGCAGTAAAGTACTTTTTTGCATTGTAATCATTGTTGTAATATAGGAAACTGAGCAACCAATTTGTGCATAACAAGCTCCCACAAACAGCAATGAGATAATGATCAGATAAAGTGCTTTGAGTGATTTGGTTGAAAAATAGATATTGGCCAGGACACCGTGGAGAACCCCCCACTCTTCTTCAAATAGTGCCAGGGGATAACTTACATCCGTCAGAGAGGGCCTTGTAAAAGACAGCACCTCTGACAACACTCCCTCAGTACTGCCCTTCTGGCAGTGCAGCGGTCCCTCAATACTGACCCTCCACCAATGCAGCACTCCCTCAGTACTGACCTTCTGACAGTGCAGCGCTCTCTCAGTACTGACCTTCTGACAGTGCAGTGTTCCCTCAGTACTGACCTTCCACCAGTGCAGCACTCCCTCAGTACTGAACTTCCAACAGTGCAGTGTTCCCTCAGTCCTGACCTTCCAACAGTGCAGTGTTCCCTCAGTACTGACCTTCCACCAGTGCAGCACTCCCTTAGTACTGAACTTCCAACAGTGCAGTGTTCCCTCAGTACTGACTCTCCACCAGTGCAGCACGCCCTCAGTACTGAACTTCCAACAGTGCAGTGTTCCCTCAGTCCTGACCTTCCAACAGTGCAGTGTTCCCTCAGTACTGACCTTCCACCAGTGCAGCGCTCCCTCAGTACTGACCTTCCAACAGTGCAGCACTCCCTCAGTACTGACCTTCCAACAGTGCAGCACTCCCTCAGTACTGACCCTCCACCAGTGCAGCACTCCCTCAGTACTGACCTTCCACCAGTGCAGTGTTCCCTCAGTACTGACCTTCCACCAGTGCAGCGCTCCCTCAGTACTGACCTTCCAACAGTGCAGCACTCCCTCAGTACTGACCCTCCACCAGTGCAGCACTCCCTCAGTACTGACCCTCCACCAGTGCAGCGTTCCCTCAGTACTGACCTTCCAACAGTGCAGCGCTCCCTCAGTACTGACACTCCACCAGTGCAGTGTTCCCTTAGTACTGACCTTCCACCAGTGCAGCGCGCCCTCACATCTGACCCTCCACCAGTGCAGCACTCCCTCAGTACTGACCCTCCACCAGTGCAGTGCTCCCTCAGTACTGACTCTCCACCAGTGCAGCACTCCCTCAGTACTGACCTTCCACCAGTGCAGCGCTCCATCAGTACTGACTTTCCAACAGTGCAGCGCTCCCTCAGTACTGACCTTCCACCAGTGCAGTGCTCCCTCAGTACTGACCCTCCACCAGTGCAGCAGTCCCTCAGTACTGACCTTCCACCAGTGCAGCACTCCCTCAGTACTGACCCTCCACCAGTGCAGTGCTCCCTCAGTACTGACCTTCCAACAGTGCAGTGTTCCCTCAGTACTGACCTTCCACCAGTGCAGCGCTCCCTCAGTACTGACCTTCCAACAGTGCAGCGTTCCCTCAGTACTGACCTTCCACCAGTGCAGCGCGCCCTCAGTACTGACCCTCCACCAGTGCAGCACTCCCTCAGTACTGACCCTCCACCAGTGCAGCACTCCCTCAGTACTGACCCTCCACCAGCGCAGTGTTCCCTCAGTACTGACCTTCCACTAGTGCAGCGTGCCCTCAGTACTGACCCTCCACCAGTGCAGCACTCCCTCAGTACTGACCCTCCACCAGTGCAGCACTCCCTCAGTACTGACCCTCCACCAGTGCAGCGTGTCCTCAGTATTGAACCTCCACCAGTGCAGCACTCCATCAGTACTGACGCTCCACCAGCGCAGCACACCCTCAGTACTGACCCTCCACCATTGCAGTGCTCCCTCAGTACTGACCCTCCACCAGTGCAGCACTCCCTCAGTACTGACCCTCCACCAGTGCAGCGCTCCCTCAGTACTGACCCTCCACCAGTGCAGTGCTCCCTGAGTACTGACTCTCCACCAGTGCAGCACTCCCTCAGTACTGACCTTCCACCATTGCAGTGCTCCCTCAGTACTGACCCTCCACCAGTGCAGCACTCCATCAGTACTGACCTTCCACCAGTGTAGCGCTCCCTCAGTACTGACCTTCCACCAGTGCAGCGCTCCCTCTGTACTGACCGTCTACCAGTGCAGTGTTCCCTCAGTACTAACCTTCCACCAGTGCAGTGTTCCCTCAGTACTGACCCTCCACCAGTGCAGCACTCCCTCAGTACTGGCCCTCCACCAGTGCAGTGTTTCCTCAGTACTGATCCTCCACCAGTGCAGCGCTACCTCAGTACTGACCTTCCACCAGTGCAGCGCTCCCTCAGTACTGACCCTCCACCAGTGCAGCGCTCCCTCAGTACTGACCCTCCACCAGTGCAGCGCTCCCTCAGTACTGACCCTCCACCAGTGCAGCACTCCCTCAGTACTGACCTTCCACCATTGCAGTGCTCCCTCAGTACTGACCCTCCACCAGTGCAGCACTCCATCAGTACTGACCTTCCACCAGTGCAGCGCTCCCTCAGTACTGACCTTCCACCAGTGCAGCGCTCCCTCTGTACTGACCTTCCACCAGTGCAGTGTTCCCTCAGTACTGACCTTCCACCAGTGCAGTGTTCCCTCAGTACTGACCCTCCACCAGTTCAGCACTCCCTCAGTACTGGCCCTCCACCAGTGCAGTGTTTCCTCAGTACTGATCCTCCACCAGTGCAGCGCTACCTCAGTACTGACCTTCCACCAGTGCAGCGTTCCCTCAGTACTGACCCTCCCCCAGTGCAGTGCTCCCTCTGTACTGACTCTCCACCAGTGCAGCACTCCCTCAGTACTGACCCTCCACCAGTGCAGCGTGCCCTCAGTATTGACCCTCCACCAGTGCAGCACACCCTCAGTACTGACCCTCCACCACTGCAGTGCTCCCTCAGTACTGACCCTCCACCAGTGCAGCACTCCCTCAGTACTGACTCTCCACCAGTGCAGCACTCCCTCAGTACTGACCTTCCACCAGTGCAGCGCTCCATCAGTACTGACCCTCCACCAGCACAGCACACCCTCAGTACTGACCCTCCACCATTGCAGTGCTCCCTCAGTACTGACCCTCCACCAGTGCAGCACTCCCTCAGTACTGACTCTCCACCAGTGCAGCACTCCCTCAGTACTGACCTTCCACCAGTGCAGCGCTCCATCAGTACTGACCTTCCACCAGTGCAGCGCTCCCTCAGTACTGACCTTCCACCAGTGCAGCGCTCCCTCAGTACTAACCTTCCACCAGTGCAGTGTTCCCTCAGTACTGACCTTCCACCAGCGCAGTGTTCCCTCAGTACTGACCCTCCACCAGTGCAGCACTCCCTCAGTACTGGCCCTCCACCAGTGCAGTGTTTCCTCAGTACTGACCCTCCACCAGTGCAGCGCTCCCTTAGTACTGACCTTCCACCAGTGCAGCGCTCCCTCAGTACTGACCCTCCACCAGTGCAGCGCTCCCTCAGTACCGACCCTCCACCAGTGCAATGCTCCCTCTGTACTGACTCTCCACCAGTGCAGCACTCCCTCAGTACTGACATTCCACCAGTGCAGCGCTCCTTCAGTACTGACCTTCCACCAGTGCAGCGCTCCCTCAGTACTGACCCTCCACCAGTGCAGCGCTCCCTCAGTACCGACCCTCCACCAGTGCAATGCTCCCTCTGTACTGACTCTCCACCAGTGCAGCACTCCCTCAGTACTGACGTTCCACCAGTGCAGCGCTCCTTCAGTACTGACCTTCCACCAGTGCAGTGTTCCCTCAGTACTGACCTTCCACCAGTGCAGTGTTCCCTCAGTACTGACCCTCCACCAGTGCAGCGCTCCCTCAGTACTGACCTTCCAATAGTGCAGCGCTCCCTCAGTACTGACCTCCCACCAGTGCAGTGTTCACTCAGTACTGACCTTCCACCAGTGCAGTGTTCCCTCAGCACTGACCCTCCACCAGTGCAGCACTCCCTCAGTACTGACTGTCCACCAGTGCAGTGTTCCCTCAGCACTGACCCTCCACCAGTGCAGCACTCCCTCAGTTCTGCCCTGGGAGTGTCAGGACACTTTCTGCTCAAGTCTCAGGAGTGGGTCACAGCCTTCTGATTTAGAGGCAAGTGTGCTACCCACTAAGCCATGGCTGACACCTAATTCCTGTGTTCCCCTGGTGGCCCAGTGATAATGGCACCACTTGACACTGCTTCCAGCTGTAATGAGTTCCCAAAGAGTGAAGCAGAGAGCACCGAGTAGCTGGTACTTACTGTGATATGATTGGCTGGGTTGGACTCTCTAACAGGATGGCTAGGGATGAGAAAGAACAAAGTCATTCAATCTTATTAGAAAAAAACATTCTGATGAAAGGTCATTGACCTGAACCATTAACCCTGTCCCTCTCTCCACAGATGCTGCCAGACCTGCTGCCTATTTCCAGCATTTTCTATTTTTATTTCAGATTTCCAGCAACTGCAGTATTTGGCTTCTGTTGTTGTAGAGAAAAAAAAAGTTTTTCTGCCTGATTTAGGAATTCCTAACTTCCCCACAGTTTTGGGAAAAGTCTTGAATTGAGGAAATCCAAGTGTTGGGGGCAGGAGACGTGCCGAATGCAAGCCTCCATCCCACTTGTTTTGCTTGTCAACAGATTCAGTTGAAACATCCCAGCATGGGTCATGTTCGGGGATAAGCACCAACATGATGCACCACGGACATTTGACAAAATTATTGGCTCAGCTATGGACCTGGGAGCGATTAATCTGTATATAAAGTATATAGACAACAAAATGCCATTGAAGCACAGTCCAATTTAAAACACAATTCTCCCTGTAAATAAATTGCTAAGCATGCATATATCGATGGAGAGCAGCACAACCGTATTAGCTATCTAGCAAACAAAATAGCATGCAACGCCAACGCGAATTACTTTTGCAATTACTTTTGCTGCTAGGTTATTTTAAAACACAAAGTTAAAGGCTTGAAGCAGGGGTGCCCAAATTTTCACGTGGTGGAGGGGGGTGGGGGGCACCACATTACAATTTTTGTCTTACATAGGGGGCTGGTGAGACAATTTCAGAAAGGTAAAGGCATTAGAAATGTAACTTACTATTAATCAAGACAACAAAGGTGCATTTTTGTGAAGAAGCTTTAAATGAAAAGACTAATTTATTGATTTACTTTCTGGTCACTATGTTGGACACTGATTTAGTGATACACCTGGCATTGTTTTGGTTGCACAAGTAATCAATGTTTGCCTGCACACTTGCTGTAGCAATGTGGATTACCCTGGTTAGATGTCCATTGTCAGGAATGATCTTGATTGCTCTCTATTGTGCTTCTTTCTCTCTGTCTCTCTCTCTGAGTCGCTCTCTCCCTCCTCCCTCTCTGTGGCATCCCCCTCGCTCTCTGAACCCCCTCTCTCTCCCCCTCGCCTCTCACTCGCTCCCCTCTCCCTCACTCCCCTCTCTCTTGCTCCCCTCTCTCTCTCTCTCTCTCCCTTCTCTCTCTGCCCCCTCTCTCTCTCCCTTCCTCTCTCTCTCCAGCCCTCCCTCTCTCTCCATCCCTCCCTCTCTCTGTCCCTGTCTCTCTGAAAGTTGCAGAGGGCAGGAACTCTCAGCTTTGTGATTGGTCTGTTTCTGAAAAAATTGCAGCTGTCAGTTTCAGTTTCACAGCTGACAGGTGCTCGGGGCGGAAACAGTGGCTTCCAATTCAGACAAGCTCGGGGTTTTCTGGCAGGCTTTTAAAAAAAAATTGGAACCCACCGGAAAACCCTGAACTTGTCCAAATTGGAAGCCACTGTTCCCGCTCCGAGCATCTGTCAGCTGTGAAACTGAAACTGACAGCTGCAATTTTTTTAAAAGCAGACTGGTTGAAAGTAGAAGTCAATGGGAAATTTCTCATGTCTGAAAATAGCAGTCATGCACCTCAAAATTTCTACCATGGACATGTTGCCGACCCTGGTCACATTCAGGGGCATAATATCAGTGATCAATCTCTCACATTACACAGTTGTGGGGGATAATTACTGTAAGAAAAGGCTATCTAATAACCTTATAAAATCTTAAGAAAATTAATTAAATATTATAGAAATAGCTCTCTCTTATTCAAAAAGATTCTACAGCAATCTGCCAGCTGACAGTCACAGGAAAGTGCAGGCCTGTTATCTCTGCCACATGAGATGACTCTAGCACAGGCTCTGAAACAAAACATTTCTAAAGCTGATAAGATGAAGCCTCATACCCGCTCTCGATAGTGTCTGTCAGAAATTTACTAATAGTACTTAGCAAGCGATAAGCCACAAGATGACTTTGGGGGCAGAGTGATGGGTATAGGAGGAGTTTACTTTTAGCTCCCATCCCTCAGTGATTGGGCAATTGGAATTGAACAAGCGATTGACATGGGACCACCCACCAGCCCCTAAAAATAAAATATATCAACAGGTGCTGGGGAGGGAAATCTTCAGTCTTCTTCAGACAGAAGGAGAGCTTCCCAAAGTGGAGTCTTTGGTTAGCTCAAGAAGGCTGAAGATCCTGAGGACTGCAGAGACCACCAACACCTTGCCTGCCTTGCCCATCAGGGAGGCTGCCACCATCATTCGGCCCCACTGTACAATCTGGGATCAGTAAACCATTCAACCTGTTACGGTCTTATGCCTTTTCTGTCTATTTAGCTTATGCAAAATCATATTTAAATTGCTGTTTCTTAATAAACTCCTTTAAAGCCACCTATGATTTCGACCCCCTTTTTGGGTAATCTGTGACTCCTGAACCAAATGTTACAGTGATGCCAGAAGTGGGAGTCACAGCGGTCCGAATCATTGGCTTGAATTTGTGAGAAGCAATGGTTTTAGTTAAGACTTTGTTAAGGGACAGTTCCTAAACAAAACCTGAAGTACAATGATATTGGCATTATCACAGGCTGATAGATCGTCTGTCAGAGAAGACAGGCACACCTGGGGCAAAAGATATCCTGAGAATCTTGGAGGAGTGCGTTGTGGATTACAAGGGCATTCTCGGTAGGCTCTCAGAGGATGTTCAGAAACGCTAACTTAGGTTAAAAAAGCGCCTCACGGTTAAATAGAGAAAAACAAAACGAAGAGAGCAAATGGATAAGTTACAAAAAGAAAGCAAAAGTTGGCAGGAGAGCATTGTGCAGGATGAAAATCAGCAATGGACACAGGAAGCACATGACACAGCATGTTATATTAGGGAAAAAAAACTAGAACAAATACTGGAACTAAATATTGAACTCCAAGCAGAAAGTACCAGACTAATTGCAGAGATAGAAGATGCAAGGGGGGCTTTGAGGGAATTAGTTTGTCGCCCTGAAGCAGACCATGCCCTGTGATTAGCTAAAATCCATCAGCTTCAGGCACAAATTGGCCAATAGGGGGCAGTGGTGGCCAAAACCAGAGCAGGTGACCCTGGCTTTTGTTGGGACGATGCAGTTGAGAACGTGACCCCCTCTGCTCCGCCTCTCCCATGCGATGAGGGAATAGCAGTGTGTGTGTGTGGTTACCCGAGGCAGGCCCACAGGTCAGGCCAGGGTGAGAGATGGTGAAGAACAATTCACATCCACTAAGGTCAGGGAAAAGGTCTGCACCATGACCACGAAAAGGCCCCTTTCTTTCGGTGAGGTTAAGGCTCTGAAAGAGGAGTTGTGGGGGTGGGGGGTGGGGGGGATGGTGACAGTGGATATGAACACTGACCCCCCTCTTCCTCACACCCATATGGGAAATTTAAAAATCTCACACCCGGTGTTGAAGAAGAACAACCTTAAACAGGTCCTCCTAACTGCAAGCTCCCTAGAATTAAGACGAGAAATGGACTGAGACATTTTGACCAAAGGCTCATTCGAGGAGATAGACGATGACATAAGGAGGGCCCATGGGGAAGAGAATATTGACTTTCATTAGATTCTAGTTAACTTCAAACAGATCCCCACCGAAAGCCCAAGCATGTTCACAGAGATTGCTCCATGATTGCTACTGGCGTGCGAGAGGTGATAGAGCTCACCATTTTGACTCCCTGAGCTTCAAAAGCCTCTTTCTGAATGGCCACCAGCCATTAGTCCATCGTGAATTGGGCATTTATAGCACTAAGACAACGACCTGGGATGAGCTGGCAAGATGGATACAGAACTGGCTCGGTCATAGAAGACAGTGGGTAGCAGTGGATGGGTGTTTTTCTGAATGGAGGGATATGACTAGTGGTGTTCCGCAGGGATCAGTGCTGGTACCTTTGCTGTTTGTAGTATATATAAATGATTTGGAGGAAAATATAGCTGGTCTCTGATTAGTAAGTTTGCGGACGACACAAAGGTTGGTGGAGTTGCAGATAGTGATGAGGATTGTCAGAGGATACAGCAGGATATAGATCGGTTGGAGACTTGGGCGGAGAAATGGCAAATGGAGTTTAATCCGGATAAATGTGAGGTAATGCATTTTGGCAGAACCCTTAGGAGTATTGAGAGGCAGAGAGATCTGGGCGTACAGGTCCACAGGTCACTGAAAGTGGCAACGCAGGTGGATGAGGTAGTCAAGAAGGCATAAGTCATGCTTGCCTTCATCGGTCGGGGCATAGAGTATAAAAATTGGCAAGTCATGCTGCAGCTGTACAGAACCTTAGTTCGGCCACACTTGGAATATTGAGTGTAATTCTGGTCGCCACACTACCAGAAGGACGTGGAGGCTTTGGAGAGGGTACAGAAGAGGTTTACCAGGATGTTGCCTGGTCTGGAGGGCATTAGCTATGAGGAGAGGTTGGATAAACTCGGATTGTTTTCACTGGAACGACAGAAGTGGAGGGGCGACATGATAGAGGTTTACAAAGTTATGAGTGGCATGGACAGAGTGGATAGTCAGAAGCTTTTTCCCAGGGTGGAAGAGTCAGTTACTAGGGGACATAGGTTTAAGGTGAGAGGGGCAAAGTTTAGAGGGGATGTGCGAGGCAAGTTCTTTACACAGAGGGTGGTGAGTGCCTGGAACTTTCTGCTGGGGGAGGTGGTGGAAGCAGGTACGATAGCGACATTTAAGAGGCATCTTGACAAATACATGAATAGGATGGGAATAGAGGGATACGGACCCCGGAAGTGCAGAAGGTTTTAGTGTAGACAGGCATCAAGATCGGTGCAGGCTTGGAGGACCAAATGGCCTGTTCCTGTGCTGTACTGTTCTTTGTTCTTTGTTCTTTGAGTTGCTCCCCCATTCCCGTACGATCTGGGAACAAATCTGAACCATCCAGGAATTCGGTGCCGGGAAGGGGCATCCCAGTGCTCTGTTTTAATTGTAACCGTCTGGGCCACTATGCCTGTGACCTGCAGCAAGTGTCACATTGTGGAGGCTGACAGTAACAGTGAGCCCTGCCTTCCCCCTTCTTGTGTATAGCTGAGACCCGACCCTCTCGAGCAGCAGCTGAAGAGAATAGAGGCTGCAATAGAAGCCATGCAAATTAGTAACAGAGCTCGGCCGGTTACTGTGGTGCATTAGGTTTCAGGGCAAATATCTGTAGACCTCCTGTGAGGCAGGAGGCCTCCCATGGAGAGGTGGTTTCCCTTCTCCAATTCAATGGTAGTGGGAGACCAGTAATTGATTTCTATTGTTGCTAGAATTTCAGATGCTAGGTTGAGCTTGGTTTGCAGAGATTTCGGAGTCATCGTAAATCTAACAGTAACTCATTTATTATATTTACATGGACGATATACACTTTCCATAAACCTGTCTAACTTCTAGTACTCACGATGTTTCTTGCTTCTCCCAATCCTATTACACATGTGACCTCTTGCATCATCATCAACTCACTGCCCCAAATATTAACCCTTTCAGACCCTTATATTACTGTAGTCTGCACTATTGATACGAGAGGCCGTGTATTCACAACCAATAAACATGATTGCAGAAGCATCACTGGACCAAAGGAAGTTAACGGACTGGTACACTCCCCCGCGAAGCAGTCCTCTTACCCAACTGACAGCGTACTGTATATCGGAGCTGCCTTTGAGCCACTGATAAAGTCGGGTGTGGTTCGCAAACAGCAAAAATTGAAACATCGGTTGAGGAAGAAGATAATAAGTTTGGAAACAATTGGAGTTTAATCTAAAATGCTGTCTTCCCAGGAGAAAATGTTTTCCTTTGAAGTTCATAATGTTACTACTGATTTTTGTTGTTTTCACCCCTAAGAATAAAAAAAACTTGTACAAACTTGTAAAAAGATACCAAGACTTGGGAAAATAATTTAAAGTGGTGTTTGGTTTACCTTCGATTGGGAAAAAAGAGTTCCGTAAAGTGATGCAATTGCATGCATTTGAGAATGCTATAGAGTGATACAGCACTGAAACAGGCTCTTCAGCCCACTGAGTCTGTGCTGACCAACAACCACCCATTTATACTAATCCTACATTAGTCCCATATTCCTACCACATCCCCACCATTCTCCTACCTACACTAGGTGCAATTTACAATGGCCAACTTACCTATCAACCTACAGGTCTTTGGCTGTGGGAGGAAACCAGAGCACCCAGCGAAAACCCACACGGTCACAGGGAGAACTTTCAAACTCTGCACAGGCAGTACCCAGAACTGAACCCAGGTCACTGGAGCTGTGAGGCTGCAGTGCTAACTACTGCGCCACTGTGCTGCCCAATGCTTGCTCCACCATTTTGCAAACAAGCAGAGAAGTTAACCCTTTTTTAATTCTCCATACAATTTTTGTATCATTAAGTGTAAATTTATATATTAGGCATTATTAAGTTTGAAGTTTCTATATTAACGGATACGATTGGACAAATTAAACCACTGAGCTCTGGGCAAAGCCACAATGGATTAATTGTTTTTTTTTAACAGTTGGCAATGGATTCCAGGGCAACATGAGTGCTGATACTGCAGCAAGAAATTCAGCAGTTTAAAAAAAAAAGGAATTTAAGAACCTATCTGCAGACATCAAATGTCACAGCCTGGTGATGATTTGGACTAAAGGCTTTGCCTTTCAAAGACTTGGCCTTAATCCAGTCAGGCTATCTTCTGAGGGCCTGAGAAGAAGTGATAAGAAGTTATCTCTAAACTGGTTGCAAACACTTCTGTTTTTAATGAAAAACACCAAGCCTGGGCGTAATTATTTCTGAGATTTGAATAGATAAAATAAATTGATGAGTTGCCATTTCATGCACACAAAGGGAATTTTACCTGACATTTAAGGGGAAAATCAAATTTTCATTTAACAATAAAAAGTTGATGGAAAAGCAGTCTAGGTGGCTCCCGAGTATCAAAAGAAAAAAAAAACAGGAGGTTTCTTTTGTGGAGAAACAAATAGAACATTGACAAAATCTGTCAGTCCAACAACACTGCTATTTGAATTTGGGATAATTTTAAAATGATAAAAAGTCAGGCAAGATAAGGGCTCATGGAGTAGGAGGTAATATAGTAGCATGGATAGAGGATTGGTTAACAGACAGGAAGCAAAGAGTGGGCATGTATGGGGTATTTTCAAGTTGACAGGCAGTAAATTGTGGAGTGTCGCAAGGATCAGTGCTGGGACCTCAGCTATTTACTATCTATACCAATGACTTCGATGAAGAGACAGATAGTAATGTGTCTAAGTTTGCTGATGATACAAAACTAGGTGGAAAGGTAAGTAGTTGGGAGGACACAGAGAGGCTGAAAAGAGACATAGACAGGTTAAGTGAGTGGGCAGTAAATGGCAAATGGTGTATAATGTAACTTTGGTCGTAAGAAGAGAAAAGTAGAATATTTTTTAAAAGGTGTGAAACTTGTAAGTGTTGCTGTTCAAAGAAATGTGGGTGTGCTCGTACAAGGAACACAAAAAGTTAGCATGCAGGTACAGCAAGCAGTTAGGAAGGTAAATGGCATATCAGCCTTTATTGCAAAGGTTTGGAATACAGGAATAAAGAAACCTTGCTATAATTGTACAATGTTTTGGTGAGACCACACCTGGAGTACTGTGTGCAGTTTTGGTCTCCAGATTTAAGAAAGGATATACTTGCACTGGAGGCAGTACAGCGAAGATTTACTAAATTGGCTCCTGGGATAAGTGGATTGTCCTGTGATGAGAGGCTGAGTAAATTGGGTCGATATTCTCTGGAGTTTAGAAGAATGAGAGGTGATCTCATTGAAACATACAAGATTCTGAAGGGGCTGGATAGGGCAGACACTGAGAGATTGTTTTTGCTGGTAGAGGAATTTAAAACACAGGGCACAGTCTTAGGATGAGGGGCTGATCATTCAGGACTGAGATGAGGAGAAATTACTTCACTTAAAGGGTTGTGTATCTTTGGAATTCTCTACCCCAGAGGGTTGTGGATGATCCATTGTTGAATACATTTAAGGCTGGGATAGATAGATTTTTGGTCTCTCAAGGAATCAAGGGATATAGCAAGTGGATAGGAAAGTGGAATTGAAGCCTAAGATCAGCCACGATCATATCGAATGGCAGAGCTGGCTCGATTGGCCACATGGTCTACTCCTACTCCTATTTCTTGTCTTCTTGTGAACTGGATACTCGTCAGTTGGATACCGATGAAGGTTTGGATCTTCGGTTAGAATTCTTGGATGAGATTTACAAGAAAGATGATCTAGTAAATGGTCAGACTTTGAAAGATTTTGGAAAACAGATGTTATTCAATGGACAAATATATCATGGGCTTTAATAGACTGGATAGAAGATTGAAAAAATTCAATTTAGAGACCCCTGGTTCATTGCTAGCATTTAAAATGCTATATTTTGCTAGAATGTCTCATATGGACAGGGCCCCTGGTTCTAACTGGGGTTTGGTTCTTGGAAAAAGACTTCTTGTTGAATCAGATGCATGATGCCTTCAAAATTTCTGGGGAAACAGTCATTTCCTGCAGCTTTAGTGGAACAAATGGGACATTCTGTGGTGTGACAAAGAATGGAAGGTTCAATGATTGCTGCATTTCAAAGTGATCCAGATACTGGACACAGGCATCAGTGCAATGGCAAAGTTAAAGGAAGGAGGAATGAGGATGAAAGCACCTTTAGTAGGTCTGACTATTACAGCTGAAAACAGAATTGGAACAGCAATAATAGGTGAATAAATCCCAGGAGTGCCCAAGGAATAGTTAATAGGAGCTTCAGGTGTGATCTGAAGTATTATTATGCAATGAACTGTCCAAAGCAGAGAGGCAGGGTCCTCGAAATGACACATGATACAGAGAATTCTGAGGCAGAAGAGGGAGATAATGATGAATCTGAATGAATTGTACTAAGCACAAATAGTTTTAGTCTTGTAATGAATGCGTTAGTTGTGGATTCATTCAGCTGTGCTGCTTTATGATAATGCTTGCACGTTGACAGCAGGTGAAGCAGATTGGTTAAAATGTTATCTGGGTTTACTCAGTAGTGAGGATCGGCACAAGGTTAAGGAGTATAAAAGTACTATTTGCTTTAGGTTTGGTGATGAAATCACTGAAGAGCGTTGTAATTCCATGCAAAATAATTAGAGTAAGCCACTTTATCAGTACTGATGTAGTCTCTCGTGAGATACCTTTACCGTTGAGTAAACCTTCTATGAGAAAGGCACAGATGAAATTTGATACAGAGCATGATACAGCAATTGTTTTTGGAAAGTCAGTGGATTTGCCGTTTACCCAGTCAGCATTTATCCCCTTTTATCCCCTCAACAAAACCTGATATTTCTAATCAGAGTGTTAATGGCATTAGGTGATAAGAATCAGAGAGGGAAAAAAGCAAAATGTCTTAAAGTTACAGACAATTTGCTCACCCTTCTTGTCAGAGATTAAAAACCCTGCTAAAGGATGCAGGTGTGATTGATGAAGAGTATACAAGGATAATAGAAGAGATAAGTAAAAAGTGTGAAATCTGTAAAAGGTATTGGAGGACACCATCACATCCTATTGTCAGCCTTCCATTGGCAAGTGACTTTAACGAGGTAGTTGCCATGGATTTGAAGGTATGGGACAAAGACAGAAATATTTTCATTTTGCATTTTATAGACCTGGCAACCAGATTTAGTCTTTCTACAATAATACATAGCAATGACAAAAGGATGATTATAGATGATATCATTGGAGGAATGGATAGGGAGCGGACTTGGGACACCAGCTAAGTTTCTGACTGATAATGGAGGGAAATTTGCCAATGACAAGTTCAGAGATATGTGTGAAAACATGAACATTATGGTTATGAATACTGCAGCTGAAAGTCCTTTCAGCAATGGGTTCTGTGAAATGAATCATGCCGAGATTGATGAAATTGCTGCATAGAGTCTTAGCTGACCAACCAAACTGCAAGTTGACAACTGCCCTGGTATGGGCGGTTCACGCAAAGAATTCACTTCAGATGGTGCGGGGGTATAGTCCCTAACAATTGATCTATGGGCGGAATCCCAAATTGCCTTCTGTGTGACAGTCCTCCTGCTTCAGAAAGTACTACAATTAGTTCCATTTTTTCTGCACATTTGAATGCTTTACATGCAGGGAGATGGGCTTTCTTCAAGGCTAAGGTCTCTGAGAAAGTTTGGAGAGCTCTGAGGCCTCGTATAAGGCAGAATTTAATTCAGGAGATTTGGTGTATTATAAAAGTGAGGGTCAATGGAAAGGCCTAAGGTAATAGATCATGATGTAAAAGCAGAAGTTATCAAACATGGAAATGAAACTTTTAAGGTTCATTCCTCATGATTAATTGGGATTAATTACAAAATCTCAGAATCTGAGCAGCTGATTACAGGAAATGAGGCACCTTGTACCTCAAATGCTCATATGTTTTGTGATGAAGATCCAGAGGAACAGAATGCAGTAGATCAAGGGTTGGATAATGGTAATGTGAGTGATCATGACACGCAGGGCAGAGCCATCACCCAAGGTCAAGTGCCCCGAGTGAGTACTCAGGTGGGTCTAGTGAGTGGAGGGATGTGACAATTGTGGAACATGCTGGAAAATCTATTGGCAAGTTTAAATTTTGATTGAATGTTCAGGATGAAAAAAGCACGGACCATGGATTGGCAGAATGGGGTGAAAGAGTGGAGAGTAAGAAGGCGCAGTGCAAGATCTAATAGTGGGTCTGGAAGTGACTCCTGTGTAAGGAAGTGATCACGTACTGGAGAAAGAGTCTCCGATAGTACGAAAGGGAGATCTTACAGTAGTAGTCCCAAAAGACATCAAAGTGCTAGTAGAAGTTATAGTTTGAACATATTGCACAATGAAATGAAGGCTGAAGAACATTCACGCAATAGAGATAGAAGCAAAAGTCCTCATGACCGTGAAGTTTTGGTGGCTGCCAATAAACTTGAGGATAAACTGATAAGAGAGGCAAAACAAAAGGAGTTAGAGAGTTGGAGAGAGTTTGAAATTCTGAGGTACAGATAAGGAAGGGACAGCCAGCCTTGTCACATAAATGGACTTGTACTGAAAAGGTCCTTGCAGATGGGACTTGTAAGGCTAAAGCGAGGCTAGTTGCGAGGGGTTTGAAGAGAGATTAGGTGATACCGATGTTAGAGTGGATTCTCCCACAGCTGGAAAAGTAATCTTGAAAATCTTTTTAGCTATTTTGACCACATATTCATGGGAGTGTAGATCAATCAACATAAAAACCACCTTTCTGCAAGGTGATACTTTTCTCAGAGAGAAGTGTTTCTGAAACCGCCCAAAAAGGCAGCCGATGAAGAAGGAAAACGATGGAAACTAAACAAATGTGTCTATGGCCTTAATGATCCTTCTCGGTGAGATCTGTTTTGCTGAAAGTTTTTTGTGTTCAACTAAAAGCAGATCCTGCAATGTTTTATTGGTATCATAAAGGAAAACATTCAGGCATCTTCATGATGCACGTTGATGATTTCTTATGGGATGGTATTGCAGAATTTGAGAAATGTGTTATTAATAAGATTAAATTAGAATTTAAGATTGGGAGTCAGGCTTACATGGGAACATCGGAAATAGGAGCAGGAGTAGGCCATTCAGCCCCTCAAGCCTGCTCCACCATTCAACTAGATCATGCTGATCTTCTAGCTCAATGCCATTTTCTCACTCTATCCCGATATCCCTTGATATCTTTAATACCTATCTTCTGGGGCTTTTAAATATATTGGTTTAGATATTAAGCAGAGTAGATCTGGAATAACTTTAAATCAACAATCCTATTTAGAGAGTGTTATTCCCATTCTGGTTAATCATACTAGGTCATCGCAGAAAGATTTTAATATATCTAAAGACTAGATAGAGCAATTGTGAAGCTTGATTAGTCAATTAAAATGGTTGTCTGCTCAGACTAGACCCGATGTTAGTTTTGAGTTAAGTACTACGATGAAATACCCAAAAGTTGAGGGCAAATAAAACATTAAAAAAATTAAATCTGGGAAAGTGTGTACTTAAGCTCCCATCCTTAGGTGACCCAAATAAAATGAAACCAGTCATTTTTACTGATGCTTCACATGCTAATCTTGCCGGTGGGTATTCAAGTGCTGCTGGTTTCATAATATTTTTGATGGGTGTAAATAGGAAATGTTGTCCTATAGTTTGGGAAGCTTGGAAAATAAAGAGTTGTTAAAAGTACTTTAAATGCAGAAACACTGGCTCTTGCAGAGGCAGTGGATGTGGGGCTCTATCTGTCAAGTATTTTAGGTGAGATTCTGTACACGAGGCATACTGAAGATAAGATACCCGTTCAACATGATGTAGATAATTGTTCCTTGTGGGATAATGCACACTCTATAAAAAGTGTGAACGAGAAAAGGTTACGATTAGACCTTGGTGGCTTGAAACAAATGCTGGAGAGAAAGGAAATCTCCAAAATTAAATCGGTACATGCAAGTCATCAACCTCAGCCTTCTCTGTTCCAACGAGACCAACCCCAGCCTATCCAATCTTTCCTCATAGCTGCATTTTTCCAGTCCTGGCAACATCCTAGTAAATCTCCTCTGTACCCGCTCTAGTGCAATTACATCCTTTCTGTAATGAGGTGACCAGAACTGCACACAGTACTCAAGTTGTGGCCTAACCAATGAGTTCCAGCATAACTTTCCTGCTCTTATATTCTATACTTTGGCTAATAAATGAAAGGATTCCATATGCCTTCTTAACCACCTTATCAACCTGTCCTGCTACCTTCAGGGATCTGTGGACATTCACTCCAAGGTCCCTCACTTCCTCTCAGTATTTTCCCATTAATCGTGTATTCCTTTGCCTTGTTTGACCTCCCCAAATGCATCACCTCACACTTCTCCAGGTTGACTTCCATTTGCTGCTTTTCTGCCCATCTGACCAGACTATCAATATCTTCTTGCAGCCTACAGCTATCCTCCTCACTATCTTTGTGTCATCTGCTAACTTCTTGATCATGCCCTGCACATTTATGTCCAAATCGTTAATATATACCACAAAAAACAGGGGACCCAGTACTGAGCCCTGCAGAATGCCACTGCAAACAGCCCTCCAGTCACGAAAACACCCGTCAACAATTACCCTTTGTTTCCTGCCACTGAGCCAATTTTGTATCCACCTTGCTGCATTTCCCTGGATCCCATGGGATTTTATTTTTTTAACCAGTTTGCCATGTGGGACCTTGTCAAAAGCCTTGCTAAAAATCCATGTAGACCACATCAACTACACTACCCTCATCTATCTTCCTTGTTATTTTTTCAAAAAATTTGATCAAGTTGATCAGACCAAGATCTTCCCTTAACAAATCCATGCTGACTATCTTTGATTAATCTGTGGCTTTCTAAGTGACAGTTTATCCTGCCTTTCAAAATAGATTCCAATACTTTGCCCACTACTGAGGTTAGACTGACTGGCCTGTAACTATTCGGTCTATCCCTTGCTCTCTTTTTAAACAGAGGCAGTCCTCAAATCCTTCTGCATCACACCTGTATCCAGTTAGTACTGGAAAATGATGGTCAGACCTTCAGCTATTTCCTCTCTTGCTTCTTTTAACGGCCTTGGGTATATTTCATCCGGCCCTGGTGATTTATCAACTTTCAAGGATGCTAATCCCATTAATACGTCCTCTCTCCGTATGTTGATCACATCCAATACTTCACACCCCTCTTCCTTAACTACAATATCTGCATCGTCCCCCTCTTTTGTGACGACAGACGCAAAGTATTCATTAAGAACAATACCAACATCTTCTGTCCCTACACATAGGTTATCTTTTTTTATGGGCCCTACTCTCTCCTAAGTTATCCTCTTACACTTAATGTATTGCTAAAACATCTTTGGATTCACCTTGATTTTGCTTGCCAATATTCTTTCATGCCCACTCTTTGCTTTCCTAATTTCCTTTTTGTAGGCTCCTTGATATCCATGGGGCTGTAGATTTGGCCGTCCCTCCCTTTTTCTTTGAGGGAACAAGTTTACTCTGAACCCCTTGAAACTCTCCTTTGAATGCCCCCCCACCCCCCCACTGCTCTGACACTGATTTATCTTCAAGTAGCTGTTTCCAGTCCACTTTCACTAAATCACTCCTCAGCTTAGTAAAATTGGCCTTGCCCCAATTGAGAAATTTAACTCCTTTTCTATCCTTCTCCTTTTCCATAATTATGTTAATACTGACTGAATTATGATCACTATCACCAAAATGCTCTCCCACGACCACTCCTTCCACCTGCCTATTTTCCGTTCCCAAAACTAAGTCTAAAACTGTGCTCTCTCTTGTTGGACTTGCTACATACTGGGCAAAAATGTTCTCCTGAATGCGCCTCAAGAATTCTGCTCCCTCAATTACTTTCACAATAAAACTATCCCAGTTAATTTTGGGGTAGTTAAAATCCCCTACTATTATTGCCCTATTGTTCTTGCAGTTCTCAGAAATTTGCCTACATATCTGCTCTTCTATTTCCCTCTGACTGGGCGTCTATAGCACACTGCCAGCAGTGTGATTGTTCTTTTTTTGTTCCTTAGCTCAATCCATATGGCCTCATTTGATGAACCTTCCAACATATCATCCCTCCTCACAGCTGTAATAGTTTCCTTGACCAAAATTGCCACTCCCCCTCCTTTCTTATCCCCCTCCCTATCGCGTCTGAAAACCCTGTAATAAGGAACATTGAGCTGCCATTCCTGTCCCTCCTTAAGCCATGTTTCTGTAATAGCTATGATATCATACTGCCACGTGTCTATCTGTGCCCTCAGCTCATCTTCTTTATTTGCTCTACTCCTTGCATTGAATTAGATACCCTTGAGTACTGCCAAACTCTTTTTTTATTTTCTAATCTTTGTTTCCTCTTTCTTCCAGACCCATCCATTAATTTTCTGCCTTCCATTTTCATTTCTGATTTTGTCCCAACTAAGTCTACCCTCAGGTCCCCATGCCCCTGCCAAACCAATTTAAACCTTCCCCAACAGCACCAGCAGAACATCCCGCAAGGAACTCAGTCCTGGCTCTGTTCAAGTGCAACCCGTCCGGCCTGTCCAGGTCCCATCTCCCCCAGAGCCAGTCCCAATGTCCCAGGAATTTGAAGCCCTCCCTCCTGCACCATCTTTCCAGTCACACATTCATCTGTCCTATCTTTCTATTTCTGTACTCACTTGCATGTGGCACTGGGAGTAATGCGTAGATTACTACTTTTGAGATCCTGCTTTCTAATTTCTTACCTAGCTCCCTAAATTCTGACTGCAGGATCACATCCCTCTTTCTACCTCTGTCGTTGGTTCCGATGTGGACCACAATTGCTGGCTGTTCATCCTCCCCCTTCAGGATGCTCTGCAGCCACTCAGTGACATCCTTGACCCTGGCACCTGGGAGGCAACACACCATCCTGGATTCATGTCTGCGGACACAGAAATGCCTGTCTGTTCTCTTGACGATTGAATCACCAATCACTATGGCTCTTCCAGTCGTCCCTGTTCCCCGCCCACCCCCCCCCCCCCCCCCCCCCACACACCGTGTGTAGCCACCCTATCACTGTCTGATTGTTTTATGAAAATAAATATGAAGAAATTGTTGTGGGTCCTAGAGGAGGGGTGTCTTGCAATGTAATACCTGGTACAGAATATGGAATTTATTTTGATTTGTTTTGAAATGTTTGTGCATGTTAAACTCTACGTTTTATTTAATGAAAACGGGAATCAGTTAATTATGTTCAATCCTACACAGTGGAGGGTGTTAATTCAGGTCTTGAGTATAAATAAGGAGACAGTTACTGAAACGGGGTGAAGGTTTGAGTGAGGAGCTGCATGTTTGTAATCTTTTTACTTTATAAAATAAATGTAAGACTGAGTAAAGATTGGGTCTAGCATAATCCTTCAACAAGTTTTCTGGAGTATAACATTGGACAGGTATGAGAGGATGAGGAACTTACAGGACAAAAGGCTGTGGAGCTAAATGCAACTGTTCTATCAAAGAGCTGGCACAGGCATGATGGGCCGCATGGCCTCTGTTTACAATTCTGCTCAGGGGCTTCAGTTACATGAGACTGGAGAAGCAGGGCTTGTTCTTGCAGCAGAGAAGGTGATGAGCACATTTGATAGAGGTGTTCAAAATCACAAAGGGGTTTTCATTGAATAAATAAGGAGACATTGTTTAAAGTGGCAGAAGAATTGATAACCAGTGGACACAGATTTAAGGTAACTGGAAAAAGAACTGGAGCAACTCAAGGAAAACATATTTTACATAGTGGGCTGTTGTGATCTGGAATGCACGGCCTGAAAGGGTGTTGGAAGCAGAATCATGAATTACTGCAAAAGAGAATTGGATAAATATTAGAAGGGGAGAATTTGCAGGGCAATGGGGCAAGAGCAGCAGTGTGGGACCAGTTGGATAACTCTTTCAAAGAGTCGGCACAGACTGTGTCATTCTATGATTCTATACATTAGTTTCACCAGCAAAAGGTAAAGTGCTGACTTACCCTCAGCTCCGAGACTCAGGTCATCCTCAAAACTGTTCCCAACACTGAAACCAAATGAATCTGTAGGAAAACCAGGGAGAGACTTTCAACAGAAACACAAAAACAGCTTGCATTTATATAGCACCTTTAAGGTAGAAAAATGTCCCACATTGCTTCACCAAAAGCATTATTAATCAAAAATTGACACCGAGCCACAGGAAGTAGATATTAGGACAGATAACCAAAAGGTCAGTCAAAGAAGTAAGTCTTAAGGAGTGTTATAAGGGAGGGGAGAGAGTGGTGCAAAGGTTTAGGAAGGGAATTCCAGACCTTAGACAGCTGAAGGCAAAATCAGGGATATGCAAGAGGCCAGGATTAGAGAAGCACAGAGATCTCAGAGGGTTGTAAGGCTGGTTGAGGTTAGAGATAGGGAGGGGTGAGGCCTTGGAGGGATTTGAAAACAAGGATGAGAATTTTAAAATTGAGGGGTTGCCAGAGAGGGAGCCAACGTAAGTTAGCGAACACAGGGGTGATAGATGAACAGGAGTTGAGATATGAGCAGTAGGATTTTGGATGAGCTTTAGTTTATGGAGGGTGGAAGATGGGAGGCAGGCCAGGAGTGCATTGGAATGGTCAAGTCTAGAGGTAACAAAAGATTTCAACAGCAGATGAGCTGATGCTGAGACAGAGCAAGACAATGTTATAGAAATGGAAAGAGCAGTTTTGGTGCTGGAATGGATTATGGTCAGAAACTCATCTCAGATAAAACAGAAGGCTTTATTACATAATAAAACATTATTACAAAGTGACTCAGGGGCTATGGGAGGAATTGAAGCAATTGCTGGTGTCATGGATACATAGGTGGCAATCCATGACTTGACCTATCAGCACAGCACCAAGGTTGCAAACAGTCTGGTTCATTCTCAGACAGCTGCCAGGGAGAGGGATGGAGTCAGTGGAATCAGTCTTGCCAATATTTTGTTGAAAGAAATTTCTGCTTATCTGGAGAAGCAGTCAGACAAGTTAGAGAGTGGACGGATCAAGACAGGATATGATCAGCACTTACAGAGACAGTACCCGTAGCAGAGGAAAGGGATTTACAGAAAACATCCTCCTGCACATGTCACATAATCAATATTCAAAATACAGAGACCAGGAGCTAGTATACAGAATCACATTATAGTAATGAAAAACAGATTGATCAAGTATTTATCCTCTGTATCCAGGAGCAACAGCAGTTACCAATCCAGGAATAACAGCAGCTACAGTATTTTTATTCTTTCATGGGATGTGGGCATCGCTGGCAAAGCCAACATTTGTTGCCCATCCCTAATTGCCATTGGGAAGGTGATGGTGAGCTGCCTTCTTGAACCACTGAAGTCTATCTGGTGTAGGTACATCCACAGTGCTGTTAGGGAGTTTCAGGATTTTGACCCAGTGACAATGAAGGAACAGCGATATATAGTTCCAGATCAGGATGGAGTGTGCCTTGGATGGGAACTTGCAGGTGGTTGTGTTCACATGTGTCTGCTGCCCTTTTCCTTCTAGACAGTAGAGGTCACGGATTTGGAAAGTGCCGTGGAAGGAGCCTTAACGAATAGCTGCAAGTGTATCTTGTAGATGGTACACACTGCTGCTACTGTGCACTGGTGGTGGAAGGAGTGAATGTTGAAGGTGGTGGATGGGGTGCCAATCAAGCAGGCTGCTTTGTCCTGGATGATGAGATTCTTGAGTGTTGTTGGAGCCGCACTCATCCAGGCAAGTGGAGAGTATTCCATCACATTCCTGACTTGTGCCTTGTAGATAGTGGACAGGTCCTGGGGCTGAGAGGATTTTTCTCTAATAACCACAACCATCTTCCTTTGTGCTAGGTATGATTCCAACCTGTGGCGAGTTTTCCCCCTGGTTCCCATTCACTTCAATTTTGTTTGGGCTTGTTGATGCTACACTCAGTTTAATGCTGTCTTGATGTCAAGGGCAGTCACTCTCTCCTTATCTCTTAAATTCAGCTCATTTGTCCATGTTTGGACCAAGGCTATAATGAGGTCACAAGCCGAGTGGCCCTGACAGAACTCAAACCGAGCATCACTGAGCAGCTTATTGCTGTGTAGGTGTCACTTGATATCACTGTCGATGACCCCCTTCCATCAGTTTGCTGTTTGAGAGTAGACTGGTGATGCAGTAATTGGCCAGATTGGACTTGTCCTGCTTCTTGTGGACAAGACATACCTGGTCAATTTTCCACATTGTTGGGTGTAATATTACTTGCCCCTTGCTGTGTGAGTTGTTGTTAAGAGTCATGAGAACACAAGTAATATTCAAAATAAATGTGGGATTTTATTATAACAGAACTGGAACATATAAACACGATAGTAACTGCAGGAAATAGACTTGAACATGTCTTACCATGTTGGCTCTATCCACAAATCCTTGGTCATGTGACTCAACATCACTTCCTCTGATGATCTGCAACTGCAGTCTTTAAGTGGTCTATCCTTAATGTCGTCCCATAACATCAGGTAGATGCCAGTGTTGTAGCTGTACTGGAACTGCTTGGCTAAGGGCACGGCTAGTTGTGCAGCACAAGTCTCAAGTAATTCTGCCGGGATGTTGTCATGGCCCGTAGCCTTTGCTGTATCCAGTGTCTTCAGCCGTTTCTTGATATCACGTGTAGTGAATCCAATTGGCTGAAGACTGGCATCTATGATGCTGGGGATCTCAGGACGAGGCCGAGATGGATAATCCACTCAGCACTTCTGGCTGAAGATGGTTGCAAATGCTTCAGCCTTGTCTTTTGCACTGATGTGCTGGGCTTTCCCATCTTTGAGAATGGGATGTTTGTGGAGCCTCCTCCTTTGATTAGTTATTTAATTGACAACTACCATTCATGACTGGTGTGGCAGAACTGCAGAGCTTTGATGCGATCCATTGGTTGTAGGATCACTTAGTTCTGTCTGTTCAACTGTTTAGCATGCATGTAATCCTGTGTTGTAGCACCTTTTTAGGTATGCCTGGTGCTGCTCCTGGCATACTCTCCTACACTCATCATTGAAGTAGGGTTGGTCTCCTACAATTCTGCTGTTGCTGATGGCCCACAACACCTCATGGATGCCCAGTTTTGAGCTGCTGGATCTCTCCTGAATCTATCCCATTTTGTTTGGTGGTAGTGCCATAATGGGCAACACAATGGACAGTATCCTCAGTGTAAAGTCGGGACTTTGTCTCCCAAGGACTGTGAGGTGGTCACTCCTACAAAACTGTCATTGACAGATGCATCTGTGACAGGTGAGGACAAGGTCAAGTAGGATTTTCCCTCTTGTTTGTTCTCTCACCACCTGCTGCAGGCTCAGTCTAGCAGATATGTCCTTCAGGACTTGGCTAGCTCAATAAGTAATGGTGTTTGCCACCCTTGCTACCCTCAGTGCTTTTTCCAAGAGATGTTCAACATGGGGGAGTACTGATCCATCAGCCGAGGGAGGTGCAGTAGGTGGTAATCAGCAGGAGATTTCCTTGCCCATGTTTGACCCGATGCAATGAGACTTCATGAGGCCTGGAGTACATGTTGAGGTCTCCCAGAGCCACTCCCTCCTGACTGTATATCACTGCCATGTCTGGGGGGTCTGTCCTGCTGCTGGAACAGAGCATACCCAGGAATGGTAATGGAGTCCGGGACATTGGTTTTAAGGTATGATTTGGTGAGTATGACTATGTCAAGCTGTTGCTTGGGTAGTCTGTGGGATAGTTCTCCCAATTTTGGCACAAGGTGCCAGATGTTAGTGAGGAGGATTTTGAAGGGTCAACTGGGCAGGATGTACCATTGACATTTCCAGTGCCTAGGTCGATGCCGGGTGGTCCATCCAGTTTTATTCCTTCAACTTTTCGGTAGCGGCTTGTCAACCACATTGCTTTGGGTTTGGAGTCAGGCCAGACTGAGTAAGGACAGCAGATTTCCTTCAATGAAGGACATTAGTGAACCAGAAGAGTTTTTACGACAATCTGATAGTTTTATGGTCACCATTACTGAGATTAGCTTTTCATTCCAGATTTATTAATTAACTTAAGTTTAAATTTCAACAGCTGCCGTGGACCTCGGGATTACTAGTCAGTAACATTACCACTATGCCACCATTCCCCGTGATCCAGGAGTAACAGCAGCTACCGATCCAGGAGCAAGATCTGGTACTGGTCCAGGACTAACAGCAGATAGTGATCTGGTATCTACCTCCTGTATTCAGCAGTAAGACAGATACTAATAAACAGCTCTACATTCTGGATAAGCCCACATGGGACAGATCGTACCATTTATTGTTGGTGGGTTGCTTTCCTCCTGTAGGCTCGCCTGACGGGATCTGTATTAAAAAAAAGATCTTGGTGAAAGTCACATCGATCACCTGTTACTAAGAGTAATTGGAACTGCAGCCAACCAACCTAACATCAATGGTGGGAAAACTTTTAGAGACAATAATCTGGGACAAAATTAATTGTCATTTGGAAAAATTTGGGTTTAATAAATGAAAATCAGCATAGAATTGTAAAAGGCAGATTAGAGTCACTGCAGCACAGAGGAGGCCATTTGGCCCATCGAGTACATGTGTTTGATCAACTTGATCGAGTTTCTTGAAGTGGTGGAGAAGGTTGATGAGAGTAATGCAGTTGAAATACTTTCAAAAGGCCTTGACAAAGTACCATATTAAAATATTTGTTAGCAAATTAAAGCTGTGGCTTTAAGGGGATAGCGACAGCATGGATACAACATTGGCTAAGCAGAGAGTTGAAGTGAGCGGTTGTTTTAAAGATTAGAGGAAAGTATACAGTGGTGTACCAGGAGGTCAGTATTGGGATCATCACTCTTTTTGATATATATTAATGACTAGGACTAGGGTATACAGTGCATAATTTCAAAGTTTGTGGATGAAACAAAACTTGGAAATGAAGTAAACAATGAGGAGGGTAGTAACAGACTTCTGGAGGACATAGACAGACTGGTGAAATGGGCAGATACAATTCAACACAGCAGTGTGAAGTGATTCATTAATGTAGAAGAATGAGGAGAGGCACTATACATTAAATGGTACAATTTCAAAGGGTTTTTTTCATTTGTTTATGGGATATGGACATCACTTGCTATGCCAGCATTTAACACCCATCCCTAATTTCCTTGAAGATGGTGGTGAGCCACCTTCTTGAACCTAACAGCACTGTGTGTTGAAGATACTCCCACAGTGCTGTTTGGGAGGGATGCTGGGACAGGCTTTGGGGAGTCAAGAGGTGAGTTACTCTTGTAGCCATGGTATTTATATGGTTATTATTTATTAGTATCAATAAAGAGGTAATGCTTGAAAAATTAATTGGATTGGATTGAACGTTAATAAATCCCCTGGACCAGATGAGCTACATCCCAGAGTATTGAAGGAGGTGGCTACAGAGAAAGTAGATGCATTGGTGGTTATCTTTCAAAATTCTATAGATAATGGAAGGGCTTCTGTGGACTGGAAAGTAGCAAATGTAACCCTGCTATTTAAGAAGGGAGCGAGAGAGAAAGCAGAACACTACAGACCTGTTAGTTTGATGTCAGTAGTAGGGAAAATGTTGGAAACTATTATAAAGGATGAGATAATGGGACACTTGGAAAATAATATGATTGGGCAGAGTCAACATGGTTAACAGACAGAAAGCAGAGAGTAGGAATAAATGGCTCATTCTCAAGATGGCAGGCTGTTACTAGTGGGGTACCACAAGAATCAGTGTTTGGGTCACAACTGTTTACAATCTATATAAATGACTTGGATGTGGGGACCAACTGTAACATTTCCAAATTTGCTGATGACACAAAACTAGGAGGGAATGTAAGTTGTGAGGAGATTGCAAAAAGGCTTCAAGGGTATTTGGACAGGTTAAGTGAATGGGCAAGACAGGGCAAGTGGAATATAATGTGAATAAGTGTGAAGTGATCCACTTTGGTAGAAAAAACAGAAAGGCAGAGTATTTCTTAAACGGTGAGAGGTTGGGAAGTGTTGATGTCCAAAGGGACCTGGGTGTCCTTGTTCCTAAGTCACTAAAAGCTAGTGTGCAGGTGCAGCAAGCAATTAAGAAGGCAAATAGCATGTTGGCCTTCATTGCAAGGGCATTTGAGTACTGGAGTAGAGATGTATTGCTTCAATTGTATAAAGCATTGGTGAGACCACACCTGCAGTCTTGTGTACAGTTTTGGTCTCCTTATCTAAGAAAGGATATACTTGCCATAGAGGGAGTGCAATGGAGGTTCACCAGAATAATCCCTGGGATGGCAGGATTGTCTTCTGAGGAGAGACTGAGGAAACTGGGACTGTATTCTCTAGAGTTTTGTAAAAGGAGACGTGATCTCATTGGAACTTACAAAATTCTTACAGGGCATGACAGGGTGGTTGTGGATAGGATGCTTCCTCTGGCTGGTGAGTTGAGAACAAGGGGACACAGTCTCAGAATAAGGGACAGGCCATTTAAGATTGAGATGAGGAGGAATTTCGTTTCTCACAGGGTGGCGAATCTACGACTTCTCTACCCCAGAGGGCTGTAGAAGCTCAATCATTGAACATGTTCAAGACAGAAATCAATAGATTTCTGAATACTAACGACATCAAAGGATATGGAGATAGTGGGGAAGAATGGCGTAGAGGCAGATGATCAGCCATGATCTGTTTGAATGGCAGAGCAGGCTCGATGGGCCAAATGGCCTACTCATGCTCCTATTTCCTATGATCCTATGGCTGTTTCTGGTCAATGGTAACCCCGGGGATGTTGATGGTGGGGGATTCAGTGATGATAATGCCATTGAATGTCAAGGGGAGATGGTTAGATCCTCTCTTGTTGGAGATGGTCATTGCCTGGCACTTGTGTGGCACATATGTCACTTGCCATTTATCAGCCCACACCTGAATATTGTCCATGTCTTGCTGCATGCAGGCACTGACTGAGGAGTTGCAAATGGAACTGAACACTATGGAATCATCAACAAGCATCCCCACATCTGACCTTATGATGGAGGAAGATCATTGACAAAGCAGTCGAGGAACTCCTGTAGTGATGGCCTGGGGCTGAGAGGATTGGCCTCTGCAAACACAACCATCTTCCTTTGTGCTAGGTGTGACTCCAACCAGTGGAGAGTATTCTCCCTGATCCCCATGGTCGCCAATTTTACAAGGGTTCCTTATTGCCACATTCGGTCAAATGCTGCCTTGATGTCAAGGGCAGTCACTCCTACCTCACCTCTGGAATTCAGCTCCTTTGTCAATGTTTTGACCAGGCCTGTAATGAGGTCTGGAACAGCTGGAACCTAACGGAACCTAAACTGAGTATCAGTGAGCAGATTATTGCTATATAAGTGCCGCTTGATAGCACTGTCAACGACCCCTTCCATGACTTTGAGAGAAGACCGATGGGGTGATAATTGGATGGATTGAATTTGTCCTGCTTTTTGCAGACAGGACATACCTGAGCAATTTTCAACATTGCCGGGTAGATGCCAGTGTTGTAACTGTACTGGAACAGCTTGGCTAGAGGGGTGGCTAGTTCTGGAGCACAAGTCTTCGATGGTATCATTGGATGTTGCCAAAGCCTGTAGCCTTTTCTATCACCAGTACTCCCAGCTGTTTCTTGATATCACTTGGAAAATCCACTCAGAACTGCTGGCTGAAGGTGGTTGTAACCCTTAACCCTTGTTGTTTGCACTTGCTTCCTGGCTTTCACTATCATGGAGGATGGGGATGTTTGTGGAACCTTCTCCTCCCATTAATTGTCCACCACCATTCACAATTGGATGTGGTAGGACTACAAAGCTTTGATCTGATCCATTGGATGTGGGATCACTTAGTTCTGTCTCTCGCATGCTGCTTCCACTGTTTAGCATGCATGTAGTCCTGTGTTGGAGTTTCACCTGGTTGACAGCTCATTTTTAGGAATGTCTGGTGCTGCTTCTGGCATGCTCTCCTACACTCTTCATTGAACCAGGGTTGATACCCTAGCTTTAAGGGTGCGGGAACAGGGACTTGGGAGTGTATATACACTAATCTTTGCAGGTATAAGGAAAAGTTGATCAGGCTGTTTAAAAAAAAAAGCATAGAGGATCCTTGACTTTATAAACAGGTACAGAATACAAAAGCATGGGAGCTATGATAAACCATTTGTAGCAAGATGATTGAGGGCTGGTAGGGTCAGTGACAGGCTGATGAGCGTTCTGGTCCTCGAGCAAGGGAATGGCCCCTTGAAGAACTTCCTTGGATCGGGTGGAGACTTTCCCTCGCTAAGTGACCATTAAAGGGGAGGTTCAGGGCAAGTGAATGTGTGGGAGTCTGGGAGTTGAAGATGTGAAAGAGACGCTGTGTGATCTTACTTTGTGTTATGCACCTTAAGTGAAGATGTTTGGAGCTATTATTGAGGATTACGGTTTGTAAAAGGAGGGCTCCATGATGGTTGGACCCTGTATCATGTGGTGTCAGAAGTGAGATTTGAGTCTCTAATTGAGAAAGACAGAGCAACTCAATGGAGGAAATATTGAGAAGTAGTGTGGACTCTATGATCTTTGCAAAAGGCCAATGGAGTTGCACGAGAGAGGATGATGCAGCAGGAGACAACCTGATTACTAGTGAAGCAGATTGTGCAGATTTGGGTAGAGATTGAGGAATTGAGACACCAGTGGATCTGGATGGAGGGGCAGGAATTCCCCTTCCAACTGATCTGAACCAATCTAATGCTGCAGCAAATCACTCGAGATGATGTGGAGGCATACCGCTTGGCTTTGAAAGATGTGCAGAGTTGAAGGTGGCCACAAGACCACAGGAGGTGGCCTGGAATTGTGGTACCCTCAGTGGATGATGCTCAGAAGGGCTGCTTTGACCTGGAGCTGCAGGCGATGAGGCGTTGGAGTTGCTGGTATTGGGGCTACTATTATTAGTACTATGAGCCCACCCAGATCAGGAAGTGGGTATATCAAAGGGAATCGGCCAAGCCCAAGTTTTGGTGGAAAGACAACTTGCTGCAGAGGAACTGGTCAGATACCCAATGTTCTCCAGGACATTCAAGCCTGGATGGCCCCCCGAGTCTGAAGAATGGGCCTGAATCCTAGGAAGATAAAACTCAGGAGACTAAAAGTGTTGCTGAAGTGTGGTGAAGGGCCACAAAGGGACTAAAGGGTTATATCTACAAATCCTGCAGGTAAACAGAAAACCAGGCAAAATGTATCTGTGTTACCAGAGTGATGAGTGGGATTGAACAGCAGCATGCTGCCCAAACCAGGAGCAGCCCCACAAGATTCTACCCCCTCCAAATTTATAAATCACTGATTAGATCTTAGCTGGAATATTGTGGACAATTCTAGGCACCACACTTCAGGAAGATGTCAAGATCTTAGAGAGGGTTCAGAGGAGATTTACTGCAATAGCATCAGTTATGTGGAGAGACTGGAGAAGTTGAGGTCGATCACAGAATGTTAAGGGGAAACTGGGTGGAGTGGCAGTACTGTTAAGGAAGAGAGGATGTCCTAGAGGGAGCAAGGACAGAATCTATTTGGTTAGAACTGAGAAGCAAGAAAGTATGATCGTGCTGCTGGGGATATTCTATAGGCCTCCAAATAGTGAGTGAGAGGGAGAGACAGGAGCATTGCAGAGAGATAGAAGGGCAAATCTGCAGGGAAATCAGAGGTGTGCAAGAGCTATTGCATGGTGATACTGGGGGACTTGAATTACCCAAATATCAATTGGGATAACGTTGGAGTAAAGGGAAAGGAAGGGGAGAAATTTCTGAAATATGTTCAGGAGAACTTCCTTGACCAGTACGTTCTCCTTCCAACCAGGAAGCAGGCATTTCTAGATCTGGTAATGGGGAATGGGGAATGAGGTGGGCCAAGTGGACCAAGTGTCTGTGGGAAAGCACTTGAGTAAGAGTGACCATCATACCATAAGGTTTACATTAGTAATGGAGAACAGCAAGGAACTATCTAAAATAGTACTTCTAAATTGGAACAGGGCTAACTTCAATGGGATGAGAGGGGATCTAGCCAGGGTAAAATTGAACTAAAGACTGACAGGAAAAACTAAGGGAACAATGGGTGATCTTTTAGGAGGAGATGTTTCTGGTACAAGCCAGGTACCTTCCAACAAGGGTGAAAGGTAGGGGAACCAAAGCCAGGGCTTCTTGGATGACGAGGAAGATAGAGAATATGATGAAACAAAAAAGAGGGTGTATGATACACGCCAGGTGAATTCTTCAAGAATGAACCAGGACAAATACAATAAGTTGAGAGGAAATGAAGAGGAAAATAAGACTGGCAAAGAGAATATGAGAATAGAACAGATAGTTAACATAAATTGGAACCCAAAAATCTTCTACTGGCATTTAAATAGAGGTGGGTTGGGTCCTATTAGGGACAAAGAGGGCAGTATATGCTTAGAGGCACAAGGCAAGGCTAGAAAGTGGTAGGTAAGGTTTTAGAAATAATAATCAGGGAAAAAAATCAACAAACACTTGGAGAGGTTTGAGTTCATTAAGGAGAGCCAGCACATATTTATAAAAGGTAGATCGTGTTTGACTAATGTACTTGAAATATTTGATGAAGTAACAGAGAGGGTTGATGAAGAGAATGCAATTGATGTTGTCTATCTGGATTGTGATTGACAAAGTCGAACATAAAAGGTTGGTTAACAAAATTGATGCTCATGAAATACGTCATTCAGTGTCAACTTGGATAAAAATTAGCTTAAGGACAGAAAACAGCGAATCGTGGTAAATGGTTATTTTTCAGACTGGAGGATGGTAGACAGTGGAGTTCTCAAGGGTCAGTGCTTTCTTCATATATATAAAAGACTTATATATTGGAGTAAGGAATAAAATTTCAATTTGCTGATGATACCAAATTTGGAGGTGAGGCAAACAGTGAGGATGATAGCAATCATCTGCAGCAGGACATAAATAGGCCAGCAGAATGAGCAGACAAGTTGGCAGAAGGGACAAGGAGAGGCAATTTGATTAAATGACACAGTTCTAAAGAGTGTAGGGACAGAGGGACCTGGGGTTTCTTGTGCATAGATCTCTGAAGGTAGCAGGACATATTGAGAGAGTCGTTAGCAAAGCACATGGGACCTTCGGCTTCATAAATAGAGATATTGAGTACAAAAGCACAGAAGTTATGCTGAATATTTATAAAGCTCTGGTTAGGCCACAACTTGGCAAGGATGTGAGGGTCCTTGAGAGGGTGCAGAGGAGATTTACCAGAATGGCTCCAGGGATGGGGGATTTTAGTTACAAGGTTAGGTTGGAGAAGCTGGGATTGTTCTCCTTGGAGCAAAGGAGATTGAGGGGAGATTTGATAGAGGTGTACAAGATTATGACAGGTTTAGATAAGGTACACAAGGAAAGGCTGTTCCCATTAGCTGATGGTACAAGGACTAGGGGACACAGATTTAAGGTTTTGGGCAAGAGATGCAGTGGGAATCTGAGGAAGAACTTTTTTACGCAGTGAGTGTAATGACCTGGAACTCTCTGTCTATGAGACTGGTGAAAGCGGAGATGATCAATGATTTTGAAAGGAAATTGGATGGGCACTTGAGGGAACTAAACTTGCAGGGCCACGGGGATAGAGTGGGGGAACGAGACTGATTGGATTGCTCTCTAGAGGGCTGACACGGACTCGATAGGCTGCATGGCCTCCTTCTGTGACGTTATGACTGAGTCGAGTAGAGGTGTACAAAATAATGAGGGGTTTGGATTGAGCAAATAGGGAGAAACTATTTTCATTGCCAGGAAGATCAACAACCGAAGGAAATCGATTTAAGGTAATTTGTGTAAGAATCAAGGGCGAGATGAGAATTTTATTTTTTACGCATCGATTTGTCATGATCTGGAATGCAGAACCAGAAAGGGTGTTGGAAGCAGGTTTAATAGTAACTTTCAAAAAGCAATTCGATAAATAGAATGATAAAAACATACAGCAAGGAGCCATTCAGCCCAGCAAAGCCTTGCTATCTCTTTGAAAGAGCAGTCATTCCTCGCCCCACATCCCTGCCTTCTGACCACAACCCTATCAGATCCTTATCCTCAAGCACCTGTCCAAATGCCTTTTGAAATTATTTATGGAATTGGCTTCAACCATATGTTCAAGTGGAACATTCCAGATTCTGACATTTCTAAAAAAAAAGGTTCTCCTCATCCCCGCGGAGACCTTCTGCCACTGACTTTTCAATCTATGATCAGTTATTTATTTATTTAGAGATACAGCACTAAAACAGGCCCTTCGGCCCACCGAGTCTGTGCCGACCAACAACCACCATGTATACTAATCCTACATTAACCCCAAATTCCCAACCACATCTCCACTACCTACCTACACTAGGGGCAATTTACAATGGCCAATGTACCTATCAACCTGCAAGTCTTTGGCTGTGGGAGGAAACCGGAGCACCCGGTGGAAACCCACGAAGTCACAGGGAGAACTTGCAAACTCCGCACAGGCAGTACCCAGAACTGAACCCAGGTTGCTTGAGCTGTGAGGCTGCGGTGCTAACTTCTGCGCCACTGTGCTGCCCTTTTTTTAAAAAACATCTTTGAGTTATTGAGCCACTTGCCAGAGGAAACAGCCTTTCACTATCGACTCCATCAAAACATCTCAACATCTTGTAAACCTACATCATCCATTTGAACAGGTACAATTTGAATGGTTATGGAGAAACTAGGGGACTGAAACTGGTCAGATATTCTTTCAAAGAGCAGGAACAAGGGGCCTCTTTCACTCTTGCAATATTAAAGTTATTCTTCCCCAGAGTTTCATCTTCAGTGCTCACTCTTAAATTCTCGTTCTTTCTGCCCCTTTTATAGACAGTAAGATATCAGCATTGTGCATACAATTTCTCCAGCTTCTTTATCTTTGAGCATTGGCTCCTGCCTAGCACTCTCCCATTGGAATTAGGAAATTGTGGGTTCGAGACCCACAGTCGGAGAGTCAGTACCGAGGGAGCATTGCATAGTCAGAAAGGCAGTACTGCATTGTCGGAGGGGCATTACCGAGGGGCCGCTGCACTGTCGGAGGATCAGTACTGAGGCAGTACTGTGTTGTCGGAGGGACAGTACTGAGGGAGCACTGCATTGTCGGAGAGTCAGTACTGATGGAACATTGCGGTGCACTGATGGAGGGGTAGTACTGAGGGAGTGCCTCACTATAGGAGATCAGTACTGAGGGAGCACTACACTGTAGGAGAGCCAATGTTGAGGGAACGCTGCACTGTCAGAGGGGCGGTACTGAGGGTGTGCTGCAATGTCGGAGGGGCGGTACTGAGCGAGTGCTGCACTGTCGGAGGGGCGGTACTAAGGGAGTGCTGCACTATCGGAGGGGCGGTACTGAGGCAATGCTGCACTGTCGGAGGTGCGGTACTGAGCGAGTGCTGCACTGTCGGAGGGGCGGTACTGAGGCAATGCTGCACTGTCGGAGGGGCGGTACTGAGCGAGTGCTGCACTGTCGGAGGGGCGGTACTGAGGCAATGCTGCACTGTCAGAGGTGCGGTACTGAGCGAGTGCTGCACTGTCGGAGGGGCGGTACTGAGGGAGTGCTCCACTGTCGGAGGAAGAGCACTGCACAGGGACTTTCAACCTAGATTCTGTGCTCAGGTGCAGCAGAAATTGAACCTTTGATCTTCTAACTGAGAGACACAATAGTGTCGATACGAGGGAGCTCAGATGTGTAACACCACATCGCTCAGCAAATCAAAATACACTCAGCAACTGGAACAGAAACAGTTTTGAAATTCAGACATCATCTTACCCACAATCCTCCAGCCAACTCTTTATCTTATCAACAGAACATCCTGTGAAAACAAACAGGAAGAACAAAGCAGTCAGAGAGAGAGAGAGAAATTAGTAACATAGTGCATCATACACTCCTCTTCACTACTTGCACTGCCCGACTCTCAGCTGCTCCCTCTCTCCCATTCTCCCGTTTTTCAATTGCTCCCTCTCTTGCGCTACCTGTGTCTCGGTTGCTCCCTCTCTCTAATTTTCCCATGTCTCAGTTCCTCCATCCTTCCAATTCCCCCTGACTCAGTTACTCCCTCTCTCTCATTCCCCAAGTCTCATTTGTTCTCACTCTCCTGCTTCCCTGTGTCTCTGTTGCTCCCTATAGCCATTGGATGGCTCAGAGAGAGATTTATAAATTCCAAATAAGCAGTTCAATTCTAACTAAAGTATCACCTTCCTTTTATTGGCATTTTTTATTACTATCACTGAACAGATGCAGAACTTTCTGTGAGAGGAAGGGCCAGAAGTCATGGACCATGTTGGAACCAAAGACGTAGGTAGGAAAAGGGTTAAGGTGTTTCCAGGAGCCAGGGAAAAGAATGAAGAAGAGAATCTCTACGATGTTAATCTTAGGATTACTCCCATTGCCACGTGCTAGTGAGGATAGAAACAGGAAGACAGTGCAAATGAATGTGTGGCTGGAGAACTGCTGCAGGAGGGAAGGGTTCAGATTTCTGGGGCATTGGGACCAGTTCTGGGGCAGGAGACATCTGTACAAGTTGGGTGGGTTGCACCTGAACAGGACTAGGATCCATGGCAGGGAATGGCTTTGGCTGCAGGCTAGAGTTTAAAGTAATGAGGCAGGGGGAGGCACCAGGATGTAGCAACACAGAGGAGAAACAAGGTGCACAGAAAGCTAGGAGGGACAAATAGCAATAGAATAAAGAATAGTGTAGAAAGAACAGGAATCAGATGGAGGAAAAAAGCAAAGCTGACTAGTATGGTGTTGGCATATGTGTTGATGTGTTACAAATAAGGGTGACAAGGTACGAGTGCAAGTTGCCACATGGGGTTATGGTATAATGACTGTAATGGAGACTTGGCTTAAACACGGTCAGAAATGGGAAACATTCCTGGCTGCAATGTATTCAGGAGGAATAGGGAAATTAAAATACAAGAAGGGATGGAAGTATTGATCAAGCTTAATATTATAATTCTACAAAGGAACAATATACTGGAGGGTTCAAAAATTGAACCTACTTGGTTAGAGTTAAGGAACAGAAAAAGAGCTGTTAGATTGCTTGCAGTTTACTATAGAACCCCAAGAGAAGGAGATGGAAGAGCAAATCTTGGTCAAATTTACCAGAAATGTAAAAATAATAGAGTAGTAGTAGTAGGAAACTTCAATTATGCTAATATAGACTGGGGAAAAATGTAACAGTGTAATGAGGGTGAAGAGTTTCTGAATTGTGCACAGGAGAACTTCCTTAATCAGTATGTTTCTGGTCCAATGAGAAATGAAGAATTGCTGGATATAGTTCCAGGAAATGAAGTCGGGAAGTGGAGTACATTACAGCGGGAGCACATCTGGGTAATAGTGATCATAAAATAATTAGGCCTGAAGTATTTATAGAAAGGGACAAGGAAACATCAAAGCTGAAAATCATTAGTTAGGCCTCTACTGGAGTAGTGTGGAGAATTCTGGGCACAGCATTTCAGGAAAGGCCTTAAAAAGGGCACAGAGGAGGGACTTCAGTTGTGAGGAGAGGTTGGAACAGAGAAGGTTAATTGGTGACCGAATAGAGGATTTCAAGATCATAAAGCAAAATCCTGCGGGTGCTGGAAATCTGAAATAAAAACAAAGTGCTGGAAATAAACAGTGGGTCTGGCAGCATCTGTGGAGAAAGAAACAGAGTTAACGTTTCAGGTCAGTGACCTTTCATCAGAACTCAGAGTAATCCAGAGATTACTACCTTTGAGGTTCTACTTTTTAACTTCCTCCCTAGTTCCTGAAAATCTGACCATAGCATCTCAATACCTGCCGTCTCTATGTTATTTGTATCAACGTGTACTACAACATCTGGCTCATTTCCTTCCCTCTGCAGAAGATGCTGCACCCTCTCCGTGACGTCCTTTACGCTGGCACCAGGGAGACAACACACCATGCAGGACTCACAATGACAGTTACAAAAATGCCTGTCTGTCCCCCTAACTATCGAATGTCCTATAACAACTACGCTTCTACTCTCTTATGTTCCCCACTGTGCAGTGCCTTGCCCATTGGTCCATGGTGTGGACTGCACTCCTTCAAGCTGTCATCACTCCCAGCAGTTGAGTATCAGTTTGAAAGTGGCACCCACCCTGGAGACTCCTGCACTTCCTGCCTCTTCCTACTCTTCTGAATGGCCACTCATCTACTATCCTGAGCTCCCACTGCCTGCGGGGATGGCCACCTTTTGGAATGTATGTTCCATCCCTGCTGCTCTGCCATGACTCCAGCTGACCCTCAAGCTCAAGTAACTGGAGGCACTCCCTACACACGTGGTCCCCAAAACACATGAAGTGTTCTGACATGGTGCAGGAATTATAAGAAACAGGTGTCAGCAGCTTATCCATGATCTAAAAAATCTGTATTCCCTCTTTTAGAATCTAGTTAGTATCCTGTTTAAACTATTCATTTTAATTAATGCCTCTGGACTGCTCTATGCTAACACTCATTATTAATTCACTTACTGTTATACTCGTGAGTCAGTGGTTCTGCCACAAGGTGATGTTATACATCAAGTGCAGTTGCATGATCCGCTGCTGCTGGCCAGCTTACTGCGAAGAGGGTAAGTCTCTCCTGCCAGTACACCGCCTGTGCATCACCAAAACCCCGCTGTAGTGCCTCCTCACAGTGACATACGGCATCTAGGCACCCTACAGCCCTAGGCTGAACTGCAGGGGATCTCGGAGGAACCTTGACCCCCAGAGATATGATATACAGGCCCAGCAGAGTGTGGACATGTCCTGGCATCCGTCAACCAGGTCCCAGATATGGGTCAAATAGTACCCACTATCTTGTGGGTCCAGCATGGGAGAGTCAAAGGCACTGGAGTGTAGTCCTATAGGTGGCTGGTGATTCCTTTAAGAAAGCACTGTCTGGTAACTCCTGCAACCAAGTGGGCTCCAGACGTAGGGGCTCCCGCCTTTCCTCTGGATTTAGCCTATCCGGACGAGAGGAAGATGCAGAAGCTGGGCAGGTCTGTGTCTCCAAATTCTGCTCAGGCTACAGAGCCAAAAAAACAAATGGAGAGGACACTTCTTCCTTACTCTTACCAATGAGGGGACCGACATGGGAGGGAGCAGTTTATGGCTTATAGGCCCAGCTCGATTGGCGTTAAGGTAAGGGCCCAAGGGTTTCCTCCAATGGTGGGAAGGATCATTGGATCCTATTAGTCAGTTACCACCCTCCTCAGGCCCCCAACTTTAGCCGATTAACAAAACGGGCATGGAAAAACAACAAACTGACCCACAGGACCATGGTGTTTATCTACAAGGCTCACTCTCACTCCTGCTCACTCCCTCAGGCTCACTCACTCTCACTCCTGCTCACTCCCTCAGGTTCACTCACTCTCACTCCTGCTCACTCCCTCAAGCTCACTCACTCTCACTCCTGCTCACTCCCTCAGGTTCACTCACTCTCACTCCTGCTCACTCCCTCAGGCTCACTCACTCTCACTCCTGCTCACTCCCTCAGGCTCACTCACTCTCACTCCTGCTCACTCCCTCAGGTTCACTCACTCTCACTCCTGCTCACTCCCTCAGGCTCACTCACTCTCACTCCTGCTCACTCCCTCAAGCTCACACACTCTCACTCCTGCTCAGTCCTTCACGCTCACTCACTCTCACTCCTGCTCACTCCCTCAGGCTCACTCACTCTCACTCTCACTCCTGCTCACTCCCTCAGGCTCACTCTCACTGCTGCTGACTCCCTCATGCTCACGCACTCTCACTCCTGCTGACTCCCTCAGGCTCACTCACTCTCACTCCCGCTGACTCCCTCAGGCTCACTCTCTCTCACTCCCGCTGACTCCCTCAGGCTCACTCTCTCTCACTCCCGCTGACTCCCTCAGGCTCACTCTCTCTGCTGCTGACTCCCTCAGGCTCGCTCTCTCTCACTCCCGCTAACTCCCTCAGGCTCACTCTCTCTCACTCCCGCTGACTCCCTCAGGCTCACTCTCTCTCACTACCGCTGACTCCCTCAGGCTCACTCACTCTGTCTCCCACTGACTCCCTCAGGCTCACTCTCTCTCATTCCTGCTGACTCCCTCAGGCTCACTCACTCTCACTCCTGCTCTCCCTCATGCTCACTCACTCTCACTCCTGCTCACTCCCTCAATCTCACTCACTCTCACTCCTTCTCACTCCTGCTCACTCCCTCAAGCTCACTCTCACTGCTGCTGACTCCCTCAGGCTCACTCTCTCTCACTCCCGCTGACTCCCTCAGGCTCACTCACTCTCACTCCCGCTGACTCCCACAGGCTCACTCTCACTCCTGCTGACTCCCTCAGGCTCACTCTCTCTCACTCCCGCTGACTCCCACAGGCTTACTCTCACTCCTGCTGACTCCCTCAGGCTCACTCTCTCTCACTCCCGCTGACTGCCTCAGGCTCACTCTCTCTCACTCCCGCTGACTCCCTCAGGCTCACTCACTCTCACTCCTGCTCACTCCCTCAAGCTCACTCTCACTCCCACTGACTCCCACAGGCTCACTCTCACTCCCGCTGACTCCCTCAGGCTCACTCTTTCTGTCTCCCGCTGACTCCCTCAGGCTCACTCACTCTCACTCCTGTTCACTCCCTCAAGCTCACTCTCACTCCCACTGACTCCCTCAGGCTCACTCTCACTCTCACTCCCACTGACTCCCTCAGGCTTACTCTCATTCACACCCGCTGACTCCCTCAGGCTCACTCTCTCACTCCCGCTGACTCCCTCAGGCGCACTCTCTCTCAGTCCCGCTGACTCCCACAGGCTCACTCTCACTCCTGCTGACTCCCTCAGGCTCACTCTCTCTCACTCCCACTGAGTCCCACAGGCTCACTCTCACTCCCGCTGACTCCCTCAGGCTCACTCTCTCTCACTCCCACTGACTGCCTCAGGCTCACTCTCTCTCACTCCCGCTGACTCCCTCAGGCTCACTCACTCTCATCCTGCTCACTCCCTCAAGCTCACTCTCACTCCCACTGACTCCCACAGGCTCACTCTCACTCCCGCTGACTCCCTCAGGCTCACTCTCTCTCACTCCCGCTGACTGCCTCAGGCTCACTCTCTCTCACTCCCGCTGACTCCCTCAGGCTCACTCACTCTCACTCCTGCTCACTCCCTCAAGCTCACTCTCACTCCCACTGACTCCCACAGGCTCACTCTCACTCCCGCTGACTCCCTCAGGCTCACTCTTTCTGTCTCCCGCTGACTCCCTCAGGCTCACTCACTCTCACTCCTGTTCACTCCCTCAAGCTCACTCTCACTCCCACTGACTCCCTCAGGCTCACTCTCACTCTCACTCCCACTGACTCCCTCAGGCTTACTCTCATTCACACCCGCTGACTCCCTCAGGCTCACTCTCTCACTCCCGCTGACTCCCTCAGGCGCACTCTCTCTCAGTCCCGCTGACTCCCACAGGCTCACTCTCACTCCTGCTGACTCCCTCAGGCTCACTCTCTCTCACTCCCACTGAGTCCCACAGGCTCACTCTCACTCCCGCTGACTCCCTCAGGCTCACTCTCTCTCACTCCCACTGACTGCCTCAGGCTCACTCTCTCTCACTCCCGCTGACTCCCTCAGGCTCACTCACTCTCATCCTGCTCACTCCCTCAAGCTCACTCTCACTCCCACTGACTCCCACAGGCTCACTCTCACTCCCGCTGACTCCCTCAGGCTCACTCTCTCTCACTCCCGCTGACTGCCTCAGGCTCACTCTCTCTCACTCCCGCTGACTCCCTCAGGCTCACTCTCACTCACTCCAGCTGACTCCCTCAGGCTCACTCTCACTCAATCCCGCTGACTCCCTCAGGCTCATTCTCACTCCTGCTGACTCCCTCAGGCTCATTCTCACTCCTGCTGACTCCCTCAGTCTCACTCACTCTGTCTCCCGTTGACTCCCTCAGGCTCACTCTCTCTGTCACCCGCTGACTCCCTCCGGCTCACTCTCACTCCTGTTGACTCCCTCAGGCTCACTCTCACTCCTGTTGACTCCCACAGGCTCACTCTCTCTGTCTCCCGCTGACTCCCTCAGGCTCACACACTCTGTCTCCCGCTGACTCCGTCAGGCTCACTCTCTCTGTCTCCCGCTGAATCCCTCAGGCTCAATCACTCTGTCTCCCGCTGACTCCGTCAGGCTCACTCTCTCTGTCTCCCGCTGAATCCCTCAGGCTTACTCTCTCATTCCCGCTGACTCCCTCAGGCACACTCACTCTCACTCCTGCTCACTCCCTCAAGCTCACTCACTCTCACTCCTGCTCACTCCCTCAAGCTCACTCTCACTGCCGCTGACTGCCTCAGGCTCACTCTCCCTGTCTCCCACTGAGTCCCTCAGGCTCACTCTCTCTCACCCCCACTGACTCCCTCAGGCTCACTCTCTCTCACTCCCACTGACTCCCTGAGGCTCACTCACTCTCACTCCTGCTGACTCCCTCAAGCTCACGCACACTCCCACTGACTCCCTCAGGCTCACTCTCACTCCCGCTGACTCCCTCAGGCTCACTCTCACTCCTGTTGACTCCCTCAGGCTCACTCCCAGTCCTGTTGACTCCCTCAGGCTCACTCTCACTCCTGTTGACTCCCTGAGGCTCACTCTCACTCCTGTTGACTCCCTCAGGCTCACGCTCACTCCTGTTGACTCCCTCAGGCTCACGCTCACTCCTGTTGACTCCCTCAGGCTCACTCTCTCTTTCTCCCGCTGACTCCCTCAGGCTCACTCACTCTCACTCCTGCTCACTCCCTCAAGCTCACTCACTCTCACTCCTGCTCACTCCCTCAAGCTCACTCTCACTGTTGCTGACTCCCTCAGCCTCACTCTCACTCCCGCTGCCTCCCTCAGGCTCACTCTCTCTCACTCCCGCTGACTGCCTCAGGCTCACTCTCTCTCACTCCCGCTGACTCCCACAGGCTCACTCTTTCTGTCTCCCACTGTCTCCCTCAGGCTCACTCTTTCTGTCTCCCGCTGACTCCCTCAGGCTCACTCACTCTCACTCCTCCTCACTCCCTCAAGCTCACTCTCACTCCCACTGACTCCCTCAGGCTCACTCTCACTCCCACTGACCCCCTCAGGCTTACTCTCACTCAAACCCGCTGACTCCCTCAGACTCACTCACTCTCACACCCACTGACTCCCTCAGGCTCACTCTCACACCCGCTGACTCCCTCAGGCTCACTCACACCCGCTGACTCCCTCAGGTTCACTCTCTCTCACTCCCGCTGATTCCCTCAGGCTCACTCTCTCTGACTCCCGCTGACTCCCTCAGGCTCACTCTCACTCACTCCCGCTGACACTCTCAGGCTCACTCTCTCTCACTCCCGCTGACACCCTCAGGCTCACTCTCTCTCACACCCGCTGATTCCCTCAGGGTCACACTCTCACTCCCGCTGACTCTCTCAGGCTCACTCTCACTCACTCCCGCTGACTCCCTCAGGCTCACTCACTCTCACTCCTGCTGACTCCCTCAGGCTCATTTTCACTCCTGCTGACTCCCTCAGTCTCACTCACTCTGTCTCCCGCTGACTCCCTCAGGCTCACTCTCTCTGTCTCCCGCTGACTCCATTAGGCTCACGCTCACTCCTGTTGACTCCCTCAGGCTCGCTCTGACTCCTGTTGACTCCCTCAGGCTCACTCTCTCTGTCTCCCGCTGACTGCCACAGGCTCACTCTCTCTTACTCCCGCTGACTCCCTCAGGCTCACTCACTCTCACTCCTGCTCACTCCCTCAAGCTCACTCTCACTCCCACTGACTCCCTCAGGCTCACTCTCACTCCCACTGACTCCCTCAGGCTTACTCTCATTCACACCCGCTGCCTCCCTCAGGCTCACTCTTTCTCACTCCCGCTGACTCCCACAGGCTCACTCTCACTCCTGCTGACTCCCTCAGGCTCACTCACTCTCACTCCTGCTCACTCCCTCAAGCTCACTCTCACTCCCACTGACTCCCACAGGCTCACTCTCACTCCCGCTGACTCCCTCAGGCTCACTCTTTCTGTCTCCCGCTGACTCCCTCAGGCTCACTCACTCTCACTCCTGTTCACTCCCTCAAGCTCACTCTCACTCCCACTGACTCCCTCAGGCTCACTCTCACTCTCACTCCCACTGACTCCCTCAGGCTTACTCTCATTCACACCCGCTGACTCCCTCAGGCTCACTCTCTCACTCCCGCTGACTCCCTCAGGCGCACTCTCTCTCAGTCCCGCTGACTCCCACAGGCTCACTCTCACTCCTGCTGACTCCCTCAGGCTCACTCTCTCTCACTCCCACTGAGTCCCACAGGCTCACTCTCACTCCCGCTGACTCCCTCAGGCTCACTCTCTCTCACTCCCACTGACTGCCTCAGGCTCACTCTCTCTCACTCCCGCTGACTCCCTCAGGCTCACTCACTCTCATCCTGCTCACTCCCTCAAGCTCACTCTCACTCCCACTGACTCCCACAGGCTCACTCTCACTCCCGCTGACTCCCTCAGGCTCACTCTCTCTCACTCCCGCTGACTGCCTCAGGCTCACTCTCTCTCACTCCCGCTGACTCCCTCAGGCTCACTCTCACTCACTCCAGCTGACTCCCTCAGGCTCACTCTCACTCAATCCCGCTGACTCCCTCAGGCTCATTCTCACTCCTGCTGACTCCCTCAGGCTCATTCTCACTCCTGCTGACTCCCTCAGTCTCACTCACTCTGTCTCCCGTTGACTCCCTCAGGCTCACTCTCTCTGTCACCCGCTGACTCCCTCCGGCTCACTCTCACTCCTGTTGACTCCCTCAGGCTCACTCTCACTCCTGTTGACTCCCACAGGCTCACTCTCTCTGTCTCCCGCTGACTCCCTCAGGCTCACACACTCTGTCTCCCGCTGACTCCGTCAGGCTCACTCTCTCTGTCTCCCGCTGAATCCCTCAGGCTCAATCACTCTGTCTCCCGCTGACTCCGTCAGGCTCACTCTCTCTGTCTCCCGCTGAATCCCTCAGGCTTACTCTCTCATTCCCGCTGACTCCCTCAGGCACACTCACTCTCACTCCTGCTCACTCCCTCAAGCTCACTCACTCTCACTCCTGCTCACTCCCTCAAGCTCACTCTCACTGCCGCTGACTGCCTCAGGCTCACTCTCCCTGTCTCCCACTGAGTCCCTCAGGCTCACTCTCTCTCACCCCCACTGACTCCCTCAGGCTCACTCTCTCTCACTCCCACTGACTCCCTGAGGCTCACTCACTCTCACTCCTGCTGACTCCCTCAAGCTCACGCACACTCCCACTGACTCCCTCAGGCTCACTCTCACTCCCGCTGACTCCCTCAGGCTCACTCTCACTCCTGTTGACTCCCTCAGGCTCACTCCCAGTCCTGTTGACTCCCTCAGGCTCACTCTCACTCCTGTTGACTCCCTGAGGCTCACTCTCACTCCTGTTGACTCCCTCAGGCTCACGCTCACTCCTGTTGACTCCCTCAGGCTCACGCTCACTCCTGTTGACTCCCTCAGGCTCACTCTCTCTTTCTCCCGCTGACTCCCTCAGGCTCACTCACTCTCACTCCTGCTCACTCCCTCAAGCTCACTCACTCTCACTCCTGCTCACTCCCTCAAGCTCACTCTCACTGTTGCTGACTCCCTCAGCCTCACTCTCACTCCCGCTGCCTCCCTCAGGCTCACTCTCTCTCACTCCCGCTGACTGCCTCAGGCTCACTCTCTCTCACTCCCGCTGACTCCCACAGGCTCACTCTTTCTGTCTCCCACTGTCTCCCTCAGGCTCACTCTTTCTGTCTCCCGCTGACTCCCTCAGGCTCACTCACTCTCACTCCTCCTCACTCCCTCAAGCTCACTCTCACTCCCACTGACTCCCTCAGGCTCACTCTCACTCCCACTGACTCCCTCAGGCTTACTCTCACTCAAACCCGCTGACTCCCTCAGACTCACTCACTCTCACACCCACTGACTCCCTCAGGCTCACTCTCACACCCGCTGACTCCCTCAGGCTCACTCACACCCGCTGACTCCCTCAGGTTCACTCTCTCTCACTCCCGCTGATTCCCTCAGGCTCACTCTCTCTGACTCCCGCTGACTCCCTCAGGCTCACTCTCACTCACTCCCGCTGACACTCTCAGGCTCACTCTCTCTCACTCCCGCTGACACCCTCAGGCTCACTCTCTCTCACACCCGCTGATTCCCTCAGGGTCACACTCTCACTCCCGCTGACTCTCTCAGGCTCACTCTCACTCACTCCCGCTGACTCCCTCAGGCTCACTCACTCTCACTCCTGCTGACTCCCTCAGGCTCATTTTCACTCCTGCTGACTCCCTCAGTCTCACTCACTCTGTCTCCCGCTGACTCCCTCAGGCTCACTCTCTCTGTCTCCCGCTGACTCCATTAGGCTCACGCTCACTCCTGTTGACTCCCTCAGGCTCGCTCTGACTCCTGTTGACTCCCTCAGGCTCACTCTCTCTGTCTCCCGCTGACTGCCACAGGCTCACTCTCTCTTACTCCCGCTGACTCCCTCAGGCTCACTCACTCTCACTCCTGCTCACTCCCTCAAGCTCACTCTCACTCCCACTGACTCCCTCAGGCTCACTCTCACTCCCACTGACTCCCTCAGGCTTACTCTCATTCACACCCGCTGCCTCCCTCAGGCTCACTCTCTCTCACTCCCGCTGACTCCCTCAGGCTCACTCTCTCTCACTCCCGCTGACTCCCACAGGCTCACTCTCACTCCTGCTGACTCCCTCAGGCTCACTCTCTCTCACTCCCACTGACTCCCACAGGCACACTCTCACTCCCGCTGACTCCCTCAGGCTCACTCTCACTCACTCCCGCTGACTGCCTCAGGCTCACTCTCTCTCACTCCCGCTGACTCCCTCAGGCTCACTCACTCTCATCCTGCTCACTCCCTCAAGCTCACACTCACTCCCACTGACTCCCACAGGCTCACTCTCACTCCCGCTGACTCCCTCAGGCTCACTCTTTCTGTCTCCTGCTGAATCCCTCAGGCTCACTCACTCTCACTCCTCCTCACTCCCTCAAGCTCACTCTCACTCCCACTGACTCCCTCAGGCTCACTCTCACTCCCACTGACTCCCTCACACTTACTCTCATTCACACCCGCTGACTCCCTCAGGCTCACTCACTCTGACCCCCGCTGACCCCTCAGGCTCACTCGCACTCCCACTGACTCCCTCAGGCTCACTCTCACACCCGCTGACTCCCTTCGGCTCACTCTCACTCCCGCTGACTCCCTCAGGCTCACTCTCACTCACTCCCGCTGACTCCATCAGGCTCACTCTCTCTGACTCCAACTGACTCCCTCAGGCTCACTCTCACTCAATCCCGCTGACTCCCTCAGGCTCATTCTCACTCCTGCTGACTCCCTCAGTCTCACTCACTCTGTCTCCCGTTGACTCCCTCAGGCTCACTCTCTCTGTCACCCGTTGACTCCCTCCGGCTCACTCTCACTCCTGTTGACTCCCTCAGGCTCACTCTCACTCCTGTTGACTCCCTCAGGCTCACTCTCTCTGTCTCCCGCTGAATCCCTCAGGCTCAATCACTCTGTCTCCCACTGACTCCCTCAGGCTTACTCTCTCATTCCCGCTGACTCCCTCAGGCTCACTCACTCTCACTCCTGCTCACTCCCTCAAGCTCACTCACTCTCACTCCTGCTCACTCCCTCAAGCTCACTCTCACTGCTGCTGACTCCCTCAGGCTCACTCTCTCTCACTCCCACTGACTCCCTCAGGCTCACTCTCTCTCACTCCCACTGACTCCCTGAGGCTCACTCACTCTCACTCCTGCTGACTCCCTCAAGCTCACGCTCACTCCCACTGACTCCCTCAGGTTCACTCTCACTCCCGCTGACAACCTCAGGCTCACTCTCACTCCTGTTGACTCCCTCAGGCTCACCCACTCCTGTTGACTCCCTCAGGCTCACTCTAACTCCTGTTGACTCCCTGAGGCTCAATCTCACTCCTGTTGACTCCGTCAGGCTCACTCTCTCTGTCTCCCACTGACTCCCTCAGGCTTACTCTCTCATTCCCGCTGACTCCCTCAGGCTCACTCACTCTCACTCCTGCTCACTCCCTCAAGCTCACTCACTCTCACTCCTGCTCACTCCCTCAAGCTCACTCTCACTGCTGCTGACTCCCTCAGGCTCACACTCTCTCACTCCCACTGACTCCCTCAGGCTCACTCTCTCACTCCCGCTGATTGCCTCAGGCTCACTCTCCCTGTCTCCCACTGAGTCCCTCAGGCTCACTCTCTCTCACTCCCACTGACTCGCTCAGGCTCACTCTCTCTCACTCCCACTGACTCCCTGAGGCTCACTCACTCTCACTCCTGCTGACTCCCTCAAGCTCACGCTCACTCCCACTGACTCCCTGAGGCTCACTCTCACTCCCGCTGACTCCCTCAGGCTCACTCTCACTCCTGTTGACTCCCTCAGGCTCACTCCCACTCCTGTTGACTCCCTCAGGCTCACTCTCACTCCTGTTGACTCCCTCAGGCTCACGTTCACTCCTGTTGACTCCCTCAGGCTCACGCTCACTCCTGGTGACTCCCTCAGGCTCACTCTCTCTGTCTCCCGCTGACTCCCTCAGGCTCACTCACACTCCTGCTCACTCCCTCAAGCTCACTCACTCTCACTCCTGCTCACTCCCTCAAGCTCACTCTCACTGTTGCTGACTCCCTCAGGCTCACTCTCACTCCCGCTGACTCCCTCAGGCTCACTCTCTCTCACTCCCGCTGACTCCCACAGGCTCACTCTTTCTGTCTCCCGCTGACTCCCTCAAGCTCACTCTTTCTGTCTCCCGCTGACTCCCTCAGGCTCACTCACTCTCACTCCTGCTCACTCCCTCAAGCTCACGCTCACTCCCACTGACTCCCTCAGGCTCACTCTCACTCCCGCTGACTCCCTCAAGCTCACTCTTTCTGTCTCCTGCTGACTCCCTCAGGCTCACTCACTCTCACTCCTCCTCACTCCCTCAAGCTCACTCTCACTCCCACTGACTCCCTCAGGCTCACTCTCACTCCCACTGACTCCCTCAGGCTTACTCTCACTCAAACCCGCTGACTCCCTCAGGCTCACTCACTCTCACACCCACTGACTCCCTCAGGCTCACTCTCACACCCGCTGACTCCCTCAGGCTCACTCTCACTCACTCCCGCTGACTCCCTCAGGCTCACTCTCTCTGACTCCCGCTGACTCCCTCAGGCTCACTCTCACTCACTCCCGCTGACACTCTAAGGCTCACTCTCTCTCACTCCCGCTGACACCCTCAGGCTCACTCTCTCTCACACCCGCTGATTCCCTCAGGCTCACACTCTCACTCCCGCTGACTCTCTCAGGCTCACTCTCACTCACTCCCGCTGACTCCCTCAGGCTCACTCACTCTCACTCCTGCTGACTCCCTCAGGCTCACTCTCACACCCGCTGACTCCCTCAGGCTCACTCTCACTCACTCCCGCTGACTCCCTCAAGCTCACTCTTTCTGTCTCCCGCTGACTCCCTCAGGCTCACTCACTCTCACTCCTGCTCACTCCCTCAAGCTCACGCTCACTCCCACTGACTCCCTCAGGCTCACTCTCACTCCCGCTGACTCCCTCAAGCTCACTCTTTCTGTCTCCTGCTGACTCCCTCAGGCTCACTCACTCTCACTCCTCCTCACTCCCTCAAGCTCACTCTCACTCCCACTGACTCCCTCAGGCTCACTCTCACTCCCACTGACTCCCTCAGGCTTACTCTCACTCAAACCCGCTGACTCCCTCAGGCTCACTCACTCTCACACCCACTGACTCCCTCAGGCTCACTCTCACACCCGCTGACTCCCTCAGGCTCACTCTCACTCACTCCCGCTGACTCCCTCAGGCTCACTCTCTCTGACTCCCGCTGACTCCCTCAGGCTCACTCTCACTCACTCCCGCTGACACTCTCAGGCTCACTCTCTCTCACTCCCGCTGACACCCTCAGGCTCACTCTCTCTCACACCCGCTGATTCCCTCAGGCTCACACTCTCACTCCCGCTGACTCTCTCAGGCTCACTCTCACTCACTCCCGCTGACTCCCCCAGGCTCACTCACTCTCACTCCTGCTGACTCCCTCAGGCTCACTCTCACACCCGCTGACTCCCTCAGGCTCACTCACACCCGCTGACTCCCTCAGGCTCACTCTCACTCACTCCCGCTGACTCCCTCAGGCTCACTCTCTCTGTCTCCCGCTGACTCCCTCAGGCTCACGCTCACTCCTGTTGACTCCCTCAGGCTCACTCTGACTCCTGTTGACTCCCTCAGGCTCACTCTCTCTGTCTCCCGCTGACTCCCTCAGGCTCACTCACTCACTCCTGCTCACTCCCTCAAGCTCACTCACTCTCACTCCTGCTCACTCCCTCAAGCTCACTCTCACTGTTGCTGACTCCCTCAGGCTCACTCTCACTCCCGCTGACTCCCTCAGGCTCACTCTCACTCCCGCTGACTCCCTCAGGCTCACTCTCACTCACTCCCGCTGACTCCCTCAGGCTCACTCTCTCTGACTCCAACTGACTCCCTCAGGCTCACTCTCAGTCACTCCCACTGACACCCTCAGGCTCACTCTCACTCAATCCCGCTGACTCCCTCAGGCTCATTCTCACTCCTGCTGACTTCCTCAGGCTCATTCTCACTCCTGCTGACACCCTTAGTCTCACTCACTCTGTCTCCCGTTGACTCCCTCAGGCTCACTCTCTCTGTCACCCGTTGACTCCCTCCGGCTCACACTCACTCCTGTTGACTCCCTCAGGCTCACTCTCACTCCTGTTGACTCCCTCAGGCTCACTCTCACTCCTGTTGACTCCCACAGGCTCACTCTCACTCCTGTTGACTCCCTCAGGCTCACTCTCTCTGTCTCCCGCTGAATCCCTCAGGCTCAATCACTCTGTCTCCCACTGACTCCCTCAGGCTTACTCTCTCATTCCCGCTGACTCCCTCAGGCTCACTCACTCTCACTCCTGCTCACTCCCTCAAGCTCACTCACTCTCACTCCTGCTCACTCCCTCAAGCTCACTCTCACTGCTGCTGACTCCCTCAGGCTCACTCTCTCTCACTCCCACTGACTCCCTCAGGCTCACTCTCTCACTCCCGCTGACTGCCTCAGGCTCACTCTCCCTGTCTCCCACTGAGTCCCTCAGGCACACTCTCTCTCACTCCCACTGACTCCCTCAGGCTCACTCTCACTCCCACTGACTCCCTGAGGCTCACTCACTCTCACTCCTGCTGACTCCCTCAAGCTCACGCTCACTCCCACTGACTCCCTCAGGCTCACTCTCACTCCCGCTGACTCCCTCAGGCTCACTCTCACTCCTGTTGACTCCCTCAGGCTCACTCCCACTCCTGTTGACTCCCTCAGGCTCACTCTCACTCCTGTTGACTCCCTGAGGCTCAATCTCACTCCTGTTGACTCCGTCAGGCTCACTCTCTCTGTCTCCCACTGACTCCCTCAGGCTTACTCTCTCATTCCCGCTGACTCCCTCAGGCTCACTCACTCTCACTCCTGCTCACTCCCTCAAGCTCACTCACTCTCACTCCTGCTCACTCCATCAAGCTCACTCTCACTGCTGCTGACTCCCTCAGGCTCACTCACTCTCACTCCTGCTCACTCCCTCAAGCTCACTCACTCTCACTCCCTCAAGCTCACTCTCACTGTTGCTGACTCCCTCAGGCTCACTCTCACTCCCACTGACTCCCTCAGGCTCACTCTCTCTCACTCCCGCTGACTGCCTCAGGCTCACTCTCTCTCACTCCCGCTGACTCCCACAGGCTCACTCTTTCTGTCTCCCGCTGACTCCCTCATGCTCACTCTTTCTGTCTCCCGCTGACTCCCTCAGGCTCACTCACTCTCACTCCTGCTCACTCTCTCAAGCTCACGCTCACTCCCACTGACTCCCTCAGGCTCACTCTCACTCCCGCTGACTCCCTCAGGCTCACTCTTTCTGTCTCCCGCTGACTCCCTCAGGCTCACTCACTCTCACTCCTCCTCACTCCCTCAAGCTCACTCTCACTCCCACTGACTCCCTCAGGCTCACTCTCACTCCCACTGACTCCCTCAGGCTTACTCTCACTCACACCCGCTGACTCCCTCAGGCTCACTCACTCACACCCACTGACTCCCTCAGGCTCACTCTCACACCCGCTGACTCCCTCAGGCTCACTCTCACACCCGCTGACTCCCTCAGGCTCACTCTCTCTGACTCCCGCTGACTCCCTCAGGCTCACTCTCACTCACTCCCGCTGACACTCTCAGGCTCACTCTCTCTCACTCCCGCTGACACACTCAGGCTCACTCTCTCTCACACCCGCTGATTCCCTCAGGCTCACTCTCACTCACTCCTGCTGACTCCCTCAGGCTCATTTTCACTCCTGCTGACTCCCTCAGTCTCACTCACTCTGTCTCCCGCTGACTCCCTCAGGCTCACTATCTCTGTCTCCCGCTGACTCCCTCAGGCTCACTCTCACTCCTGTTGACTCCCTCAAGCTCACGCTCACTCCTGTTGACTCCCTCAGGCTCACTCTCACTCCTGTTGACTCCCTCAGGCTCACAATCACTCCTGTTGACTCCCTCAGGCTCACGCTCACTCCTGTTGACTTCCTCAAGCTCACTCTCACTCCTGTTGACTTCCTCAAGCTCACTCTCACTCCTGTTGACTCCCTCAGGCTCACTCTCTCTGTCTCCCGCTGACTCCCTCAGGCTCACTCACTCTGTCTCCCACTGACTCCCTCAGGCTCACTCACTCTGTCTCCCGATGACTCCCTCAGGCTCACTCTCACTATCTCCCACTGACTCCCTCAGGCTCACTCTCACTCCGGTTGACTCCCTCAGGCTCACTCCCACTCCTGTTGACACCCTCAGGCTCACTCTCACTCCTGTTGACTCCCTCAGGCTCACTCTCACTCCTGTTGACTCCCTCAGGCTTACTCTCACTCAAACCCGCTGACTCCCTCAGGCTCACTCACTCTCACACCCACTGACTCCCTCAGGCTCACTCTCACACCCGCTGACTCCCTCAGGCTCACTCTCACACCCGCTGACTCCCTCAGGCTCACTCTCACTCACTCCCGCTGACTCCCTCAGGCTCACTCTCTCTGACTCCCGCTGACTCCCTCAGGCTCACTCTCACTCACTCCCGCTGACACTCTCAGGCTCACTCTCTCTCACTCCCGCTGACACCCTCAGGCTCACTCTCACACCCGCTGATTCCCTCAGGCTCACACTTTCACTCACTCCCGCAGACTCCCTCAGGCTCATTTTCACTCCTGCTGACTCCCTCAGTCTCACTCACTCTGTCTCCCGCTGACACCCTCAGGCTCACTCTCACACCCGCTGACTCTCTCAGGCTCACTCTCACTCACTCCCGCTGACTCCCTCAGGCTCACTCACTCTCACTCCTGCTGACTCCCTCAGGCTCATTTTCACTCCTGCTGACTCCCTCAGTCTCACTCACTCTGTCTCCCGCTGACTCCCTCAGGCTCACTCTCTCTGTCTCCCGCTGACTCCCTCAGGCTCACGCTCACTCCTGTTGACTCCCTCAGGCTAACTCTGACTCCTGTTGACTCCCTCAGGCTCACTCTCTCTGTCTCCCGCTGACTCCCTCAGGCTCACTCACTCTCACTCCTGCTCACTCCCTCAAGCTCACTCACTCTCACTCCCTCAAGCACACTCTCACTGTTGCTGACTCCCTCAGGCTCACTCTCACTCCCACTGACTCCCTCAGGCTCACTCTCTCTCACTCCCGCTGACTCCCTCATGCTCACTCTTTCTGTCTCCGGCTGACTCCCTCAGGCTCACTCACTCTCACTCCTGCTCACTCCCTCAAGCTCACGCTCACTCCCACTGACTCCCTCAGGCTCACTCTCACTCCCGCTGACTCCCTCAGGCTCACTCTTTCTGTCTCCCGCTGACTCCCTCAGGCTCACTCACTCTCACTCCTCCTCACTCCCTCAAGCTCACTCTCACTCCCACTGACTCCCTCAGGCTCACTCTCACTCCCACTGACTCCCTCAGGCTTACTCTCACTCACACCCGCTGACTCCCTCAGGCTCACTCACTCTCACACCCACTGACTCCCTCAGGCTCACTCTCACACCCGCTGACTCCCTCAGGCTCACTCTCACACCCGCTGACTCCCTCAGGCTCACTCTCTCTGACTCCCGCTGACTCCCTCAGGCTCACTCTCACTCACTCCTGCTGACACTCACAGACTCACTCTCTCTCACTCCCGCTGACACCCTCAGGCTCACTCTCTCTCACACCCGCTGATTCCCTCAGGCTCACTCTCACTCACTCCCGCTGACACTCTCAGGCTCACTCAGTCTCACTCCCGCTGACACCCTCAGGCTCACTCTCTCTCACACCCGCTGATTCCCTCAGGCTCACACTCTCACTCCCGCTGACTCTCTCAGGCTCACTCTCACTCACTCCCGCTGACTCCCTCAGGCTCACTCACTCTCACTCCTGCTGACTGCCTCAGGCTCATTTTCACTCCTGCTGACTCCCTCAGTCTCACTCACTCTGTCTCCCGCTGACTCCCTCAGGCTCACTCTCTCTGTCTCCCGCTGACTCCCTCAGGCTCACTCTCACTCCTGTTGACTCCCTCAAGCTCACGCTCACTCCTGTTGACTCCCTCAGGCTCACTCTCACTCCTGTTGACTCCCTCAGGCTCACACTCACTCCTGTTGACTCCCTCAGGCTCACGCTCACTCCTGTTGACTCCCTCAGGCTCATTGTCACTCCTGTGGACTCCCTCAGGCTCACTCTCACTCCTGTTGACTCCCTCAGGCTCACGCTCACTCCTGTTGACTTCCTCAAGCTCACTCTCACTCCTGTTGACTCCCTCAGGCTCACTCACTCTGTCTCCCACTGACTCCCTCAGGCTCACTCACTCTGTCTCCCGATGACTCCCTCAGGCTCACTCTCACTATCTCCCGCTGACTCCCTCAGGCTCACTCTCACTCCGGTTGACTCCCTCAGGCTCACTCCCACTCCTGTTGACACCCTCAGGCTCACTCTCACTCCTGTTGACTCCCTCAGGCTCACTCTCACTCCTGTTGACTCCCTCAGGCTTACTCTCACTCAAACCCGCTGACTCCCTCAGGCTCACTCACTCTCACACCCACTGACTCCCTCAGGCTCACTCTCACACCCGCTGACTCCCTCAGGCTCACTCTCACACCCGCTGACTCCCTCAGGCTCACTCTCACTCACTCCCGCTGACTCCCTCAGGCTCACTCTCTCTGACTCCCGCTGACTCCCTCAGGCTCACTCTCACTCACTCCCGCTGACAATCTCAGGCTCACTCTCTCTCACTCCCGCTGACACCCTCAGGCTCACTCTCACACCCGCTGATTCCCTCAGGCTCACACTCTCACTCCCGCTGACTCTCTCAGGCTCACTCTTACTCACTCCCGCTGACTCCCTCAGGCTCACTCACTCTCACTCCTGCTGACTCCCTCAGGCTCATTTTCACTCCTGCTGACTCCCTCAGTCTCACTCACTCTGTCTCCCGCTGACTCCCTCAGGCTCACTCTCTCTGTCTCCCGCTGACTCCCTCAGGCTCACGCTCACTCCTGTTGACTCCCTCAGGCTCACTCTGACTCCTGTTGACTCCCTCAGGCTCACTCTCTCTGTCTCCCGCTGACTCCCTCAGGCTCACTCACTCTCACTCCTGCTCACTCCCTCAAGCTCACTCACTCTCACTCCCTCAAGCTCACTCTCACTGTTGCTGACTCCCTCAGGCTCAGTCTCACTCCCACTGACTCCCTCAGGCTCACTCTCTCTCACTCCCGCTGACTGCCTAAGGCTCACTCTCTCTCACTCCCGCTGACTCCCACAGGCTCACTCTTTCTGTCTCCCGCTGACTCCCTCATGCTCACTCTTTCTGTCTCCCGCTGACTCCCTCAGGCTCACTCACTCTCACTCCTGCTCACTCCCACAAGCTCACGCTCACTCCCACTGACTCCCTCAGGCTCACTCTCACTCCCGCTGACTCCCTCAGGCTCACTCTTTCTGTCTCCTGCTGACTCCCTCAGGCTCACTCACTCTCACTCCTCCTCACTCCCTCAAGCTCACTCTCACTCCCACTGACTCCCTCAGGCTCACTCTCACTCCCACTGACTCCCTCAGGCTTACTCTCACTCACACCCGCTGACTCCCTCAGGCTCACTCACTCTCACACCCACTGACTCCCTCAGGCTCACTCTCACACCCGCTGACTCCCTCAGGCTCACTCTCACACCCGCTGACTCCCTCAGGCTCACTCTCTCTGACTCCCGCTGACTCCCTCAGGCTCACTCTCACTCACTCCCGCTGACACTCAGGCTCACTCTCTCTCACTCCCGCTGACACCCTCAGGCTCACTCTCTCTCACACCCGCTGATTCCCTCAGGCTCACTCTCACTCACTCCCGCTGACACTCTCAGGCTCACTCCCTCTTACTCCCGCTGACACCCTCAGGCTCACTCTCTCTCACACCCGCTGATTCCCTCAGGCTCACACTCTCACTCCCGCTGACTCTCTCAGGCTCACTCTCACTCACTCCCGCTGACTCCCTCAGGCTCACTCGCTCTCACTCCTGCTGACTCCCTCAGGCTCATTTTCACTCCTGCTGACTCCCTCAGTCTCACTCACTCTGTCTCCCGCTGACTCCCTCAGGCTCACTCTCTCTGTCTCCCGCTGACTCCCTCAGGCTCACTCTCACTCCTGTTGACTCCCTCAGGCTCACACTCACTCCTGCTGACTCCCTCATGCTCACGCTCACTCCTGTTGACTCCCTCAGGCTCATTGTCACTCCTGTTGACTCCCTCAGGCTCACTCTCACTCCTGTTGACTCCCTCAGGCTCACGCTCACTCCTGTTGACTTCCTCAAGCTCACTCTCACTCCTGTTGACTCCCTCAGGCTCACTCTCTCTGTCTCCCGCTGACTCCCTCAGGCTCACTCACTCTGTCTCCCACTGACTCCCTCAGGCTCACTCTCACTATCTCCCGCTGACTCCCTCAGGCTCACTCTCACTCCTGTTGACTCCCTCAGGCTCACTCCCACTCCTGCTGACTCCCTCAGGCTCACTCGCACTCCTGTTGACTCCTTCAGGCTCACTCTCACTCCTGTTGACTCCCTCAGGCTCACTCTCACTCCTGTTGACTCCCTCAGGCTCACTCTCACTCCCACTGACTCCCTCAGGCTCACACTCACTCCTGTTGACTTCCTCAAGCTCACTCTCACTCCTGTTGACTCCCTCAGGCTCACTCTCTCTGTCTCCCGCTGACTCCCTCAGGCTCACTCACTCTGTCTCCCACTGACTCCCTCAGGCTCACTCACTCTGTCTCCCGATGACTCCCTCAGGCTCACTCTCACTATCTCCCGCTGACTCCCTCAGGCTCACTCTCACTCCTGTTGACTCCCTCAGGCTCTCTCCCACTCCTGTTGACTCCCTCAGGCTCACTCTCACTCCTGTTGACTCCCTCAGGCTCACTCTCACTCCTGTTGACTCCCTCAGGCTCACTCTCACTCCCACTGACTCCCTCAGGCTCACACTTACTCCTGTTGACTCCCTCAGGCTCACTCTCACTCCTGTTGACTCCCTCAGGCTCACTCTCACTCCTGTTGACTCCCTCAGGCTCACTCTCACTCCCACTGACTCCCTCAGGCTCACTCTCACTCCTGTTGACTCCCTCAGGCTCACTCTCACTCCTGTTGACTCCCTCAGGCTCACTCTCTCTGTCTCTTGCTGACTCCCTGCTGTTACCTGTGAGTCTCCAGCACCGTTTTCCCTCAGGCTCGCACTCTCGATTGATGTCACAAAGTTGGAAATAGGCTGTCTTAGCGATAGCATATGTGGTCGGAAATGCATCTCGGGGTCAAATTTGACACCAACATTGTGCACAGTATGGTTTAGTCACAGGGTTGCTTCCATGGAGAGGGATGGAGCTGGTAACCAGGAACAGAGTTTGAAGAGGGGAGAGAAGACAATGGCTTCAGTCTTCCCAATATTTAAGTGGAGGAAATTTCTGCTCTTCCAGTACTGGATGTCGGATAAGCAGTCTGATAGTTTAGCAACAATCGGGGAGTTGTGGGAGGTGGTGGTGAGGTAGAGCTGGGTGTCGTAATCGTACATGTGAAATCTAATGCTGTTCTTTTGGATGATGCCACCGAGGGGCAGCATGTAGATGAGCGGAGTTAGGGATGGGTATTAAATGCTGGCCTTGCCAGTGATGCTTACACCTCATGACAGAATTTTAAAAAAAAGAGGGGACTAAGGATAGATCCTTCGGGGATACCGGAGGTAATAGTCCGAGAGCAGGAAGAGAAGTCTTTGCATTTCTCTGCTTTGATTAAATAGATAACAATACGAACAAGTTGAGAGGAGTCTCTCCCAGCTGGACAACAGTGGAGAGGTGTTGGTTAACTGCACCATTCTCCTCCGTGCCAAAGACAGGTCGAAAAGGACGAGGAGGGAATATTTACATTTATCACAGTCACATTGTCACTTTGATAAGAGCAGTTTCGGTACTATGGCAGGGGCAGAAACCTGATTGGAGGGATTCAGATGGAAATGACTGTTTACATGAGAAAGAAGAGCAGAGAGAACTGGGAGTACAAACACAGAAAGAAAAAGATGCAGGTTAATAAGGCCATACAAAATGCAAACAAAACACAGGGGTTCATTTTTAGAGAATTGAAAAGCAGGCACGTTATGTTAAACTTGCATTGAGCCTTGGTTAGACCATGCTTGGAGTTCTGGTCTCCACTGGAGAATTAGTGGAATGATACCAGACCTGGGAGGTTATGCTTATCAGGAAAGATTGAACAGTCTGGGGCTCTAATTGCCAGAAAAGGGAAGACTGAGGGGTGACCTGATGGAGGTCTTTAAGATTATGGAAAGCTTTGATAGGGTAGATATAAAGAAGATGTTTCCATTTGTGTGTGTGACACTGGGAGCATGAATATAAGATAATCACTAATAAATCCAATAGGGAATTTAAGAAACGCTTCTTTGCCAAATAGTAAGAATATGCAACTTGCTACCACTGGGAGTAATTGAGGTGAATAGTATCGATGTATTTAAGGGAAAGCTAGATAAGTACATAAGGCAGAAAGGAATTAAAGGATACGTCAATGGGGGAGATGAAGTAGGGCAGATGGAGGTTCATGTGGATCATAACGAACAGCATGGACCGGTTGGGCTGAATGGCCTGTTTCTTTGCTATAAATAGAACAATACGATGTAAACATAGAAAGAGGAGAAGGATAGTTAAAGGAATGGTAGGGCCGAAGAGGTTTAACAGGGAAAAAGAAGAAAATCTTTCTGTGGCAGAGGACATGTCTGAGATACTGAGCATTTAGTATCTACAAAAGAAGCTGATGGTGAGGGGGTGGAGGGAGTGTAGAGATATTGGATAGGATAAAAATGGACAGAATGGAGCTGCTACACAGTTTGGCACCACTCAAAGTTAACAAATCAGCCAGTCATACAATTTTAGAATTGTCACAGCTCAGAATGAGGCCCTTCGGCCCGTTGAGTCCGTGCTGGCTCTCTGCAACAGCAACTCAGCTAGTCCCACTCCCCTGCCCTTTCCCCACCGCCCTGGGTGGGGGGTGAATTTCCATAAGTGGAAAGATTCTGTTTAGCTGCCATAAAATCGGTGGCAGACCCAGAGAAATCCAGGAAAACTGGTGAGGATCAGCATGTGGGAAAATCCCAGTGCAAGTTCACTCCCTGAAATAAACATCAAGCGAGAGTGATCCTGGAGCTCGCTGCAAGATCAGCTCCAGAGCAGATTTCACACAGTCTTACCTGGACTGGATGTTGTGTCTGTGAGATGCTCATCCACAGGCTGCCACTGATCTCTGCTCTTGGCCCAGGCTCTGCGCTTTCTGCAGCTGCTGCTCTCCCAGGAATATGGGCTTTGAGGAGATGAAAACTCCATCCTGCAAAAAAACATCAGGAAAGGGGATTTGGAAAAGGGATCAGTAAAGAAACAGCTCCCGTTTCTATGGTGCCTTTTACAACTTCACAGTGCTGTGAAAGTTTTAAAGTGCAGTCACTGTTTGTCATGTCAAAAACATGGCAGCCAATTGGTGTACAGCAAGCTCCCACAAAAAGCAATGTGACTAGGTCATCTGTTTAGTCGTGTTGGCTGAAGGATAAGTGTTGCCAGGATCCTCGGCTCTCTTTCAAGTGGGGCCCGTGAGGTCTTTTACACCTGCCTGAGAGGGAACACAGTGCCTCAGTTTAACATCTCATCCGAAAGACAGCAACTCCAACAGTGCAGCACTCCCTCAGTACTGCCCATCTAACAATGCAGCACTCCCTCAGTACTGCCCATCTAACAATGCAGCACTCCCTCAGTACTGCCCCTCAAAGCGCAGCATTCCTTCAGTACTGCCCCTCTGACAATGGAGTGCACCCTCAGTATTGCCCCTCTGACAATGCAGCGCTCCCTCAGTACTGCCCCTCTGACAGGGCAGCAATACTCAGTACTTCCTCTCTGACAGTGCAGCGCTCCCTCACTACTGACCCATTGACAATGCAGAACTTCCTCAGTGCTGCCTGTTATATATTCACTGGGTTGCTGGATATTTTATATATCTGATTTATCTCATAGATGACATGAGTTCTAAATCAACAACTAGTTAATTTACAGTACATTAAAATATCTTAGCACTTACAAGATTTCAGTACAATGTCTTTCAGAGCACTCTTGTGTTTACTAGAACATTTCAGCCTATCTCTTTCGTTACAGTTTCATAAACTCTTATGCTCCACCCATAGGTTTAAGCAATCATGCACAGTGAACACTGTTCAGTGGACAGACTAATACAATCAAACTCAGATCAATTAACCCACTGCCCCTCTGACGGTACAGCTCTCATTCCACACAAGACCCTCGAACAGTGCAGCAATGCTCAGTACTGCCGCTCTGCTAGTGCAGCACTCCTTCAGTAACTATCCTCCGGCAGAGCAGCTCTCCCTCAGTATTGCCCCTCCAACTGTGCAGTGTTCCCTCGGCACAGGCCCCTCCTACAGTGTAATGCTCCCTCACTACTGACACTTGGACAGTGCAGCATTCCCTCAATATTGTCCGGCTGATGTGCAGCACTCCCTCAGTGCTGTCCAGCTGACAGTGCTGCATTCCCTCAGTATTGCCTCTTGGACTGTGCAGCGCTCCCTCATTACGGACCAGCCAACAAAGCAGCACTGCCTCAGTTCTGCCCCTCTGGCAGTGCTGCAATCCCTCAGGACCTCACCCAGCCCATGCAGCTCCCTCAGTACTGCCCCTCTAACAGTCTAGTGCTTGTTCCGCACAGGCCCCTCCAATAGTGCAGCAATCGCTCAGCACTGCCCCTACAACAGGGCAGCACTCCCTCACACTGTCCTTCTGACAGTGCAGCACTCCCTCACACTGTCCTTCTGACAGTGCAGCAGGTCCTCAGTACAGCCCCTCCAACTGTGTAGCATTCCCGCAGTACTGCCCACCAACAGTGCAACACTCCCTCAGTACCTCCCCTCTGACAATACAGTGCTTCCTCATTACTGACTCTTTGATAGTGCTGTATTCCCTCAGTATTTCCTCTCTGACAGGGCTGAAGTTCCTCACTACTGACCCTCTAGCAATGCAGCACTCCCTCAGTATGGCCCCTCTGACACTGCAGTGCTCCCTCTGTCCTGACCCTCCAACAATGCAGCTCTACTTCAGTACTATTCTCTGACAGTGCAGCACTCCCTCAGTACTGCACTGAAAAATCAGCCTGGATTTTGTGGTCACGTTTTTGAAGTGAATCTTGAACCTACGAACTTGCGACTGAGAGATGAGAGTGAATGGGGATCTATTCACCATTTCCCTGGTGTATTTCAGCAAGACTGAGGAAATTCTTAGCATCAGTAGGCAGCTGCCCTGACATTTTTTTGTTTATAAAAACACCACAGTTATGGCCTCAAGTGATTATTGTGCCATGCAGCATATCGGCAGGCCATTTGACCCATCGTGCCTGTGCCAGCTCTTTGAAAGTGCTATCCAATTAATCCCAGTCTGCCTATAGTACACAAATATCCAGGTGTTGATCCCGGGTTTATAGTGTGCTTAGATGGAGAAGGGTGCGGGGGTTGCTGCTGGTGTTGGTGTTTGTGTTGATGTTGGTGTTGGTGTGGAAGGGATGTTTCCTCTTGTAGGAGAATTTAGAACTAGGGGTCACTGTTTAAAATAAGGGGTCGCCCATTTAAGGCAGAGATGAGGAGAAATTTTTTTCTCTCAGAGGGTCATGAGTCTTTGGAACTCTCTTCCTCAAATGGCAGTAGAAGCAGAGTCTTCGAATATTTTTAAGGCAGAGGTAGATAGATTCTTGATAATCAAGGGAGTGAAAGGTTATCGGGGGTAGGCAGGAATGTGGAGTAATCAGTTCAGCCATGAACTTATTGAATGGCGGAGCAGGCTTGAGGGGTCGAGTGGCCTACTCCTGCTCCTAATTTGTATGTGGGTGTTTGTGTTTTCTTTGAATTCTTTCATGGGATGTGGGCACCACTGGCAAGGCGGGCAATTATTGTGCTTGTGCTGGTGTCGGTGTTAGTGTTGGTGCTGATGTTGATGTTGGGGGTTGCTGTTGGTTTTGGTGCTGGTGTTGGTGTTGATTCTGGTATTGATTCTGGTGTTGGTGCTGGTGTTGGTGTTCCTGCTGGGGTTGGTGTTGATGTTGGTATTGTTGTTGTAGTTGGTGTTAGTAATGTTGGTTCTGTTGCTGTTGGTGCGAATGTTGGTGCTGGTTCTGCAGTTGATGCTGGTGTTCTTGTTGGTGCTGTTGTTGATGTTTGTGCTGGTGCTGGTTTTGTTGCTGGTGTTGGAGTTGATATTGGTGCTGGTGTTGATTGTGCTGGTGTTGGTGTTGATGTTGATGTTGGGGGTTGCTGTTGGTTTTGGTGCTGGTGTTGGTGTTGATTCTGGTATTGATTCTGGTGTTGGTGCTGGGGTTGGTGTTGTTGTTGTAGTTGGTGTTAGTAATGTTGGTTCTGTTGCTGTTGGTGCGAATGTTGGTGCTGGTTCTGCAGTTGATGCTGGTGTTCTTGTTGGTGCTGTTGTTGATGTTTGTGCTGGTGCTGGTTTTGTTGCTGGTGTTGGAGTTGATATTGGTGCTGGTGTTGATTGTGCTGGTGTTGGTGTTGATGTTGTTGGTGTTGGTAATGTTGGTTCTGTTGATGTTGGTGCTGGTGTTGATTGTGCTGGTGTTGGTGTTGATGTTGATGTTGGGGGTTGCTGTTGGTTTTGGTGCTGGTGTTGGTGTTGATTCTGGTATTGATTCTGGTGTTGGTGCTGGGGTTGGTGTTGTTGTTGTAGTTGGTGTTAGTAATGTTGGTTCTGTTGCTGTTGGTGCTAATGTTGGTGCTGGTTCTGCAGTTGATGCTGGTGTTCTTGTTGGTGCTGTTGTTGATGTTTGTGCTGGTGCTGGTTTTGTTGCTGGTGTTGGAGTTGATATTGGTGCTGGTGTTGATTGTGCTGGTGTTGGTGTTGGTAATGTTGGTTCTGTTGATATTGGTGCTGGTGTTGATTGTGCTGGTGTTGGTGTTGATGTTGTTGGTGTTGGTAATGTTGGTTCTGTTGATGTTGGTGCTGGTGTTGATTGTGCTGGTGTTGGTGTTGATGTTGTTGGTGTTGGTAATGTTGGTTCTGTTGATGTTGGTGCTGGTGTTGATTGTGCTGGTGTTGGTGTTGATGTTGTTGGTGTTGGTAATGTTGGTTCTGTTGATGTTGGTGCTGGTGTTGATTGTGCTGGTGTTGGTGTTGATGTTGTTGGTGTTGGTAATGTTGGTTCTGTTGATGTTGGTGCTGGTGTTGGTGCTAATGTTGGTTCTGGTTCTAGAGTTGATGCTTGTGTTCTTGTTGGGCAATGCCCATCCTGAAGAGATTCAGAAACTCTCCAAAGTGTAGAAAGTAAACTCTGCCCAAAAGTACTGTTAACTAAGTCTTTCCCATGAGTCAGTACGAAAGTAACTGTGAGTGCTGAGTATTTATTGTTGTAGTTCCGAGAGTTTGATTCAGCCACTCTTCTGCCATTGGGTTCTCACCAAGACTTCACTGGTGAGTTCCAGAAAGTCCACGAAACCAGTGGATGTGACAGTAAATTTAAAACTGTGTTCCTAATCCACTCAAGTTAAACTCAGACGTCATCAGGTTGGAGACGACTTCCTGACACATTCCCATTTTTGCCAATTTTAACCCCTCACCTGCACACAAAATCACGTGCTCCTCCAGGTTAAAATTCCCCCCACTGATTCTATGAACCCTGCTTATTATTAAGGTGCAGAAAATTAGAACCCTGCTTAACAGAATCACAGAATTGTTATAGTGCAGAAGGAGGCCATTCAGCCCATCATGTCACACCAGCTCTCTGAAAAAGCAATTCCCTCAGTTCCATTCCCCCGCCTTCTCCCCATAACCCTGCACATTCTTCCTTTTCATAAAACAGTCTATTCCCCTTTGAATGCTTCAATTGAACCTGCCTTCACCATCGTCTCAGGCAGCGCATTCCAGTGTTTAACCACCCTCTGCATGAAAAAGTTTATCCTCATGTCACTTTTGCTCCTCTTATCAAATACTTTAAATCTGTGCTCTCGCGTTCTTGATCCTTTCACGAGTGGGAATAGTTTCTCTCTATCTACTCTGTCCAGACCCCTCATGATGTTGAATACCTCTGTCAAATCACCTCTCAGCCTTCTTTTTTCCAAGGGAAACAGTCATAACTTCTCCAATCTATCTTCATAACTGAAATTCCTCATCCCTGGAACCATTCTCGTGAATCTCTTCTGTACTCTCTCCAATGCCCTAAAATGCAGAGCCCAGAACTGGACGCAATACTCCAGCTGAGGTTGAACTAGTGTCTTATACAAGTTCAAAATAATTTCCTTGCTCTTGTACTCTATGCTCCCATTAATAAAGCCCAGGATACTGTATGCTTTGTTAACCACTCTCTCAATCGGTCCTGCCATCTTCAATGACTAATGCATATATATCCCCAGGTCCCTCTGCTCCTGCACCCCCTTTAGAATTGTACCCTTTATTTTATATTGTCTCTCCATGTTCTTCCTACCAAAATGAATCACTTCACATTTCTCTGCATTGAACTTGATCTGCCACCTGTCTTCCCATTCCACCAACTTGTCTATGTCCTTTTGAAGTTCTTCACTATTCTCCTCACAGTTCACAATGCTTCCAAGTTTCGTATCATCTGCAAACTTTGAAATTGTGCCCTGTACACCAAGGTCTAGGTCATTCATATATATCAGGAAAAGCAAAGGTCCCAACACTGATCCCTGGGGAACTCCAATACAAACCTTCCTCCAGCCCGAAAAACATCCATTAACCATGACTCTTTGTTTCCTGTCACTCAACTTTATTCATATCCATGTTGCTACCGTCCCTTTTATTCCATGAGCTACAAGTTTGCTCACAAGTCTGTTGTGTGGCACTGTATCAAATACCTTTTGAAAGTCCATGTACACCACATCAACAGCATTGCCCTCATCAATCCTCTCTGTTACCTCCTCAAAAAACTCGAGCAAGTTAGTTAAACATGATTTTCCCTTAAGAAATCCATGCTGGCTTTCTTTAATTAATCCGTATTTATACAAGTGACTATTGATTTTGTCCCAAATTATTTTTCCTAGACGTTTTCCCACCACCGAAGTTAAACTGACTGGCCTGTAGTTGCTGTGCTTATCTTTATACCCTTTTTTGAACAAGGGTGTAACGTTTGCAATTCTCCAGTCCTCTGGCACCACCTCCGAGTCTAAGGAAGACTGAAAACTTATGGTCAGTGCCTTCAAGATTTCCACCCTCACTTGGATACATCTCATCTTGTCCTGGTGCTTTATCCATTTTAAGTACAGACAGCCTTTCTAATACATCCTCTTGATCAATTTTAAACCCTTCTAGTATCTGAATTACTTCCTCTTTCACCATTGCCTGGGTTGCACCTTCTTCCTTGGTAAAGACAGATGCAAAGTATTAATTTAATGCCTGAGCAATGCCCTCTGCCTCCATGTGTAAATCCCCTTTATGGTCCCTAATAGGCCCCATTCCTCCTTTTAACACCCTTTTACTATTTAAATGTCTATAGAGAACTTTGGGATTTTCTTTAATGCTCGCTGCCAGTCTCCTTTCATGCTCTCTCTTTGCTTCTCTTATTTGCTTTTTCACTCCCCCTCTGGACCTTCTATATTCAGCCTGGTTCTCAATCATATTGTCTACCTGGTATCTATCATAAGCACACTTTTTCTTCTTTATCTTAATCTCTACCTCTTTTGTCATCCAGGGAGCTCTAGATTTGTTTGCCCGACTTTTCCCCTTCGAGGGAACGTACCTTGACTATGCCCGAACTACCTCTACTTTGAAGGAAGCCCATTGTTAAGCTACCATTTTCCTGCCAACTTTTGACTCCATTTTATTCTCCCCAGCTCCATTCTTACCCCATTGAAGTTGGTTTTTCCCCAGTTAATTATTCTTACCCTGGATTATTCATTGTCCTTTTCCATAATCAGCCTAAACCTTATGATACAATGATCACTATCCCGTAGATGCTCTCCTGCTGATACTTGATCCACTGGGCCCACCTCATTCCCAAGAACCAGGTCTAGCAGTGCCTCCTTTCTCATTGGACTAGCAACATACTGCTGCAGAAAATTTTCCTGAACACACTCTTGGAATTCTTGCCCCTCACTGCCCTTTACACTACCACTATCCCAGTCTATGTTTGGATAATTAAAGTCCCCAATTATAACTACCCTATAAGTTTTGCATCTCTGCAATTTCCTTGCAAATTTGTTCCTCCACATCCTTCCCACTAGCTGGTGGCCTATAGACAACATTGAGCAATGTAACTGCACCTTTTTGGTTCCTTAGCTCTAGTCAAATTTATTATTATTAGATGCAGAAATTTAGGACCAAAGACATCAATGGCTTCCTAACAGATATAGGAGAAATGTTGTCAAGTGGAGTTGAGACAGGTTAGAAAGAATCAGAATGAGGCCAAATGCGATAAAAGGAAAGTTAGGGGTCCAGAGCGATGAGCTTTGAACACCAGTGACTCCTGTCATTCAACAAACAAGAGATAGAGGCCTCTCTACCCTATGATATTTTGAGTAGATTCGGGCCTCTCTACCTTGTGATGCATTTCACTTGAAGTACTCCACTTACCCAATGTCTGCACCAGTCACAAGGATCAATCCCAGTCGTTTATTACAATAATAGGAGACATAGGCTGTCTGTCGCAGTGTCCGATGACATTCACTCTAGCAGACATTAACTTCAGGCTGGAGTCTGTCTGTGAGTAGGAAAGGGGAAGCTGAGTAAATTCAACAGTCGAACCACTTCCTATGTATGCATCAACTTGCAGTTGACTCAAAACGCCCACATTCTCAATTCTTCTCAGAAATGAGTGCCTTGGCATTTCTTGATCTGCAGATTATTGACTGCAAGTGGTGGAGGAAATTAATTACGGATTATAGTGAAAGTATTACAAGTAACAAAATGTTTTCTTTAGCTGTTGCCAGTAATTCAGTGCTTCTGACACCTCCCACCACTCTGTGTTTTAGTTTCAGTTCCTCATTTCTCAGCAGCATTGTTCTTAAACAGATCTGAGCAGCTTTTCCTGCCTAATTGTTTCATGTAACGGTACAGAAAAATGCCATTCAGCCCATCAAACCTGTGCTGGTGTTCTTCATAGCATGAGTGACACAGGCTCCCCCCACTCTCCCTGGCTCCCCGTACCTTTCAATAATCTATCCAGTCTACTTCCACTCTCCTGCTCACACCCTGCACAATTTAATGTCCCACCCTGTCAAATCCCACTCTTTCCCTTACTCCCCATACCCTTTAATATCCCACCCAGCATTAGTGCACTCACCCATAACCATTACTATTCCACCCTTTTCGGTCCCTATTCTCCTGCCCACTCCCCATAACATTAATATTGCACCCAATTTAACACTGCTGGCCTGAACACTGCTCACACAACTTAATATCCCACCCAGTCTAATTCCTCTCTCCTGCTCATTCCCAATTTAATATCCCACCCAGACCAATGCCACTCTCATAATCACCACCCATACCCTCTTTAGTATCCAACATAGCCCTATCTCACTCTTCTGCTCACTCACCATAACTTTTAATATCCCAACAAATCGAATCCCATTGTCCCACTCACTCCCCACACATAATAAGATCCCACACATAATAATCTTACTCTCCTGCTCATTGTTCATACTCCTTAAAATCTCACACAGTCTGATCAACTTCTCAGTCCTCATAAACTTTAAAATCCTACCGGCCAACAACAACAATGACATATTTATATAGTGCATTTAACATAATAAAACACCCCAAGATGCTTCACAGGAGCATTATAAAACAAAATCTGACACTGAGCCACAAACAGAGATAGCAAGTCAGTTGACTAAAAGCTTGGTTAATGAACTATGCTTTGAGGAATGCCTTAAAGGAGGAAATTGAGGTGGAGAGGCAGAGAGGTGTAGAGAGGTGTAGAGAGGCGTAGAGAGGTGTAGAGAGGCGTAGAGAGGTGTAGAGAGGCGTAGAGAGGTGTAGAGAGGTGTAGAGAGGGTACTCCAGAACTTACAGTCCAGGCAGCTGAAGTCGCAGCCAACAATGGTGGAGAGATTAAAATCGGGGATGCTCATGAGGTCGGAATTCGAAGAGAGCAGATATGGTTGTAGAGCTGGAGAAGATTACAGCAATAGGGAGGGGTGAAGCCATGGAGGGATTTGAAAACAAGGATGAGAATTTTTAAATCAAGATGTTGTTTGACCAGGAACCAATATAGGCCAGTGAGCACAGGACTGATGGATGAACGGGACTTGGTGCAAATTAAGACACGGGCAGCAGAGTTTTGGATCACCTCAAGTTTACGGCAGGTTGACTGTGGGAGACCAGCCACATCACGTTAGAATAGTCAAGACTGGAGGTAACAAAGGCATGGATGAGGGTTTCAACAGCAGAACAGCTTAGGCAGGAGTGGCAATGAGCAATGTTAGAGAGTTGCAAGAGGTGGTCTTAGTAATTGCACAGATATGCGATCAGAAGCTTATTTTAGGGCCAAATATGACACCGAGGTTGTGAGCAGTCTGGTTTGAATTAGACAGTTGACTGGGAGAGGGATGGACATAAATTTGGGAGATGATAACACATTCAAGGACTTTGGAGAGGAAAGGGATATTGGAGACAGGACGATATGTTGTAAGGACGGTGGGGTCAAGAGTCGGATTTTTGAGGAGAGGGATGATGATGGCAGATTTAAAGGACAGAGGGACAACACCTGAAGAGAGAGAAACATTTACAATATCAGCTAACATGGGGACAAGGAGGGGATGTTAGGCATTGAGAACAATGATCAATAGAGTCCAAGGAGAAAAATGTCCCATTAAAAAGCAAGACCATGGATGAATAAAGAGATGAAGAATAAAAGGGAAGTGGGGTGGCAGTACTGATTAGGGGAGACATTGTAGTATTGGAAAGAGAGGATTTTCTTGAGGGGACAAGGACATAATCCATTTGGTTAGAGCTGAGAAGTAAAAAGAGTATGATTAGGCTACTGGGGATAGTCTATCGGCCTCCAAATAGTGAGAGTGAGATAGAAGAGCTAATTGCAGGGAAATCACAGAGATATAGAGGTGATTTTGGGAGACTATAATTACCCAAATATTGATTGGGATAATGTTAGAGTAAAGGGTAAGGAGGGGGAGTAATTTGTGAAATGTGTTCAGGAAACCTTCCTTGACTAGTATGTTCTCGGTTCAACTAGGAAGGGGACATTGCTGGATCTGGTGCTGGAGAATGAGGTGGGCCAAGTGTCTGTGTTAGAAAACTTGGGTAAGAGTGATCATTGTATCATAAGGTTTAGATTAGTAATGGAGAAGAGGAAGGAACAATCTAAAGTAGAACTTCTAAATTGAAGAGGGCTAACTTCAATGGGATGAGAAGGGATCTAGCCAGGGTAAAATGGAACCAAAGTTTGATAAAAAAAAGAACTGCACCAGAACAATGGGTGATCTTTAAGGAGGAGATGCTTCAGGTACAGGCTCGGTACATTCCAACAAGGGTGAAAGGTAGGGGAACCAAATCCAGGGCTCCTTGGATGACGAAGGAGATAGAGAACATGATGAAACAAAAAAAAGAGGATGTATGATGCATGTTAGGTGAATTCTTCAAGCGAGAACAAGGCCAAATACAATAAATGGAGAGGGGTCAGGCAGAGGGAAATATGACTGGCTAAGTGGGAATGTGAGAATAGAATGGCAGTGAACATAAATGGGATCCCAAAAATCTGCTACCAGCATCTAAATAGTAAGTGGATAATAAGAGGTGGGGTCGGTCCTATTAGGGACAAAGAAGGTGATATAAGCTCAGAGGCGCTGGACAAGGCTGTTACCGAGGGTCAGCATGTAGGTGAGAAATCGGAGGGGACAAGGATAGATCCTTGAGGGACACCAGAGGTAACGGTGCAGGGACAGGAAGAGAAGCCATTGTAAGTGATTCTCTGGCTATGATTAGATAGTTAAAAATGGAAACAGGTGAGTGCAGTCCCACCCAGCTGAACGACAGTGGAGAGGAGTTGGGGGAGGATGCTGTTGTCAACCATGACAAAGGCTGCAGAGGGTCAAGAAGGACATTGAAGGAAAGTTTACCTTTGCCACTGTCACATAGGATGTCATTTGTGACTTTGATAAGAGCAGTTTCGGTACTCTGGCACGGCGGAAGCCTAATTGGAGGGATTCAAACATGGAGTTCCGAGAAATATAGACAAGGCTAGAATACTTAACAAGTACTTTGTATCAGTGTTTACTGAGCAGGAGGATGCTGACAATATCTTGGTAGAAACGGAGATGGTAGAGATAATGGATGGGGTGAAAACTGATAGGCAGGTGAAGTGGAAAGGCTGACTATGCTTAGAGTGGAGAAGTCACCTGGTCCGGAAGGCTTGCATCACAGGTTGCTAAAGGAAGTGGGGTAGGGATAATAGAAGAGCTTGCCATAATCTTCCAATCTTCTCTAGATACTGGGAGGTGCCAGAGGATTAGAAAGTGGCAAATGTGACACCTTTATTCAAGAAAGGGTGTCAGGACATTCCTAGTAACTACAGGCTGGTCAATTTAACATTAGTCATGGGTATGGTTTTAGAAAAAATAATTGGGGAAAAAATCCACATGCAGTTAATTAAGGAAAGCCAGCACAGATTTGTAAAAGGCAGATTGTGTTTGACTAATCTAATTGAATATTTGGATGACGTATCGGAGAAGAAATAGAGTCTTGCATTTATATAGCACTTTTCATGACCATCAGACGTCTTAAAGCACTTTATAGCCAATGAAGTACTTTAGAAGTGTAGCCACTGTTGTAATGTAGGAACACGGTATCCAATTTGTGCACAGGAAGGTCTCACAACTGAAATGTGATAATGAACAAATATTACACAATTTTATGATGTTGATTGAGAAGGTTGATGGAGGGAATGCAGTGGATGTTATCTATATGGATTTTAAGAAAGCAGTTAAAAAAGTACCACATAAAAGGCTGGTTAACAAAATTGATGCTCATGGAATAGAAGGGTGAGTGTCAACTTGGATAAAAAATTGGGTTAAGGGCAGAAAACAGCAAGTCATGGTAAATAATTGTGTTTCAGACTGGAGGATGGTAGACAGTGGTGTTTCCCAAGGGGCAGTGCTAGGACCACTACTTTTTTGACATAGATAAATGACTTGGATATTGAAATACAGAGTAAATTTTCAAAATTTTCCGATGATACCAAACTTGGAGGTATGGCAACAGTGAGGATGATACCAATCGACTGCAACAGGACCGAGATAGGCTAGCAGAATGGGCAGACAAGTGGCAGGTGGAATTTAACACAGAGAACTGTGGGTTGATTTATTTTAGCAGAAGGGATAGGGCAGGCAATATATGCTTAATGGCACAATTCTAAAGAGTCTGCAGGGACATAGGGATCTGGGGGTATATGTGCATAGATCTCTGAAGTTGGCAGGACATATTAAGAGGGTGGTTAGTAAAGCATATGGGATCTTGGGCTTCATAAATAGATGCATTGAGTACAAAAACAGGGAAGTTATGCTGAACCTTTATAAAGCTCTGGTTGGAGTCCAACTGGAGTACTGCATCCAGTTCTGGTCACCACACTTTAGAAAGGATATGAGGGTCTTTGAGATGGTGCAGTGATTTACCAGGATGATTCGAGGGATGGGGGATTTTAGTTGCAAGGTTAGCTTGGAAACGCTGACGTTGTTCTCTTTAGAACAAAGCAGTTTGAGGGGCAATTTGGTAGAGGTGTACAAGATTATGTACACTTAGATAAGTTAGACAAGGAAAAACTGTTCCCATTAACTAATGGTACAAGGACTAGGGGACACAGATAGAACATTTTGGGAAAGAGCTGCAGGGGGAATAAGAGGAAGAACTTTGTAACGCAGCGGGTAGTAATGATGTTGAACTTACAGGCCACAAGGGTGGTGGAAGCGGAGACGATCAATGACTTCAAAGGAAATTGGATGGACACTTGAAGGAAGTTTGCATGGCTACGGGGATCAAGTGGGGGAGTGGGAATGACTGGATTGCTCCGTGGAGAGCCAGCATGAACTCGATGGACCGAATAGCTGCCTTCTGCACCGTAAATGACTCTATGACTTTATGAACCTTTATAAAGCTCTGGTTAGGCCACAACTAGAGTATTCCATCCAGTTCTGGTCACCACACTTCGGATGTGAGGGTCCTTGAGAGGGTGCAGAGGAGATTTACCAGAATGGTTCCAGGAATGGAGGATTTTGGTTACAAGGTTAGGTTGGAAAAGATGGGTTTGTTCTCCTTGGTGGAAAGGAGATTGAGGGGAGATTTGGTAGAGGTGTACAAGAATATGACAGGTTTAGATAAGGTAGACAAAGAAAAGCTGTTCCCATTAACTAATGGTACATGGACTAAAGGACACAGATTTGAGGTTTTAGGCAAGTGATACAGGACATCACTGCAGGAGTTCCTCAGGGTAGTGTCCTAGGCCCAACCATCTTCAGCTGCTCCATCAATGAGCTTGTCTCCATCATAAGATCAGAAGTGGGGATGTTCGCTGATGATTGCACAATGTTCAGCACCATTCACGACTCCTCAGATACTGAAGAAGTCCATGTCCATTTGCAACAAGACCTTGACAACATCCAGGCTTGGGCTGATAAGTGGCAAGTTACATTTGGGCCATACAAATGCCAGGCATAACCTCCTCCAACAATGGACAATCTAACCATTTCCCCTTGACATTCAATGGCATTACCATCACTGAATGGGAAAGAATAAAACAAATTCAATCATGTTAGTCAGATATGACCTTCCCTTAACAAGTCCATGGTGACTGTTTTTGATCAATCCATGTCTTTCTAAATGATGATTTATCCTGTCCCTCAGAATTTTTTCCAACAATTTTTCCACCACTGAGTTTACTCTGACTAGTCTGTAATTACTCGGTCTACCCCTCTTCTCCCTTTGTAAACAATGATATCATGTTAGCTATCCTCCAGTCCTCTGGCACCATGCCTGTAGCCAGAGTGGATTGGAAAATGATGGTCAGAGCCTCCGGTATTTCTTCTCTTGCTTCCCTTAACAGCCTAGGATACATTTCATCCAAGCCTGGGGATTTATCCACTTTCAAAGTGGTTAACCCCCTTATTTTTCTTATTGGATCATGGGATGTGGGCGTCGCTGGCTAGGCCAGCATTTATTGCCTATCCCTAATTGCCCTTGAGAAGGTGGTGGTGAGCTCCCTTCTTGAACCGCTGCAGTCCATGTGGCGTAGGTACACCCACAGTGCTGTTAGGAAGGGAGTTCCAGGATTTTGACCCAGCGACAGTGAAGGAACGGCGATATAGTTCCAAGTCAGGATGGTATGTGGCTTGGAGGGGAAATTGCAGGTGGTGGTGTTCCCATGCATTTGCTGCCCTTGTCGTTCTAGGTGCTAGAGGTCACAGGTTTGGAAGGTGCGGTCGAAGGAGCCATGGTGGATGGCTGCAGTGCATCTCGTAGATGGTACACACTACTGCCACTGTGCGTCGGTGGTGGAGGGAGTGAATGTTTGTGGATGGGGTGGCAATCAAGCGGGCTGCTTTGACCTGAATGGTGTTGAGCTTCTTGAGTGTTGTTGGAGCTACACCCATCTGGGCATGTCTCACTAATAACTTTACTATCATGCTGCCATGTGTCAATCTGCGCTCTCAGCTCATCCGCCTTATTCCCTAGACTTCTTACATTGAAGTATATCCCATTGATTACTTCAAGCTCCTTGTTGTCTATTTTCTAGCCTTTGTTTCCTCTGCCTTCCAAACTTTCTTACTAATTTTCTACCGTCCATTTCTTTCTTTTATTCTCTCCCTTCTGAATCTTCTCTCAGGTTACCAATCCCCTGACAAATGAATTTAAACCTTCCCTCACAGCACCAGCAAAAGCCCCTGCAAGGATTTTGTTCCTGCCCCTGTTAAGGTGTCCAGCTTATACAGGTTCCACCTCCCCCAATGCCTCAGAAATCTAAAGCCCTCACAGAATCACTGAATTGCTGCAGTGCAGAAGGAGGCCATTCGGCCCATCATGTCAGCACTGGCTCTCTGAAAGAGCAATTCCCTCAGTTCCATTCCCATGCCTTCCCCCCATAACCCTGCACATTCTTCTTTTTCATCTCACTGTCTAATTCCTTTTTAAATGCTTCAATTGAACCTACCTCCACCACGTTATCAGGCAGCGCATTCCAGACCTTAACCACTCGCTGTGTGAAAAAGTTTTTCTTCATGTCACTTTTGCTTCTCTTACCAAATACTTTAAATCTGTGCCCTCTCGTTCTCAATCCTTTCCTGAGTGGGAACAGTTTCTCTCTACCAACTCTGTCCAGACCCCTCATGGTTTTGAATATCTCTATCAAATCACAACTCAGCCTTCTCATCTTCAAGGAAAACTTCTCCAATCTATCTTCATAACTGAAATTCCTCATCCCTGGAACCATTCTTGTGATTCTCTTCTGTACTCTCTCCAATGCCCTCATGTCTTTCCTCAAGTGTGGCGCCCAGAATTGGACGCAATACTCCAGCTGAGGATAAACTAGTGTCTTATACAAGTTGGACATAACTTCCTTGCTCTTGTACTCTTTGCCCCTATTAATAAAGCCCAGGATACTATATGCTTTATTAACCATTCTCTCAACCTGTCCTGCCACCTTTAATGACTTATGCACAAATACACATAGGGCTCTCTGCTCCTGAACCCCCTTTAGAATTGTTCCCTTTATTTTATATTGTCTCTCCATGTTCTTCCTACCAAAATGAATCACTTCACATTTCTCTGCATTGAACTTCATCTGCCACCTGTCTACCCATTCCACCAACTTGTCTATGTCCTTTTGAAGTTCTACACTATCTTCCTCACAGTTCACAATGCTTCCAAGTTTCGTATCATCTGCAAGCTTTGAAATTGTGCTCTTTACACCAAGGTCTAGGTCATTAATATATATCAGGAAAAGCAAGGGTCCCAACACTGATCCTTGGAGAACTCCACTACAAACCTCCCTCCAGCCCAAAAAAATCCATTAACCACTACTCTTTGTTTCCTGTCGCTCAGCCAATTTCATATCCATGTTGCCACCGTCCCTTTTTTCCCTTGAGCTAAATGTTTGCTCACAGGTCTGTTGTGTGGCACTGTGTCAAACGCCTTTTGAAAGTCCATGTACACCACATCAACAGCATTTCCCTCATCAACCCTCTCTGTTACCTCCTCAAAAAACTCCAGCAAGTTAGTTAAACATGATTTTCCCTTAAGAAATCCATGCTGGTTTTCCTTAATTAACTCGCATTTGTACATGTGACAATTGATTTTGTCCCAAATTATCTTTTCTAGAAGTTTTCCCACCACTGAAGTTAAACAGACTGGCCTGTAGTTGCTGGGCTTATCTTTACACACATTTTGAAGAAGGGTGTAACGTTTTCAATTCTCCAGTCCTCCAGCACCACTCCAGAATCTAAGAAGACTGAAAAATTATGATCAGTGCCTCTGCGATTTCCACCCTCACTTCCCTCAGTATCCTTGGATGCATCTCATCTGGCCCTGGTGCTTTACCCACTTTAAGTTCAGACAGCATATCTAATACTTCCTCTTTATCAATTTTAAACCCCTCTAGTGTCTGATTTGTCTCCTCTTTCAACATTGCCTGGGTTGCATCTTCTTTTTTGGTAAAGACAGATGCAAAATATTCATTTAATACCTAGCTGTGGCCTCTGCCTCCATGTGTAAATCCCCTTTCTGGTCCCTAATTGGCCCCACTCCTCCTTTTACCACCCTTTTACTATCTATTTGCCTATAGAAAACTTTAGGATTTCCTTTAATGCTAGCTGCCAGTCTCCTTTCATGCTCTCTCTTTGCTTTTCTTATTTGCTTTTTCACTTCCCCTCTGGACCTTCTAAATTCTGCCTGGCATCTATCATAAGCACACTTTTTCTTTATTTATCTTAATCTCTACCTCTTTTGTCATCCAGGGAGCTTTGGATTTTTTTGCCCTACTTTTCCCCTTCAAGGGAACGTACCTTGACTGTGCCCAAACTATCTCTTCTTTGAAGGTAGCCCATTGTTCATCTACAGGTTTTCCTGCCAGCTTTTGACTCCAATTTATTCGCCCCAGCTCCATTCTTACCCCATTGAAGTTGGCCTACCCCAGTTATTATTCTCACCCTGGATTGCTCTTTGTCCTTTTCCATAGTCAGCCTAAACCTTATGATAGAATGATCACTGTCCCCTAAATGCTCTCTTACTGATACTTGATCCACTTGGGCCACCTCATTCCCAAGAACCAGGTCTAGTAGTGCCTCCTTTTTTGTTGGACTAACAACATACTGCTGTGGAAAATTTTCTTGAGCACACTCTAGGAACTCTTGCCCTTCACTGCCCTTTACAGAACTGTTATCCCAGTCTATATTTGGATAATTAAAGTCCCCCATTAAACCTACCCTCTAATTTTTGCACCTCTCTATAATTTCCTTGCAATTTTGTTCCTGCATGTTCTTTCCACTAGCTGGTGGCCTATAGACAACACCAAGCAATGTAACTGCACCTTTGTTATTCCTTAGCTCTAGCCAAATAGATTCTGTCCTCGACCCCTCAGAGACATCCTTCTTCTTCAGCACTGCAATGATGTCCTTAATCAATACTGCCGACCCTTTTTTCCCTTTCCTATCTTTCCTGAACACCTTGTATCCAGGAATATTTAACACCCAGCCCTGCTCTTCTTTGAGCCAGATCTCTGTTATAGCCACAACATCATGTTTCCACAGTGCAATCTGCACCTGTACCTCACCAGTCTTATTAACCACACTCCGTGCATTCACATAAATGCACATTAACCCTGATTGAGACTTTTTTACTTTCTCCCTTACTTTAACCCCGCCTAATAACGTACTATTCCCTACTCTCGTGCTATCTATTTCCCCCAATATTCTGTGCTGCTTGGTATTCCTCTCTAATACTTGCTCCTGGTTCCCACACCTCTGGCTAGTTACCAGTTTTGCTTCCCTCCAATCTGAGCTCCCTGTCAGGTTCCCATCCCCCTGACAATTTAGTTTAAATACTCCCCAACAGCACTAACAGCAAGTCTCCCTGCAAGGATATTCGTCCCAGTCCTACTCAGATGCAACCCGTCCATCTTGCACAGGTCCCACTTGCCTCAGAACCGGTCCCAATGTCTTAGAAATCTGATGCCCTCCCTCCTACACCAGTTCTCCGGCCATGTGTTCAATTGCTCAATTCTCCTATTCCTGTGCTAACTCGCATGTGGGATTGGGAGTAATCTTGAGATTACTGCTTTTGAGGTCCTGTTTTTTAATCTCCTTCCTAACACCCTAAATTCTGCTTTCAGGACCTCATCCCCTTTCTGACCTGTATCATTGGCACCAATGTGGATCATGACCTCTGGTGTTCACCCTCCCCCAGAAGAATGTCCTGCAGCCTCTCCGTTACATCCTTGACCCTGGCACCAGGGAGGCAACACACCATCCTGGAGTCACGTTTAGTGCTGCAGAAACGCCTGTCTGTTCCTCTAACTAATGAATCCCCTATCATTACTGCTCTTCCACTCTGCTTCCTCCCCTCCTGTGCAGCTGAGCCACCTGTGGCTCTGACTGAACTCCTCTGAGGAACCATCACCCTCACCAGTGTCCAAAATGGAAAACTGATTAGCGAGTGAGATCATATCAGGGGACTCCTGCACTACCTGCCACATTCTCTTCGACTGCCTGGTGGTCACCCATTCCCTAACTGCCTGCATGCTCCTAACCTGTGGTGTGACCACCTCCCTAAACATACTATCCACATAGTCCTCCACCTCGCAGATGCACAACAGTGACTCCAGCTGCTGCACGAGTTCCGAAACTCGGAGCTCAAACTTCTGCAGCCTCTATGACACTTCCTGCAGATGTGTTTGTCTAGGACACGTGGTGCGTCCATGACTTCCCACATACCGCAGGCTGTACATTCCACTCGGCAGAGCTGCCCTGCCATACCTTAACTTTACAGACGATTATAAGTACAATAGCTTACCAAGTATTCCCACTCCAAAGCAGGAACCAAATCCTGGAGGGTTAAAAAGTATAAAAAAAAGGAAAATGGAGCACCTCCGCCCCTTCACCGAACTCGCCACTCACCAAACTCAAATCTCCACACTCAGCTTGGAATCTGCACACCGGAAGTCTGATAGACCTTACCATTGATAATAAATCTTTGCCAATACTAATAAACCTTACTACTATTAGTAAACCTTACAAATACTGATAAAGCCAGTAATACTTAATACAGTTTATGGATTAAGTTGTCCTATTTGAACTAATACACTCCCTACTAGTCTCTCTCACTCACATTGTATTATAAATTAGAAAATCCACTTTAGTTTTTAGTTTATATACTAATAAATCAATCAAGTCTTATTATATATTTGATTTCAATTAAATTAAAAGCTTACCTGTATACTCAGCCTGGCGGCTCTCTGATTCCATGCTCGGCTTATTGATTGTGACGTCACTCTGATGTCACTTTTCAATTTCCCCCCGGCTCTGCTCCCGCTGTGTTTTCTCTCTCTCTGGTCTCCGACTCTGTTCCTTTTTGCATGCTTTTTATCTCTCCAGCCACTTATTCATCAGCTGTATCTCCCTATTTCTGTACTCACTAGCAGATAACAACAGGAGTAATCTGGAAATTACCACCTTGATGTCCTGCTTTTTAATCTTTCACCTAGCCCATAAACTCTGCCTTCAGGACCTCTTCCCTTTTTCTGCCTATGTCACTGATGCCGATATGGACCACCATCCCTGGCTGTTCACCCTCCCTCCTCAGAATGTCCTGCAGTTGCTCAGTGACATCCTTGACCCTGGCACCAGGGAGGCAACATACCATCCTGGAGTCACATCTGTGGACAAGGGAGGGCCTATGTGTTCCCCTTCCTATTGAATCCTCTACCACTCTTGCCCTTCCCTTTTTCTTCCGCCCACCCTGTGCAGCTGAACCAGCCATGCTGCTGTGGTCTTGGCTCTGTCTGCACTCCCCAGAGGAACCATCCCTCTCACCAGTATTTGGAACTGAATACCAGTTGGAAAGCGAGATAAACTCATGGGGTTCCTGCCCTGCCTGCCTGGTTCTCCTTGTCCTTCTGGCAGTCAGCCATTCTCTCTCTGCCTGCACATTTTTAAGCTGCAGGGTGATCATCTCCAGAAACGTGCTATCCACGAAGCTCTGAGCCTCCTGAGGCCCTGTAGTGACTCCAGCCACTGGTCAAGCTTCGATACCCAGAGCTCGAGCCGCTAGTACTGGCCAAACTTCCTGCACATGTGGTCGTCCAGGCCACGGGAAGGTCCCAGGATTTCCCACATGGCACAGGATGTGCATTCCACGGGGCTGAGGTTCCCTGCCATTCCTCTGCTTTCTAGACTATTAGTTAGAAACACTTAGCCAGCTACTCACCAATCAGATCCTTCCCTGGATAGGACATCACTTTAGCTGTTTTGTAGAAGGCGCTTTTGTTGTCGGAGTTTTTGTGGAAGGCCCTCTCCCCCACTTTAACTCCTCTCTCACTGCGCTCAGTCTCTACCCAGGACTACCACAGCCTCTGCTGTCAGTGAGTGTCTCAGATTCCATGAGCTAGTTACTCTGTTGAAGCAGTACTCCCTTGAGCTGGACTTCATGTTACACAGAGATGATGATGTACTGAGCCCTCAGCTCCAATCACCGTAAACTATGTCCAGATTTCAGTTGTCCAGCAACTGCCCAGTATAACTGAACTCAGAACGGGGGTTTGTCACCTGCATATGTTACACTGTAACTACATTTGCTGCAATGTAAGAGTGAAAATTGGACAGATGCTAAAGACAGGTAGTGTTAAGAAGATGCACAAAGACGATGAATCCAGTGATGTTCTGGAAGCTGGAGGGCCTCGGAATGGTAGATGCACACTTCTGCCCACTTACAGCATGGCTTGCGCGGAGCCTGATGCTGGTACGGCCACTATTGCTGACTTGCCATGCGTGTGCTGGAAGATTTGACAGTGGGCAGATTGTGACGTCAAACCACCTCCCAGTTCTGCCACTTTGGTCTGTGCAGGTCCAGTTAATGCTGTGTCCTAAATACTCCAAGCTAAACATGTGGTCAGCTCTACGTGGGGCAACACCTCCCCGCATCCCACCCCCTCCCCCCCACGCCCACCCCACCCCAAACACTATTTTAAGGGCCAGCCATCCAACTTGCAGATGAGGTGCTATCGAGTTACACAGTCTTTTGAAAAGTTTGTGGATGTACTATAATGTATTCTTGGAGGAGTTTTGGTGACTTGTTGGGTTTTCGAGGGAGTGTCGCTGCATCCTGACAGCGAGGTTGGAACAGCCTCCTGTGTACAGAGAGCCTGCTGCAGTTATGGGGTCGGTAGTTGCTGGCCCTCTTGGGTTCCAACATGACAGGGAGATGGAGCTGAGGCTGTAGCGAGGGGAAGCTGTACATAGAGGGGAGGGCTCTCAACAGAAGGTCCAACCCACCAAGAGTTATCAGGGAGCATTTCTCCTACCACTACCTCAGCCAAGAGCAGTGTCTTAGGTGCCTGCGATTCATTAGGGAGGTGGTCAGAGAACAGTGCCACTTCCTTCAACAGAAACCTACAGCCTCATGGCAGGGAGAGGATAGCACTCTTGTAGGCATTCTTTAAGTGGAGAGGTGGGCCTGGGACACGTTGTAGGGATTCAGTGTATGTACAGGTGGGTGTGGGACAAACTCATTGTATATGGAGAAATAAGCAAGTGGGCCTGGGACACACATGTCAAGACTGTGCACAGACAGGTTAGACTGGTGCTTACACTGGGAACTCCGTGTATGGAAAGGTACACCTGGGAGTCACTTATTGTAGAGCCCTGTATCTGAACATCTGGGCTTGGGATGCACTGAATGGACAAGTGGACCTGGGGCACACTGTAGGGATTGTGTATGGATGGCTGGGCCTGGGACTTACTTATTGTTGGGGCTCTGTATAAGGGCAGGATGAATAAGAATAAAACTGGACGGACCACCTGGAATCAGCCTAGGCATCGAACATGACAAAGAAACATCCTGGCCAGTCAACCATACAAAGTCCTCCTCACTGACATCTGGGGGGTTGTGCCAAAATTGGGAGAGCTGTCCCACAGACTAGTCAAGTAACAGCCTGACATAGTCATACACACCAAGTCATAGCTTACAGACAATGTCCCAAACTCCTCCATCACCATCCCCGGGTATGTCCTGTGCCACTGGCAGGCCCACTAGAGTTAGTGGCAGAGTGTTGTGCAGTCTGGAGGGAGTGGTCCTGTGAGTCCACAACCTCCACTTCAGACCCCATGAAGTCTCATGGCATCAAAAATGGGCAAGGAAACCTCTTGCTGTTTACCACCTATCGCCCTCCCTCAGCCGATGAATTAGTACTCTTCTATGCTGAACACCACTCGGAAGAACCGAGGGTAGCAAGGGCACAGAATGTATTCTCGATGGGGGTCTTCAATGTCCATCACCAGGAGTGGCTCGATAGCACCAGTCCTGAAGGACAGATCTGCCAGAGTGAGAATGTGGCAGGTGGTGAGAGAAGCAACAAGAGGGAAAAACATGACCTTGTCCTCACCAGTTTATCTGTCACAGATACATCTGTTCATGACAATATTGGTGACCACAGCACACATTGTGGAGACTGAAGATACACTCCATCGGTTTGTGTGGCACTACCAGGATAGACTCAAAACAGATCTAGCAGCTCAAAACTGGGCAGCCATGAGGCACTGTGGGCCATCAACAGCAGCAGAACTGTATTCCACCACAATCTGTAATTGCATGGCCTGGCATTTTTCTCACTCTACCATTACCATCAAGCCAGGGGACCAACCCTGGTTCATTGAGGAGTGCAGGAGAGCATACCAGGAGTAGCACCAGGCATATCTAAAAATGAGATGCCAACCTAATGAAGCTACAACACAGGTACATATGCATGCTAAACAGTGGAAGCAGCATGTGATAGACAGGGCAAAGTGAACCCACAAGTAATGAATCAGATCAAAGCTCTGCAATCAGAAATGGTGGTGGGCAATTAAACAACTAACTAGAGGAGGAGACTCCATGAACATCCCCATCCTCAACAATCGGGGAGCCCCGCACGTGAATGCAAAAGACAGCACTGAAGCATTTGCAACCATCTTTAGCTAGAAGTGCCAAATGGATGATTCATCTCCTGAGGTCCCCAGCATCACAGATGCCAGTCTTCAGCCAATTCCATTCACTTCATGTGATATCAAGAAACTGCTGAACAGACTGGATACAGCGAAGGCTATATGCCCCAAAAACATCCTGGCTGTAGTACTGAAGACTTTGCTCCAGAACTAATCGTGTTCCTAGCCGAGATGTTCCAGTACAGCTACAACACTGGCATCTACTTGACAGTGTGGAAAATTTCCCAGGTATGTCCTGTCCACAAAAAGCAGGACAAATCCAATCTAGCTAATTGCCGCCCAATAGTCTACTCTCAATCATCAGCAAAGTGATGGAAAGTGTCGTCAACAGTGTTATCAAACAACACTTAGTCAGCAATAACCTGCTCAATGATGCTCAGTTTGGGTTCTGCCAGGGCCATTTGGCTCCTGACCTCATTACAGCCTTGATCCAAACATGAACACAAGAGCTGAATTCCAAAGGTGAGGTGAGTGTGACAGCCCTTGACATCAATGACATCAAGGCAGCATTTGGCTAAGTGCATCATCAAGGAGCCCTAACAAAACTGACATCAATGGGAATTAGAGGCAAAACTCTCCATTTGGTTGGAGTCATACCTAGCACATGGTCATGGTTTTTGGAGGCCAATGATCTCAGTCCCAGGACATCACTGCAGGAATTCCTCAGCGTAGTATCCTAGGTCCAACCATCTTCAGCTGCTTCATCAATGACCTTCCCTCCATCATAAGGTCATAAATTTGCTGATGATTACATAGTGTTCAGTACCCATCACAACTTCTCAGATACTGAAGCAGTCGGAAATGCAACAAGAACTGGACAACACTTAGGCTTGGATTGATATGTGTCAAGTAACATTCATGCCAAACAAGTGCCAGGCAATGACCATCTAAACAAGGGAGAATCTAATCAACCCCTTGACATTCAACAGCATTAGCATTGCTGAATCCTTCACCATCAACATCTTGAGGCTCACCATTGACCAGAAACTGAACTGGAGTAGCCATATAAATACTGTGGTGACAAGAGCTGGTCAGAGGCTGGGAATTCTGCAGTGAGTATCTCACCTCCTGACCATCCAGGACAAAGTAGCCTGATTGATAGGCATCCCATCCACCACATTAAACATTCACTCCCTCTGCCACCGGGACACCGTGGCTGCAGTGTGTACCATCTACAAGATGCACTGCAGCAACTCACCAAGGCTTCTTTGACAGCACCTTCCAAACCCGCGACCTCTACCAGCTAGAAGGACAAGGGCAGCAGATGCATGGAAACACTGTGGCCTGTAAGTTCCTCCAAGTCAGACACTGTCCTACTTTGGAACTATATTGCTGTTTCTGCACTGTCGCTGGGTCAAGTTCCTGGAACTCCCTCCCTAACAGCACTGTGGATGTACTTACATTACATGGACTGCAACATTTCAAAAAGATGGCTCACCACTACCTTCTCAAGGGCAATTAGGGATGCACAGTAAAAAACTCTATAAAGATAGGTAGGCTTGGGACAGACTCACTTTTGAGACTGTGTATATGGACAGATGGCTGTGAGACACACTGTAGGGACTTTATATGAATAAATAACCCTGGGACACAGGTGGCGCTGGGACACACTCACTACACTGACTCTGTATGCACAGGCAGGCCTGGGCACTAATTTTGCGTGTAGTTATTTATACTTTCCAAGCACCTGTTCAGTGTTTTTATTTTCCAGGACCCCTGTTATTTTGCCTACGATGTGAAGTTGTTTGGATATTATTGAGGTTAATGAGTATTTTCCATAGATTACGGATTTTCAATGTCATTCTTCAATCACTTCTCATTTTTCATTGACAGTTGCACCTGTGGAACTATCAGGCAGAGCGATAAGGTGCTAACTCATTAACTAGACTAACTCATTAACTAGACTAACTCATTTGCCAGGCAATCTGATTAACCTGGATGTGAATTCCCTGTCTGTGTATGTTTCAGTCTGAGCTGACTCACATTACTGAAATGAAACAGTGCAGTTTAACCCTTTGAGTACTGAATTTCTTTGAGATCTGTTAACTGCAAAAAATGTTTTTTCTAATGATAAAAATATAAATAACCATAAAAATAATTATCTGTATATTGAAAACCACTGCATCATTTTGTAGAATACTAACAATTTTTCTTTATACAAACTAATGCTGCATTTTTTTGCCTTTCCTGCTTCTATTTCCAAATATTGATAATGTAAGAGGAACTGAACACTTTTTATACTTGCGAAAACTGCATTCAGTGGGTTACTTAATGTCTTTTACTGAAGTTTCCTTATTCTCATGGGTAAAGCTTTTAAAGTATACAGATGCCAGTCAGATTAATGACAGTGGAGGAGGAACTTTTTGAGATAATAATCTGGAAGAAAATGAATTATCATTTGGAAAATTATGGGTCAATAAATGAAAGCCAGTCCTCATCAGGGAACTCCTCTTTGCTGACGATGCTGCTTTAACATCTCACACTTAAGAGTGCCTGCAGAGTCTCATCGACAGGTTTGCGGCTGCCTGCAATGAATTTGGCCTAACCATCAGCCTCAAGAAAACGAACATCATGGGGCAGGACGTCAGAAATGCTCCATCCATCAATATTGGCGACCATGCTCTGGAAGTGGTTCAAGAGTTCACCTACCTAGGCTCAACTATCACCAGTAACCTGTCTTTAGATGCAGAAATCAACAAGCGCAAGGTAAGGCTTCCACTGCTTTGTCCAGACTGGCCAAGAGAGTGTGGGAAAATGGCGCACTGACAAGGAACACAAAAGTCCGAGTGTATCAGGCCTGTGTCCTCAGTACCTTGCTCTATGGCAGCGAGGCCTGGACAACGTATGCCAGCCAAGAGCGACGTCTCAATTCATTCCATCTTCGCTGCCTCCGGAGAATACTTGGCATCAGGTGGCAGGACCGCATCTCCAACATAGAAGTCCTCGAGGCGGCCAACATCCCCAGCTTATACACACTACTGAGTCAGCGGTGCTTGAGATGGCTTGGCCATGTGAGCCGCATGGAAGATGGCAGGATCCCCAAAGACACATTGTACAGCGAGCTCGCCACTGGTATCAGACCCACCGGCCGTCCACGTCTCCGCTTTAAAGACGTCTGCAAACGCGACATGAAATCCTGTGACATTGATCACAAGTTGTGGGAGTCAGTTGCCAGCGTTCGCCAGAGCTGGCGGGCAGCCATAAAGACAGGGCTAAAATGTGGCGAGTCGAAGAGACTTAGTAGTTGGCAGGAAAAAAGACAGAGGAGCAAGGGGAGAGCTAACTGTGCAACAGCCCCGACAAACAAATTTCTCTGCAGCACCTGTGGAAGAGCCTGTCACTCTAGAATTGGCCTTTATAGCCACTCCAGGCGCTGCTTCACAAACCACTGACCACCTCCAGGCGCTTACCCATTGTCTCTCGAGATAAGGAGGCCCAAAAGGAAAAGAAGAAAGCATTGATTTATTAAAGGCAAATTGTGCTTGATTAAATTGATCGAGTTCTTTGATAAAGTAATGGAGAGAGTGGATTAGGGTAACGTGGTAAATGTTGTGTATATGGACTTTCAAAAAATACTTGACAAAAAGTAACAGGCTTGTTAGCAAAACTGAAGCCCATGGGATTAAAGGGACAATGGCTGCATGGATATGAAATTGGCCGAAGGACAGAAAGTAGACAGTAATGGTGAATGATTGTTTTTCAGTCTGGAGGGAAGTCAGGACTGCTGGTCCCCAGGGGTCGGTATTAGAACCACTGCTCTTTTTGATATACATTAATGGACTGGAATATAAATGACATAATTTGAAAGTTTGCAAAAGACTCAAAATTCAGCAATGCAATAAACAGTGAGGAGGATAGTCTTCCTGAGAACATGGACAGACTGCTGAAATGTCCAGACAAATAGCAGATGCAATTTAACACAGAGAAGTGTGAAGTGGCCCATTTTAGTAGGAAGAATGAGGAGAAGCAAATTAAACTAAATGGTGCAAGCTTAAAGAGGGTACAGAAACAGAGAGACCTCGGGTGTATGTGCACAAATCTTTGAAGGTGTCAGGGCAAGTTGAGAATCCTGTTAAAAAAACATATGGAATCCTTGGTTTTATAAATATAGGCATAGAGTACAAAAGCAAGAAAGTTATATGAACTTTTATAGAACACTGGTCAGGCCTCAGCTGGAGAATTATGTCCAATTATGGGCACCACACTTTAGGAGATTTCGTAGAATGGTACCAGGGATGAGGGACTTCTGTTAGGTGGAGAGACTGGAAAAGCTAGGATTGTTCTCCTTGGAGCAGAGAAGGTTAAGGGAAGATTTAATAAAAGTGTTCAAAATATCAATAGGAGCTGAGATGCTAGGGGTAATGGATGGGGTGAAAATTGATAGGCAGGATGTACTGGAAAGGCTGGCTATGCTTAGAGTGGATAAGTCACCTGGTCCGAAATGCTTGCACCCCAGATCTCTAAGGGAAGTGGGAGTGTAGATAACGGAAGGGCTTGCCACAATCTGCCCATCTTCCCTAGATACGGGATAGGTGCCAGAGGATTGGAGAGTTGGAAATATGACACCCTTATTCAAAAAATATTGCAAGGATATTCCTAATAACTGCAGGTCGGAGAGTGTAACATCAGTGGTGGGTAAGGTTTTAGAAATAATAATCAGTGAAAAAAATCAACAGACACTTGGAGAGGTTTGAGTCAATTAACTAACTCATGGTACAAGGACTGGGGAACACAGATTGAAGGATTTTGGGAAGAGATGCAGGGAGAATGTGAGGAAGAACTTTCTTACACAGCAGGTGGTAATGATCTGGAACTCGCTGCATACAAGGAAGGTGGAAGCAGAGGCAATCAATCATTTCAAGAGGAAATCGGATAGCCACTTGGAGGAAATAAACCTACAGGGCTATGGGGATAAAGCGGGGGTGTGGCACTGACTGGATTGCTTGGATATACTACCCACATATACCTCTGATATACTACCCACACACCTCTGATACATTACCCACATATACTGCTGATATACTACTCACACACCTCTGATATACTACCCAAAAATACCTCCGATATACATCCACACAACTCTGATATACTACCACATATACCTCCAATATTCTACCTACATCTCTGATACACTACCTACAGATACTGCTTATATATTACCCACACTTCTCTGATATACCACCCACATATACCTCTGAAATACATCCACACACCTCTGATATACTACCCACACACCTCTGATACATTACCCACATATACTGCTGATATACTACTCACACACCTCTGATATACTACCCAAAAATACCTCCGATATACTATCCACACAACTCTGATATACTACCACATATACCTCCAATATTCTACCCACACCTCTGATACACTACCTACAGATACTGCTGATATATTACCCACACTTCTCTGATATACCACCCACATATACCTCTGATATATTACCCACACACCTCTGATACAGTACCCACATATACTGCTGATATATTACCCACACTTCTCTGATATACCACCCACATATACCTCTGAAATACATCCACACACCTCTGATATACTACCCACACACCTCTGATACACTACCTACATATACTGCTGATATATTACCCACACTTCTCTGATATACCACCCACATATACCTCTGATATATTACCCACACACCTCTGATACAGTACCCACATATACTGCTGATATACTACTCACACACCTCTGATACACTACCTACATATACTGCTGATATATTACCCACACTTCTCTGATATACCACCCACATATACCTCTGATATATTACCCACACACCTCTGATACAGTACCCACATATACTGCTGATATACTACTCACACACCTCTGATACACTACCTACATATACTGCTGATATATTACCCACACTTCTCTGATATACCACTCACATATACCTCTGATATGCTCCCCACACACCTCTGATATGCTCCCCACACACCTCTGATACAATACCCACATATACTGCTGATATACTACTCACACACCTCTGATATACTACCCACATATACCTCCGATATACATCCACACAACTCTGATATACTATCCATATATACCTCTGATATACTACCCACACATACCTCTGATATACTACCGATATATACTGCTCCATGTAAATTCCACTGAATCAGCACCTGATGCTAAACCTGATGTCTGATTTAGTAGCTCCAGGGTCTCATTGGTCTCTTACTAGAGTTAGAGTGGGCAAGCTGGGGGAATTTTGCTTTAACACTTTGCTTTTCCAAGTGTGCAAATATTATGAACAGGAACCATGGTGTGTGGTAACAGCACTGAATGTTCGAAAGAAAAACTTACATTTATACAGCGTCACTCGGGAGATCCCAAAGTGCTTCCACAGTCAATTAAATACTTTTGATGTGTCGTCACTGTTGTAATAAAAGAAACGCAGCAGGTAATTTTCACACAGCAAGATCCCACAAATAGCAATATAACCAGATAATCTGTTTTTGTGGTGTTGGTTGAAGGATAAATATTGGCCAGGATTCCGAGGAGAACTCTCCTTCTCTTCTTTGAAAACGTGGTCATGGGATTGTTCACACCCACCTGATGGAGCAGAAGCAGCTTCGGTTTAACATCTCGTCTCAAAAGGTGGCACCTTTGACAGTGCAGCACTCACTCAGTATTGCAGTGTCAGCCTGGACTATGTGGACTAATATCTGGAGTGGAATTTGAACCCACAACTTTCTGACTGAGAAATGAAAGTGCTACCAGCTGAGCCACAGCAGACGTGGTTTGTGGGAAAGCCCTTGCTCCACAATTTGAATGAAACATTTTCTCCATTTGTTTTGTTGTAAAGGTTAGTTCAGTGGCACCAGGGCACATAGGGATGGACAATAAATTCAGCCTTGGACCTTCAAGTCCAAATCCTGAGCATCAATTGAAAAAGAGACCATGTCCGCTCCAGACTTTTTCTCTGGATCCGCACCCCACCAGACTTCCACCCAAACATTCCCACAGAATTTCTCTCCCCAGCCTTTCTCCCACACCCCCAGAAATTGCCCCAGCACAGTTCCATCCACTCAATATGTCGAACCAATGGTCTCCCAAAAGACAAGTTTAATATTCATCTTCTGTCATTTCCAGGCTTGTCTCTTCCTTTAGATTTCAATAACAACATTCAGTTCCGTCACTTTCAAAGCTCAGGAGCTTTTCTCAATGTTTACAAATTCACAGAAGTGAGTTTATTTATTAATTTCTGGGAATATTACACCAGGCAAGTGTCATGTGAATTCACAGAACATATCCCAGCCTGGCACTGGCCCAGTGTTTACAAGCTGCAATGTGATTGGTCAGGTCTGTGAATAAAAGAACGATGCCAGAGGATAGCAGACCAATCTCGGGTCAGACCTTCGTCATCGTGATGTTGCCTTTTCTGATCCTCTCCGTGCTCCTGTTCTCTGCTGCTTCAGGGAACATCAAAGCCAGTGAGTGTCTGTTCCTCTGCACAATATTATGCAGTTTGGAATTAATTTCCATTCCTTTGTTCAATGTGTAAAGCTGTGAATGAGAAATGAGTTCCTCATTCTCTCGCCTAACTGGTGTTTCCTGTGTGGAGCCCTGTTATTTGGGTGGTGAGCAGATTAAGGTGGGATTGGAGTCAAAAGTTGATCGCACAGCAACATGGAGGGTGTGTCTCAAAAACTTCAGAGCAGTCAATCGTCAGAGCTTAATTATTACTTAGCCAACTCTATCTAGAAGGTGAGAGATGCAGTGTGCGAAATAGAGAGGAAACATCAAATTACAGCTTCAAGGATACAGATACAGAAGCACAGCAGGGAGCTAACAAGGATGGGTTAGGACACTGGAGGGATGGGATTTGATGGGTGAGTTAGGACACTGGAGGGATGGAGTTTGATGGGTGAGTTAGGACACTGGAGGGATGGGGTTTGATGGGTGAGTTAGGACACTGGAGGGATGGAGTTTGATGGGTGAGTTAGGACACTGGAGGGATGGGGTTTGAAGGGTGAGTTAGGACACTGGAGGGATGGAGTTTGATGGGTGAGTTAGGACACTGGAGGGATGGAGTTTGATGGGTGAGTTAGGACACTGGAGGGATGGGGTTTGAAGGGTGAGTTAGGACACTGGAGGGATGGAGTTTGATGGGTGAGTTAGGACACTGGAGGGATGGGGTTTGAAGGGTGAGTTAGGACACTGGAGGGATGGGGTTTGATGGGTGAGTTAGGACACTGGAGGGATGGGGTTTGATGGGTGAGTTAGGACACTGAAGAGATGGGGTTTGATGGGGGAATTAGGACACTGGAGGGATGGGGTTTGAAGGGTGAGTTGGGACACTGGAGGGATGGGGTTTGAAGGGTGAGTTAGGACACTGGAGGGATGGGGTTTGAAGGGTGAGTTAGGACACTGGAGGGATGGGGTTTGAAGGGTGAGTTAGGACACTGGAGGGATGGGATTTGATGGGTGAGTTAGGAGACTGGAGGGATGGGGTTTGAAGGGTGAGTTAGGACACTGGAGGGATGGGGTTTGATGGGTGAGTTAGGACACTGGAGGGATAGGGTTTGATGGGTGAGTTAGGACACTGGAGAAATGGGGTTTGATGGGGGAATTAGGACACTGGAGGGATGGGGTTTGAAGGGTGAGTTAGGACACTGGAGGGATGGGGTTTGATGGGTGACTTAGGACACTGAAGGGATGGGGTTTGATGGGTGAGTTAAGACACTGGAGGGTGGGGTTTGATGCGTGAGTTAGAACACTGGAGGGATGGGGTTTGATGGGTGAGTTAAGACACTGACGGGATGGGGTTTGATGGGTGAGTTAGGACACTGGAGGGATGGGGTTTGAAGGGTGAGTTAGGACACTGGAGGGATGGGGTTTGATGGGTGAGTTAGGACACTGGAGGGATAGGGTTTGATGGGTGAGTTAAGACACTGATGGGATGGGGTTTGATGGGTGAGTTAGGACACTGGAGGGATGGAGTTTGAAGGGTGAGTTAGGACACTGGAGGGATGGGGTTTGATGGGTGAGTTAGGACACTGGAGGGATGGGGTTTGATGGGTGAGTTAGGACACTGGAGGGATGGGGTTTGATGGGTGAGTTAGGACACTGGAGGGATGGGGTTTGAAGGGTGAGTTAGGACACTGGAGGGATGGAGTTTGATGGGTGAGTTAGGACACTGGAGGGATGGAGTTTGATGGGTGAGTTAGGACACTGGAGGGATGGGGTTTGAAGGGTGAGTTAGGACACTGGAGGGATGGAGTTTGATGGGTGAGTTAGGACACTGGAGGGATGGGGTTTGAAGGGTGAGTTAGGACACTGGAGGGATGGGGTTTGATGGGTGAGTTAGGACACTGGAGGGATGGGGTTTGATGGGTCAGTTAGGACACTGAAGAGATGGGGTTTGATGGGGGAATTAGGACACTGGAGGGATGGGGTTTGAAGGGTGAGTTGGGACACTGGAGGGATGGGGTTTGAAGGGTGAGTTAGGACACTGGAGGGATGGGGTTTGAAGGGTGAGTTAGGACACTGGAGGGATGGGGTTTGAAGGGTGAGTTAGGACACTGGAGGGATGGGATTTGATGGGTGAGTTAGGAGACTGGAGGGATGGGGTTTGAAGGGTGAGTTAGGACACTGGAGGGATGGGGTTTGATGGGTGAGTTAGGACACTGGAGAAATGGGGTTTGATGGGGGAATTAGGACACTGGAGGGATGGGGTTTGAAGGGTGAGTTGGGACACTGGAGGGATGGGGTTTGAAGGGTGAGTTAGGACACTGGAGGGATGGGGTTTGATGGGTGACTTAGGACACTGAAGGGATGGGGTTTGATGGGTGAGTTAAGACACTGGAGGGTGGGGTTTGATGCGTGAGTTAGGACACTGGAGGGATGGGGTTTGATGGGTGAGTTAAGACACTGACGGGATGGGGTTTGATGGGTGAGTTAGGACACTGGAGGGATGGGGTTTGAAGGGTGAGTTAGGACACTGGAGGGATGGGGTTTGATGGGTGAGTTAGGACACTGGAGGGATGGGGTTTGATGGGTGAGTTAAGACACTGATGGGATGGGGTTTGATGGGTGAGTTAGGACACTGGAGGGATGGAGTTTGAAGGGTGAGTTAGGACACTGGAGGGATGGGGTTTGATGGGTGAGTTAGGACACTGGAGGGATGGGGTTTGATGGGTGAGTTAGGACACTGGAGGGATGGGGTTTGATGGGTGAGTTAGGACACTGGAGGGATGGGGTTTGAAGGGTGAGTTAGGACACTGGAGGGATGGAGTTTGATGGGTGAGTTAGGACACTGGAGGGATGGAGTTTGATGGGTGAGTTAGGACACTGGAGGGATGGGGTTTGAAGGGTGAGTTAGGACACTGGAGGGATGGAGTTTGATGGGTGAGTTAGGACACTGGAGGGATGGGGTTTGAAGGGTGAGTTAGGACACTGGAGGGATGGGGTTTGATGGGTGAGTTAGGACACTGGAGGGATGGGGTTTGATGGGTCAGTTAGGACACTGAAGAGATGGGGTTTGATGGGGGAATTAGGACACTGGAGGGATGGGGTTTGAAGGGTGAGTTGGGACACTGGAGGGATGGGGTTTGAAGGGTGAGTTAGGACACTGGAGGGATGGGGTTTGAAGGGTGAGTTAGGACACTGGAGGGATGGGGTTTGAAGGGTGAGTTAGGAGACTGGAGGGATGGGATTTGATGGGTGAGTTAGGAGACTGGAGGGATGGGGTTTGAAGGGTGAGTTAGGACACTGGAGGGATGGGGTTTGATGGGTGAGTTAGGACACTGGAGGGATGGGGTTTGAAGGGTGAGTTAGGACACTGGAGGGATGGAGTTTGATGGGTGAGTTAGGACACTGGAGGGATGGAGTTTGATGGGTGAGTTAGGACACTGGAGGGATGGGGTTTGAAGGGTGAGTTAGGACACTGGAGGGATGGAGTTTGATGGGTGAGTTAGGACACTGGAGGGATGGGGTTTGAAGGGTGAGTTAGGACACTGGAGGGATGGGGTTTGATGGGTGAGTTAGGACACTGGAGGGATGGGGTTTGATGGGTGAGTTAGGACACTGAAGAGATGGGGTTTGATGGGGGAATTAGGACACTGGAGGGATGGGGTTTGAAGGGTGAGTTAGGACACTGGAGGGATGGGGTTTGAAGGGTGAGTTAGGACACTGGAGGGATGGGGTTTGAAGGGTGAGTTAGGACACTGGAGGGATGGGATTTGATGGGTGAGTTAGGAGACTGGAGGGATGGGGTTTGAAGGGTGAGTTAGGACACTGGAGGGATGGGGTTTGATGGGTGAGTTAGGACACTGGAGGGATAGGGTTTGATGGGTGAGTTAGGACACTGGAGAGATGGGGTTTGATGGGGGAATTAGGACACTGGAGGGATGGGGTTTGAAGGGTGAGTTGGGACACTGGAGGGATGGGGTTTGAAGGGTGAGTTAGGACACTGGAGGGATGGGGTTTGATGGGTGACTTAGGACACTGAAGGGATGGAGTTTGATGGGTGAGTTAAGACACTGGAGGGTGGGGTTTGATGCGTGAGTTAGGACACTGGAGGGATGGGGTTTGATGGGTGAGTTAAGACACTGACGGGATGGGGTTTGATGGGTGAGTTAGGACACTGGAGGGATGGGGTTTGAAGGGTGAGTTAGGACACTGGAGGGATGGGGTTTGATGGGTGAGTTAGGACACTGGAGGGATGGGGTTTGATGGGTGAGTTAAGACACTGATGGGATGGGGTTTGATGGGTGAGTTAGGACACTGGAGGGATGGGGTTTGATGGGTGAGTTAGGACACTGGAGGGATGGGGTTTGATGGGTGAGTTAGGACACTGGAGGGATGGGGTTTGATGGGTGAGTTAGGACACTGGAGGGATGGGGTTTGAAGGGTGAGTTAGGACACTGGAGGGATGGAGTTTGATGGGTGAGTTAGGACACTGGAGGGATGGAGTTTGATGGGTGAGTTAGGACACTGGAGGGATGGGGTTTGAAGGGTGAGTTAGGACACTGGAGGGATGGAGTTTGATGGGTGAGTTAGGACACTGGAGGGATGGGGTTTGATGGGTGAGTTAGGACACTGGAGGGATGGGGTTTGATGGGTGAGTTAGGACACTGGAGGGATGGGGTTTGATGGGTGAGTTAGGACACTGAAGAGATGGGGTTTGATGGGGGAATTAGGACACTGGAGGGATGGGGTTTGAAGGGTGAGTTGGGACACTGGAGGGATGGGGTTTGAAGGGTGAGTTAGGACACTGGAGGGATGGGGTTTGAAGGGTGAGTTAGGACACTGGAGGGATGGGGTTTGAAGGGTGAGTTAGGACACTGGAGGGATGGGATTTGATGGGTGAGTTAGGAGACTGGAGGGATGGGGTTTGAAGGGTGAGTTAGGACACTGGAGGGATGGGGTTTGATGGGTGAGTTAGGACACTGGAGGGATAGGGTTTGATGGGTGAGTTAGGACACTGGAGAGATGGGGTTTGATGGGGGAATTAGGACACTGGAGGGATGGGGTTTGAAGGGTGAGTTGGGACACTGGAGGGATGGGGTTTGAAGGGTGAGTTAGGACACTGGAGGGATGGGGTTTGATGGGTGACTTAGGACACTGAAGGGATGGGGTTTGATGGGTGAGTTAAGACACTGGAGGGTGGGGTTTGATGCGTGAGTTAGGACACTGGAGGGATGGGGTTTGATGGGTGAGTTAAGACACTGACGGGATGGGGTTTGATGGGTGAGTTAGGACACTGGAGGGATGGGGTTTGAAGGGTGAGTTAGGACACTGGAGGGATGGGGTTTGATGGGTGAGTTAGGACACTGGAGGGATGGGGTTTGATGGGTGAGTTAAGACACTGATGGGATGGGGTTTGATGGGTGAGTTAGGACACTGGAGGGATGGAGTTTGAAGGGTGAGTTAGGACACTGGAGGGATGGGGTTTGATGGGTGAGTTAGGACACTGGAGGGATGGGGTTTGATGGGTGAGTTAGGACACTGGAGGGATGGGGTTTGATGGGTGAGTTAGGACACTGGAGAGATGGGGTTTGATGGGTGACTTAGGACACTGGAGGGTGGGGTTTGATGCGTGAGTTAGGACACTGAAGGGATGGGGTTTGACGGGTGAGTTAGGACACTGGAGGGATGGGGTTTGACGGGTGAGTTAGGACACTGGGGGGATGGGGTTTGATGGGTGAGTTAGGACACTGAAGGGATGGGGTTTGACGGGTGAGTTAGGACACTGGAGGGATGGGGTTTGACGGGTGAGTTAGGACACTGGGGGGATGGGGTTTGATGCGTGAGTTAGGACACTGAAGGGATGGGGTTTGACGGGTGAGTTAGGACACTGGGGGGATGGGGTTTGACGGTTGAGTTAGGACACTGGAGGGATGGGGTTTGACGGGTGAGTTAGGACACTGGGGGGATGGGGTTTGACGGGTGAGTTAGGACACTGGAGGGATGGGGTTTGATTGGTGACTTAGGACACTGAAGGGATGGGGTTTGATGGGTGACTTAGGACACTGGAGGATGGGGTTTGACGGGTGAGTTAGGACACTGGGGGGATGGGGTTTGATGGGTGAGTTAGGAGACTGGAGGGATGGTGTTTGATGGGTGAGTTAGGACACTGGAGGGATGGTATACAATGGATGTGTTGTGAGATTAGGACACTGGAGGGATGGTATACAATGGATGTGTTGTGAGAATAGGACAGGCTCGTGTTCTAGGATGTTGACCTGAGGTTATTTGTCGTTTCGACACTCACCAATTGTGTCCTCACTCTGAAGTATGACCAGGTGACCCAGGTATTAGTGATCTGTGGCCATGGGAGTAAAGCCACTGTGAATTATCATCAAGAGAGAAACCGTCAATGCCAAAATCAAAGTCATTTTCAAGTGTAGATATTAGTTAGTGAGCATAACATAGTTAATACAGAAATTATGTTGCATAATATTATTGCAGCAGGATTAACGGGCAGAATTTTGCAGCCCCCATGGAGGCGGGAGGGAAGCTGGTAAAATGGCATGGACCCGCATCAGGCCAGGTCCCTGATGTGCTCCCGCTGCCGACCAATTTTACCAGGCGCGGGCGGCGGGACAAGTCAGTGGCTGACAGAGCGGCAGTGGGCAGGTAATTCAGGTATTTTCTACCTTTTTCTGAATTTGCCAACTGCACACAGCATGCATGGAGGATCAGAATCTCACCTACTCAAATGAAGCGAGATCTGAGAGGCAGCTGAGATGTGGAGCGAACTGGCAGCCAGACTGTGAAGCTGCCTGCAGGCTGTGTCTTCAAGAAGTGATGCTATCAATTTGGAAGGCACTGCAGAGGGTGTGGGCCATAGTGAAGTGCTGTTAGTGGAAGGGTGTGGGCCAAAGTGAAGTGCTGTTAGTGGAAGGGTGTGGGCCAAAGTGAAGTGCTGTTAGTGGAAGGGTGTCTCCAAGGTCCACAGCAGCCACGAGAGACAGGGCAAGGTTCTTGAGAGGCTCATCACAGTGGAGGCTTCAGTTAACTATGGGGTGAATGCTTTCAGACTTTAATTCCTTCAGTGAGGAGGAGAGTGTCACAGAGACAGGGATGCAGCCACATGGAGTAGCTGTGCAATGGTCAGGGGAGCTCCAGCGGCTTGAGGAAGCCATTGAACATGGATGAGGAGGGTGCATGGGGGCAAGAGGGCAGCCTCATGTTCGCAGAAGGCACTACCCAGCTCATAGGGTCTACCGTCAGAGGCTCAGCTTCATTGAGATGCCTGAGCACCAATGCCTACGAAGATTGCATCTCTCCAGGGAGGTGATGGCAGAGCTGTGCAGTATTCTGGAGCAGGGGCTGATGCCAATGGGAAGTGGTAGATGTACCATGCCTGTAGCCTTAAAGGTGATGTTGGCACTCAATGTTTTTGCCTGTGGTGCGTTCCAGGGTTCGTCCAGAGATATATGTGGCATCTCTCGTCAGCAGCCCATCACTGCATAAAGAAGGTCATGGTACAGTCAGGCTGGCCAATACAACAAGTTGGCTTCGGGACGTTTCCCCAGGTGCAGGGGTCCAATGACTGTACTCATGTGGCCACCAAGGCTCCCTCAGAACTGCCAGGTGCCTTTGTGAACAGGAAGGGGTTCCACTCCCTCAATGTTCAAGTCATATTCCCAACATACGCAGATAATGCTGGTGTACACGAGGTCTCCAGGAAGCTACCACGATTCTGACATCCTTAGACAGTCCCAATTGCCTCAGATCTTCAGGCCACCCGACCCCCTTTGTGGCTGGATCCTGAAAGACAAAGGTTTTCCTACTGAAGCCATGGTTTCTGACCCTTGTATGCAATCCCAACACACAAGGACCCACATACAACCACTGCCACAGGACCACCAAAAGGCCATTGGTGTGCTCAATGAAGATGAGGTTTAGATGCCTCGATGGATTTGGGGGAGCCCTACAATACGCACCCTCGAGGATATCCCACATCACTGTGGTCTGCTGCGCAATACACAACCTGCTGCTCCAGAGGGGAGGAGCGCTGCATCCAGAGGAAGACACTGAGCGAGCCGCATCCTCAGAGGAGGAGGATCAGCATGAGGCACCTCAATGGGTGCCAGCTGATGATGATAATGCCATGGGGTCCAGCTCACAGGAGAGTGACATATGTGGCAGGCAGATTCACAGCTCTCTGATCAGCAGACACATCACATGAGGACAATGCAAGGGGCCACAGCACCAGGAACTTCTCTCCCAGAGGTGGCCTTGCTGACCTTTCATAAGAAGCCCTTAGCATCTCTCTGTACCCGTCAGAACTATATGCCAAGGCTTTCTGTCAACACAGGTGCTCAAGAGGCCCTCACTTTTACACACCATCCATCTATTTGACTCTACATCTGGTCACTGTTAACTGTTACATAAAAATAAATACACGAGTTGTTATACATTGAATATCAAGACCTTTAATTTTCATTGAACATTAACGGCTTCTGCATTTAACAAATTATCACATAATAAAACCCAAGAGCTAGTTCATGCATTTACGTGCACATTTATGGTCACTTCTATGGGGTGCTCTCCCCGCACCTGGAGTTAATGTGGAGGCAGGCTGCTGCCTTTCTTGCTCCAGTGCATTAGATGGCTGTGGCCTGCTGGGGTCTAGCACATTCGGGGCCACCTGTATCTCTGCAGGGGCTGCCTCAGTCATCAGACCATCATGTGGCATTGGTGTCATTGACAAAGGGACTGAGGATCTGCCTTCAGCGATCAAAGTGCCTTGAGAGGAGCCCCGATTGCCTTCAGCCTGCTCCTTTTCAGCCCCTTCAGACCCCACATCCACTCCAATAGCTGCCTGGAGTACTTCAACGCCTGGGAATGGGGAGATGTGTGGCTGGCCCATCTCGCCCACCCATTGCTCCACAGACCTTATGCATGAGGCTATGTTATGGAGGTCTGTGTGGACTTCCTGCATCCACTCGGTACTATGCTTCATGTGTCTATCCAGGAGTGTCATCACTCCCTCAATGGAGGACACTGCATTCACATGCCAGAGATATGGCATGGATGGACTCCTCCATCGTTTGCACCTGGGACTGCACTGCCTCTGGAAACTCCGACTGATGGATATTTCATGCTGCTGCTGAAGCATCAGTCACTTTGCTGATGACACCTGAGGCTTATCATCTGCATGAAGCTGAGCATCGCTGGGCATCTCCTCACTCCTCCGAGGGAAAGTGGCTGCAGCTATCATTGCCTCCATTACCTCCTCCTGCGTGTCTCTGCAGTAGTCACCAGATTGTGCCACCTGTTCTCCATATGCAACAAAGCCCACCAATGAGAGTGTACCTGCGCTGGTGAAGGGTGATCTGGAATGCAGTGACGTAGTGTCTTGAGATGGTGTTGAGTGGCATGTTGAGGTGGCCATTCTGCCATCTCCATGCACAAACAGCCATCACTGACCATGGGGATTGGGTGCTTGTGTACTAGGCACCTCAATGTGGGTTTTGGTGCCTTGCTCTACCAGCTGGCCTCATATTTCATGGCCACATTTTAATTCATGCTGGGTAAACACCACTCACCTTTCCAGACCACAACAGCTCACTAAATCACTTCCTGCACTGGATCCAGGTTCTTGCAATGACCCCACAGCTGCTTATGATGTCTGCCACCTCCACTATGACTTCTTGGCGAGGCATGCTGGCCTCCTCCTTCCGTCTGATGGAAACAGGACATCTCTCCTTTCTCTGACTGCCTGCAGGAGCGCCTCCAGGGAGGCATCACTGAATCATAGCCTGACCCTTCCTCTTGATAAAGTCATTCCTCTGCTGTCTCCATTGAAATAGAACCGCCCCCCCCCCCACCCCTCTTTGTAGCCTGTGTCTGAAGCCTGCCTGAGTGCTGTCGATGTGCCTTTAAGAATGGTGCCCCACAGCGAGCTCCGGCTCATGACCTGCTCCCCACCTGATGGCCATTAATTGGCTCTTCCTCGTAAAATCACCAAGGAGGTCCCGTCACGCGCGCACGCTCCTCGCTGACCCAAATATTCCCCGATATTAAGTCATTCCCCCGATCGGTAAAATAGAGACCACTGCTTGACTGAAATAAACTGGTTATGGCTCCTAGGCAATGAGGACAAAAAGATTTGATGTGAGGACTTTGACCAATGGCATTCCACAATGTAACGTCCCAACTTAAATATAGTCCACAACCTGTGAGCACAGCACGATCCAGTGATATTTCAGCTCAGCCATTACATTATAATTAGTCATTAGGAGAAGAAACCCATTTGGCTTTGATTATCTTTCCATTGTTCTTATCAGATCATATATTAATGAAACAAAAAAGTCTAACTATTGATAATGTGACCAGTCTATAACATGACTAATTACTGACAGAACTAGTTTCTTAGTCGATAACATGATTAGTTACTGACATGATTAGTTTACTAGTTTGTAAGGTGAATAGTTACAGGTCCAATTAGTATTACTAGGTGAAACAAAACTAGTTACGGACATGATTGGTTTACTAGTTAATAATGTGCCCAGTTTGTTACTGAAGTAGTTAGTTTAGCCGTTGCTAACACAACCACATGTTGATTTCAAATTACCACAGTGAATGTGGTACCATTATTCAAGAAGGGTAGCAGGGATAGACCAGGTAATTACAGGCCAGTGAGTCTAACATCAGTAGTTGGGAAAATATTGGAAAATATTCTGAGGGACAGGATTAATCTCCACTTGGAGAGGCAGGGATTAATCAGGAATAGTCAGCATGACTTTGTCAGGGGGAGATCGTGTCTAACTAACTTGTTTGAACTTTTCGAGAAGGTGACTAGATGTGTAGATGAGGGTAAAGCAGTAGATGTAGTATACATGGATTTCAGTAAGGCTTTTGATAAGATCCCGCATGGGAAATTGGTTAAGAAGGTAAGAGCCCATGGGATCCAGGGTAATTTGGCAAATTGGATCCAAAATTGGCTTAGTCGCAGGAGGCAGAGGGTCATGGGCGAGGGTTGTTTTTGCAATTGGAAGCCTGTGACCAGTGGTGTACCACAGGGATCGTTGCTGAGACCCTTGCTTTTTGTAATGTACATTAATGATTTAGACGTGAATATAGGAGGTATGATCAGTAAGTTCGCAGATGACATGAAAATTGCTGGTGTTGTAAATAGTGAGGAGGAAATCCTTAGATCACAGGGAGATATAGATGGGCTGGTAAGATGGGCGGAGCAGTGGCAAATGGAAATAATCCTGAGAAGTGTGAGGTAATGCATTTTGGGAGGACTAACAAGGCGAGGGAATACACAATGGATGGTAAGACCCTAGGAAGTATAGAGGGTCAGAGGGACCTTTGGTGCTCTTGTCCACAGATCACTGAAGGCAGCAGCACAGGTAGATAAGGTGGTTAGGAAGGCATATGGGATACTTGCCTTTATTAGCCGAGGCATAGAATATAAGAGCAGGGAGGTTATGATGGAGCTATATAAAACGCCAGTTAGGCCACAGCTGGAGTACTGTGTACAGTTCTGGGCACCACACTATAGGAAGGATGTGATTGCACTGGAGAGGGTGCAGAGGAGATTCACCAGGATGCCTGGGCTGGAGCACTTCAGCTATGAAGAGAGACTGAAAAGGCTAGGGTTGTTTTTCTTGGAGCAGAGAAGGCTGTACAAGATTATGAGGGGCATTAATAGGTTAGATAGGAGGAAACTTTTTCCCTTAGCGGAGGGGTCAAGACTAGGGGGCATAGATTTCGGGTAAAGGGCAGGAGGTTTAGGGGAGATTTGAGGAAAGATTTTTTCACCGAGAGGGTGTTTAGTTTAGTTTAGAGATACAGCACTGAAACAGGCCCTTCGGCCCACCGAGTCCGTGCCGACCATCAACCACCCATCTATACTACTCCTACACTAATTCCATATTCCTACCACATCCCCACCTGTCCCTATATTTCCCTACCACCTACTTATATTCGGGGCAATTTATAATGGCCAATTTACCTATCAACCCGCAAGTCTTTGGCATGTGGGAGGAAACCGGAGCACCCGGAGGAAACCCACGCAGACACAGGGAGAACTTGCAAACTCCACACATGCAGTACCCAGAATTGAACCCAGGTTGCTGGAGCTGTGAGGCTGCGGTGCTAACCACTGCGCCACTGTGGTTGGAATTTGGAGCACACTGCCTGAAGAGGTGGTAGAGGCAGGACATTTAAGAAGTATTTAGATGAGCACTTGAAACGCCATAGCATACAGGGCTACGGGCCAAGTGCAGGATTATGGGATTAGAATAGTTGGGTGCTGTATGGCCAGCACAGACACATGGGCCGAAGGGCCTGTTTCAGTGCTGTATAACTCTATGACTCGATGATCTCCCATGCTGATTCCGATTATTTCTATATCATTGTGGTTATGTGTTTATGAAAGATCACTGCTCCAAACCAATTCTGATCATAAGCACCTTAAATTCAGCTGATTATGAATTAATAAATGAATAAACCATTGAGCTAGATTAGGAAATGAGCAGGACAAAGCAGCCCGCTTGATTGGCACCCCATTCACCACTTTAAATATTCACTCCCTCCACCTTCGATGCACAGTGGCAGCAGTGTGTACCATCTACAAGATGCACTGCAGCAACTCACCAAGGCTCCTTCAACAGCACCTTCCACGACCTCTATTATCTGAAAGGTCAAGGGCAGCAGACACATGGGAACACCACCAGCTGCAAATTCCTCCATAAGAGCCATCCTGTCACTGGGTCAACATTCTGGAACTCCCTCCCTAACAGCACTGTGGGTGTACCTACACCACATGGACTGTAGCAGTTCAAGAAGGCAGCTCACCACCACATTCTCAAGGGCAATTAGGGATGGGCAATAAGGGCTGGCCTGGCCACAATGCTCACATCTCATGAACTAATAAAAAAAGGAGTGTAATCGTAAAACCCATGCAGTGTGTTCCTGGGCCTCCCATGTGTGCTCTGCTCCTCATGTGAATCCTTGCCCCACCCCTTTGTGCCCTCTGCCCCCTGTGCCAGTTTCCAGGTGTGATTGAGTTTCTCGGCCTCACTGTTTAGACCCACAGCTGTTGAATGGGGTTATTTCTTGGTGCCCGTGGAAACGGACCCCAGTAAGGTGCCAGTGCCCTCAAGAGATGGGGAGCAGAAATAGAAGGGAAGCGTAGTCACTCCATTAATCTCTACTCTTGCTTACAGGAAACACCGATTTATGTGTCGATCGCTGTGGGGAAAGTTTGAACCACAAATACAACTGTCAGTGCAATAGTGCATGTGTGAGATTTGGAGACTGCTGTCCCGATTATAACCTGTGTCAATGTACGTAAGGAACTAGTTATATTCTCAAAGCTAACACGCTGCTCACCTGCCAAATAAAGAAACATTGAAAGAGTATTAGTGATTACATCCCTATCCATATCCAAGGCTGAATCAGACTATTTGTAATATCGGCATCTTATTTTACCCTGACCTGAGCTTCTGGCCTCCATCACAAAGGCTGCCTATTTCCACCTCCCTATCATCACCCGTCTCCTTGCCTGCCTCAGCCCGTCTGCTGCTGAAACCATCATCCATGCCTTTGTTACCTCCAGACTTGACTATTCCAATACGCTCCTAGCTGACATCCCACATTTGACCCTCCATCAATGTGACACCTTCCAATACTCTGCTGCCCGTGCCCGAACTCGCGCTAAATCCTATTCACTCATCACCCCCGTGCTCACTGACCTACTTTGGCTCTCAGCCTGGCAAAGCCTCAATTTTAAAAGTTATCCTTCTTGTTTTGAAATTCCTCCACAGCTTTTCCCCTCCCCATCTCTGTAATCTCCTTCAATCCTATAACCCTCCGAGATCTTTGCATTCCTCAATTTCCGGCCTTGTGCTAATCCCTGATTTTAATCACTCCAGCATTGGTGGACATGCCTTCAGCTGCCAAAATCCTAAGCTCTGGAATTCCTCCCTTAAACCAGTCTGTCTCTCCACCTCTCTCTCTTTCTTGAAAATGCTCCTCAAAATTTACCCACTTTCTTTCTTTGGCTTTGTCTCTGTCTTTCTCTGTCCCTTTCACTGTTTCCCTCTCTCTTACTGTGTTGCAGTCACTTTCTCTGTTGCTGTCTCTCAATTTGTCACTCACTTTCTCGCTGTCTCTCTTTCTCCCTCTGTCTCTCGCTTTTTTAAAATGGCAGTATTGCAGCCTCTGTCTCTTCATTCCTTGCTCTCTCAATTTCCATCTGCCTCTCTCTCTATATCTCTGCCTTTCTCTCTTTCTCTCTCTGTGCCCTCTATGTTTCTCACTCTGACTGCGTTTTGAGTTTCTTTATCTAGGTCTCACCCTCAGCCACTCCCAATTTCAGCATCTCACTATCTTGGCCTCTTCCTCTCTCTCTCAGCCGCCATCTCTCTTTCTCTCCCCCCTCCCTCTCTTTCTTTCCCTTGCTGTCTCTCTCTCATCTTCCCTCTCACTCTCTGTCTCTCTCTCTTCCTCTCGCTCTCTGCCTGACTGTGTTTGGAGTCTCTCCATCACAGTTTTTCTCTCTCTCCCTATCTTGGCCTCTCCCTGTCTTGGTCTCTTTGACTAAGCTTTTGCTCACTGCTCTAATATCTTTCTGTGGCTCAGTGTCATTTTTTTTGTCTGATTACACTCCTGTAAAGTGCCTTGGAATGTTTTACCATGTTAATGTTCTTCAGTCTGGAAAAGTCACAATGTTGATCATCCCTGGCTGTTCAGTGCTACACACCCTCAGTCTCCCAGGTGTGGGTGGAGAGAGGTCATACAACCGGACTGAGACATTGGCTGCGATTCAGTCAGAGACATAACTAAATTTGCTGTTTACAATCATTGCAGCTGAGTCATCATGCAATGGAAGATGTAATGAGGCTTATAATCCTTCCAACCCCTGTCACTGCAACAGCAAGTGCAGCCAATACAACAACTGCTGCCAGGATTATTCCTCGCAATGTGGAGGTAAGTGTGAACTGTACCGAGTGTGTTTGCAGTCTCCTTTATCGCATTGTCCATCTCTCTCTCTCCCTATCTCTCTCTCTCCCTGTCTCTGTTTCTCTCTGTCTCTATCTCTCTGTCACACTCTCTGCCTCTTTCTCTCTCTCTGTCCTGTCTCTCTGCTTCTCTCTCTCTTCCATTCTCTCTCCCTTTGCCTCTCTTTTGTTTTTTCTCTCTCTCTTTCTTTCTGTCTCTCTTTCATCTGCAGTCTATCTCTCTTTCTCTATAACTCTTTCTGTCTCTCTCCCTCTCTTTCTCCCTCTCATATTTTCTCACTGACTGTGTAATGTGATACAGTGTTTGACATGTGCCATATGCAATGAAGCAGTAAACTTATTCTTGTGAACTGGCTGTACCTCGTGTCATTCTGCTTCATTTGTGCCATGCAATATGTCAATAAATTGGTGACAAAGATGGATGTGCTGAAGCATCGAGTCGCCAGCCTGGAAAGTCTGATTAGGTTTTTGCGTATGTTTGGAAAAGGTCCTGCTTCACCGTGGACTAAAACAGCAGGAACAGTTGGCACCGAGCTGAAGCCGCGCAGTAGCTGTGTGAGACATTTGCCTCAGTGCTTTGGAGACAGCAGTAGAACCCGGCCTGGGTCAGAGCAGAGAGATCTCCAAGGCAACAACAAAACTATTCAGCCAACGGAGCTTAACAATGGGAGTTAAAAAAAAGAGGAAAAGCTCTTTGCTGACAAGAACTTTGCAAGACTTCAGTAGAGCTGCTGTAAATCTCGCATGTGTGCTTACAGTGATGAAAATACAAGTATCAAAGCCCGGTACTATCTCCTCAGTTGAATGGGCTGCTGCAGGGTCCTAAAGTACATCTAATTAAAATCTCTCAACTGGTTAAGGAGACATTTTCAAGCATCGACTGGACTGGTTTTGGACAGCCGCAGTGAAGTGTTTACTGCGTCTGTTGAATTTGCAAACAGGACAATATGGTTGTGCCCGCGGGATACATTGGAAGTCTCACAACATATGAGAGGGCTTGAGAACCATTCAGTTCATATATTGAAAGAATGGATAAGTTTTTCAGAGCTAATAACATCTTAGAACTCAAAGATGAAAGTGAAGAGGTCAAAACTCAGAATTAAGGCAATTCTTGAATGCAAGAAATCAATTTTGTTAACAGAAATTGGCCCAGAAATATATGGCACAGTAACAAACCTTCCTGCTCCCAACAAGGCAAAAGATGTCCATTTCAAACAATCATCACCAAGTTGGAAGGAGGTTTCAACCCTAAGTCACTAGAGATAGTGGAAAGCTACAAATATGGAATCAGCAATCAGAAAAGTAGTGAAACAGTCGGTGACTACATTGTAGCACCGAAGAGTTTATCCCCATATTGCATTCTTAGACCATGCACAATGAGACAGATTTATGTGTGGATTGATGGACGAAAGAATCCAACCAAAGTCGCTAAACACAAAAAATCTTACATTTGAGCTTACGTGTACGATTGCTCTTTCTATAGAGATGGCTTCAAAGAATGCTCAGGAATTTCATCCTATGCAAGTGACTAGTATAGCATCTGTCCATAGTCAGAAGGTTTCTGTCAAGCCAAAAGTGGAGAGACCTAGTCAGATGAATGCTGGTGATTGTGGATTAGTGTCTTGTAATTACTGTAAGAGCAATCACACAGCACAAGCATGTCAGTGCAGAAATGCCAAATGCTTTAATTGCCAAAAGAAAGGCTGCTTGCTGAGCGAAAGTCAAAGTATGAAACGGAACTCATTCTAGTAGTAATGGAAAACAGCGACGTCACAAGAGTGGAGCTCACAATCTTGAAGTGAATCTAGAGTGCCTAAGCGAAGAGGAGCTGGGACTGTACAGCATTTATGCCACTAGCAATCACTCAAATGACAGCGTCTTTTGTACAAAGGTGTTTGTAAATCAACAGTACATCAACATGCGCATCAGTACAGCTGCGGATTGCTCCATTATGAGTAGAGACCTGTATAAGAGAAAATTCAGTTACGCATCTGCAATTGAGAACACAGTTCAGTTGAAAACCTATTCTGCTGAGATGTTAGAATCTTGTGGACAAATGAAGTGCAAACTCCTCAATTACTCATTGTTGTAGCGAGATACGCCAAAATAAAAGCAAAATATTGCAGATGCTGGAAATCTGAAATAAAAACAGAAAGTGCTGGAAATACTCAGCGTGCCTGGCAGCATCTGTGGAGAGACAAAAACTGGCTTTGCAAGCTGAAGTTAGACTGAAGGTATGCGTTCCAAATTGATCCAGCCAATAAGCTTGATTACCTAATGAATAGTTACAGCAACATTTCTGAGGATAGCTATGAAGGTATAATCAGTGTGAAAACGCACATCCGAATTAGGCCTAATGTAAGATCGGTATATTGCAAGGCCAGTTCCTTAAGCTCTGAAAACCCAGGTTGAAGAGGAACTAAAGAAGCTAGAGAGGAATGGTGTGCCAGTGAAAACTGACCACAGTGACTGGGCAACCCCAATTGTCGTAGTGCCCAAGTCAAACAAAATCATAAGACAATGTGGGGAGTACAAAGTCACAATCGACCAGGTAGTGGATATTGAGCAGTATCCACTACCAACCTCTCAAGATTTGTATGCAGAGTTAGCGGGTTCCAAGCTATTCACCAAGTTGGATTTGTCCCATACTTATTCACAGTTCAATCTGGATCGAGAGAGTCAATGGTATCTCACAATAAATACATACATGAGTTTATACTCCTACATGAAGCTGCCCTATGGTGTGAAATCTTCCCCAAAAATCTTCCAAGGTACAATGGTTCAAATTTTGCAAGAGTGTTGCATCGCCTATGCAGTCAGGATGATGTGTTGATTGGGACTGCAACAGGAAGAGAATGTTCAAGTATTGGATGAAGTATTAAAAAGGCTCCAAGATCACAATATGAAGTTGAAAAGGAGTATGTGTGTTTTTGTGCAATCTGTGGTAGTGTACCTTGGCTCGAAAATCAATGAAAAAAGCCAGTGAAAAAGAAGATAAAGTCTATAGACAATGCCCCAAAGCCAAAAGATGTGTCTGATCTTTTTCTAGGCATGGTCTAATACTACTTGTGATTTCTGCCTGAGCTTACAATGGTGTTAACTTCATTACATGAGTTGTTGAAGAAAGATGTGAAATGGGAATGGTCTAAAGCACAACAAGATGTTTATGATGCATGTAAAAGAAACTTGACCAGTGACGCACTACTCATTCATTGTGACTCAAATCATGACCTGAAGTTAGCATGTGACACTTCAAACTATGGAATTGGATCAGTGATCAATCATGTCATGAATGATGGTCAAGAGAAGTCCATTGCATATGCGTTGTGTATCCTGACCAGGATTGAACACAACCACATGCAGATAGAAAAGGAGCACTTGGAATCATCTTTGGAATCAAGAAGTTTCATCAGTTTTTATTGGATAGAAACTTTACACTAGTAACAGATCATAAACCCTCTAATAGCTATTATGGGAAAAAGCCTGCAATTCTGTTGATGGCAGTGTCAAGAATGCAGCAGTGGGCTGTACTTCTTTCATAGTATGATTTCAACATTGAATATTTCAGTTTGAAAGAGAATGCAGTCACTGGCACACAGTTGCATTAGCTGCCTAAGGACTCAGAAGTCGGCTGTGAAGATGCAATCTTCACAGTAGGAGTAGTAGATAATGGCTTTCCAATCAGTGCAACTGAAATTGCAGCTGAAACTCAGAAAGACTCATTGTTGAAAGAGTTTACGAACAGACATTGAATGGATGGAAGAATTGGACCAGTGCAGAGACGAGGAACTGAAAACGTTCTACAATCATTGCAATGAGTTGTCATGTGAACAGGGCTGCATTAAGAGGGGTCATAGAGTGGTGGGGCCTAGTTCTTTGAGAGATGAAACTCTGGCAGAACTCCATATTGAACAGGAACATTCAGCATGAAATCCATAGCAAGAGGTTTTGTTTATTGGTCTGGTCTAGACAGTGGCCTGGAATCATTGATCAGCAAATGTACTATCTGCCAAAACTGGTGAAACAACCCACCAAAACTTCCTTTGCAATCGTGGCCATGGCCAACTCAACCATTTCAAAGAGTTCATATAGACTTTTGAGAAAAGGAAAATGACAATTTCTTGGTACTCATTGATCGTCACTTGAAGTGGATCGAAGTAAAGCATATGAGCCAAAACACCAATACTGAATGAACAATAGAGGGGTTACAGTCTATTTTAGCTTGTCATAGATACTGGATGAACTTGTCTCAGATAATGGTCTTCAGTTTCATTCTGCTCCATTCTGAAATTTCATGAAGCAAAACAGTATCAAGCACCCTCACTCCTCCATACCATCCACTATCAAACGGAGCAGCTGAAAGATCCATTCGGACAGTTAAAGAAACACTCAAGAAATAAGAGCTGCACGGGTGTTCAAATGTCTGTATGAGACAGCGGTTGGCTAATTTCGTGCTGAAGTGTAGAATATCCACACATTCCACTACAGGGTATACACCTACTGAGCTTTTGATGAAGAGGCAGTTAAGGACACATTTGAGTCTGGTCCTACCATACTTGGCTGTTAAAGTTCAATGCAAACAGTCAGTCAAAAATGTCAATATGACACAAACCAGAGAGAATGCAGTTTCAGGCGAAATGAACATGTTCATGTTTTGAGCCCCCTCACAAGTCACACAAGTGGGATGTGGGAAATGTAGTAGAAGGGTGGAGCCGAAAAATACTTGCTTGAAATTGGTGGAGATGTGAGAAATGTCCAAGTAGATCACGTGATCGCAGCAAAGATGAACCAAAACAAGAGCCCGATCCACTTGATCACGAGCTCATGCCAGAGTTTGAACCACTTCAGGGTTCATTGTTTGAAGGACCGATTTCTAAGAAAGAAACAGGATCTTCTTTGAATTCTGAACCAAAACCAAACAGTCCAAAACCTGGCTCTATATCAAAACAATAAGGTAATAGAGAAGGATTCATAAACCAGTTACTAAACTAGAATTGTACATATAGTTCAAGAAGAAATAATAATCCAGTTGTAATTCTGCCAAGTGTGTATATCCATAAAGATTTGTTTATTTCTGTCTCACTGTTGAAATTGTATAATTGCTGAAATCAAAATTCCTTTCTTTTTGAAAAGGGGAAGCAGTATAATGTATTCATATATTATGTTAATATGATACGATGTTTGAGCATGCACAGTACGTAATGACGCAGTAAACTTATTCTTGTGAACTGGCTATACCTCGTGTCGTCTGCTTCATTTGTGCCGTGCAAGATGCCACAGACTGCGATTGCAGGCTCTCTCTCTGTCTCTCCCTCTGCCTCTCTCTGACTGCTTTTGGAATCTTTCTCGATCTCGGATTCACCCCATCTCAATCTCCCCCTCCCCCCCACTCACTCATCTCGGTCTGTCTCTCTCTCTCTCTGACTGTATTTGCCATTTTGTTTCTCTCTTTGCCCCTTTTCCTTTCTCTGCCTCTTTCTTTCTTCCTCTCTCTCTTTCTCTTCGTGTTTCTCCCTATCTCTGTCTCTCCATTGACTGTATCTCAGTTTCTCTCCATCTCCCTCTGTCTCTCTGTATCTACCTCACTGACTGGGATTGCAATCTTGCTTTCTTACTCTGTCGCTCTCTTTCTGTCTCTCACTCTCCCACTTTCTCTATTCCTTGCTCTATCTCTCTCTTTCTGCCTATTTCACTGACTAGGTTTGCAGTCTCCCTCTCTCTCTCTTGCTCACTCTCACTGGGTTTGCAGTCTCTCTCTCTTTCGCTCTTGGTCTCATTCACGCTCTGTCACTCACTCACTCTCACACTGACTAGGTTTGCAGTCTCTGTCTCTCGCTGTCTCTGTGTTTGCGGCCTCTCTCTCTTGCTCTTGCTCACTGCCTCTCTCTCTCACTGACTTGGGTTTGAAGTCTCTCTCACTCTCTCGCTCTCTTTCTTGCTCTCTCACTCACTCTCTCTCTCACTGATTTGGTTTGCAGTCTCCCTCTCTCCCTTGCACGTGCTCTCTCTCGCTCTCTGACTGAGTTTTCAGTGTCTCCATCTCTCGCACTCTCTCTCTCTTGCTGCCTGGGTCTGTCGTCTTGCGCATGAACAGTTCCTGGTGTTGAAGATGTGAATTTCATTGACTTGCAGTAAATGATCCTGGACTCAGTTTCACCAATCAGGAAATTCTCAGCATCTCTGAGCAGATTTACTCCCTGGACACCAACAAAGCAAGAGTGAATGAGATTCATCTGAACCTTCAAAGTTTCATTCCCAACTCTCAGACTGGGGCCAAGGTTGATCAAGCCCCAGAGAGGTAGGTCTGGTCCAGAGATAGTCCCATCACCCAATAGCCCTGTGCTCGCTAACCTACATTAGCTCCCAGTCCTGCAAAGCCTCAGATTTAAAATTCTCATTCTAGTGACAAATCCCTCCACAGCATTGCCTATTTTAGTAATGTCCTCCAGCCCCACAAACCTTGGCGACCCCTTCAATTCTGGCCTCTTGTGCATACCTGATTGTATTTGCTCCACCATCTACTCGCCATTTAAAAACTATTCTGTTTTTCTGTTCTTCCTACCAAAGTGAATAACCTCACATTTCCTTACATTATATTCCACCTGACACCTTCTTGCCCACTCAATTAACCTTCTGTATCCCTTTGAAGTCTCTTTGTGTCCTTCTCACAGTTTACTTTTCTACCCAGCTTTGTATCATCAGCAAGTTTGGGAACATTACTCTTGGTCCCTATCTAAATCATTAATTTAGATTGTAAACAGCTGAGACCCCATCACTGATCTTTGGGCACTCAGGAATAAAGAAGTCTTACTAAAATTGTACAGGGCTTTGGTGAGATCGCACTAACATTTCAGGTCTGTGACCTTTCATCAGATGAAACGCCAACTCTAGTTCTCTCTCCACAGATGCTGCCAGACCTGCTGAGTATTTCCAGCACTTTCTGTTTTTATTTCAGATTTCCAGCATCTGCAGTATTTTGCTTTTGTGTCAGAGAGAGTGAGCCTGGTTGTTCAGAGATCCCAGAGGTGAGGAATGTGAAGCTGAAGGAATTCAAGGATAGAGCAGCAGAACAGAGTGAGTGTCAGGGAGCAAAGTTAAACAAAAAAGTAAAAGTATTGTCTACATGAGTTGGGTGAGTATATCAGTAAGTGATTTAGTAATTGGAATATTAGCACAAAGAAGGTGCAGAGGCATTAATTACAATTAATAGTTTAAACAAGGTACTAACTAGATTCTAAAAGAGCGAATAGAGATTTATTAGATCAGGGGTGGCTGCTGAAACCTGTTGGCTGCAATTCCTGAGCCATGTGAGAACTTCAGAACACTTCATGTCCTTGAATGGTTTGTTGCTTCCCAAATCCATTCCCATCTTTCCCAGAGCTCCATGTTTCAATTTTCTAACAGGTTTCCACCCCTGCCACAGTACCGAAACATCTCTTATCAAAGTCTCAAATGACATCCAATGTGACTTTGACCAGGATAAACTTTCCCTCCGGGTCCTTCTTGACCTGTCTGCAGTCTCCTCTAATGTCTCTCCACTATTGTCCAGATGGATGGGACTGCTCTCACCTGGTTCCGTACTTATCTGTCTAATCAGAGCCAGAGAATCACTTGCAATGTCTTCTCTTCCTGCTCCCGCACCATTACGTCTGTTGTCCCACAAAAATCTATCCTTGGCTGTCCCCTATTTCTCATCTACCTGCTGCCCCTTGGCAACATCATCCGAAAACACAGCGTTAGTTTTCACATGTAGGCCGATGAAACCCAGCTCCACCCAATCACCACTGCTCTCGACTCCTCCACTATTGCTAAATTATCAGACTGCTTATCCAACATACACTACTCGATGAAAAAAAAATTCCTGCTATTAAATATTGGGAAGACGGAAGCCATCATTTTCAGTATCCATTCCAAACTCCATTCCGTAGCTACCAACTCCATCCCTCTCCCTGGCAATAGTCTGAGATTAAGCCAGTCTGTTCAGAACCTCGGTGTCACATTTGACCTCGAGGTGAGCTTCCGACCTAATTTTCGCGCCATCACTAAGACCACCTATTTCCGGCTCCATAACATAGCCCAGCTCAGCTTATCTGCTGCTGAAACCCTCATTCATGCCTTCATTACCTCTAGACTTGACTATTCCAATGCACTCCTGGCTGCTGTCCCACATTCTGCCCTCCATAAACGTGAGGTCATCGAAAACTCTGCCCATCTCTTAACTCACACCAAGTCCTATGCCCACAGTCAAGCAACATCTTGCTTTTAAAATTCTCATCCTTATTTTTAAATCCCTCCATCACCTTGCCCCTCCCTATCTCTGTAATCTCCTCGAGCACCAGAACCCTCCAAGATATCTGTGCTCCTCTAGTTCTGGCCTCTTGTGCATCCCTGATTTTAATTACTCCACCTTTGGCAGCTTGTGGCTCGGTGTCATATTTTGTTTTCTAACGCTCATGTGAAGCTCCTTGGAATGTTTTATTGTATTAGAGATGCTATATAAATAGAAGTTGTTGTTATTGTGGGGGGACCACATGTGTAGGATGTGTCTCTAGCTGCTTGAGCTCAAGCTCAAAGTGCAGGAGTCTTCAGGGTGTGTGCCACTCTCGAACTGGTACTCAGCATTGGAGGCTGCTAGGAGTGCTGACACCTTGAAGGGGTGCAGTCCACACCATGTCCCAGTGGGCAAGGGACTGCAGAGGAGGGAACAGCAAAGCATAGAAATGCAAACATTGTGAGAGATTCCATAGTTAGGAGGACAGACAGGCATTTCTATAACCATCATTGTGAGTCCTGTATGATGTATTACCTGCCTGGCCCCAGCGTAAAGGACATCATGAGGTATATAGAAGTCGAATATTCTGCAGGGAGAAGGGCGTGAGGTAGAAGCTGTGGTACCAATGGCATAGAGAGGGAAGGTTATTGAAATCCTATGGTCAGATTTTCAGGAGCTATGGAAGAAGTTAAAAAGTAAGACCTCAAAGGTAGTAATCTCTGGATTACACCCAGTGCTGCACACTAAGAGTAGAAATAGGAAGATAGGGAATATCATTGCGTGGCTTGAGGGATGGTGCAGGAGGGTGGGCTTCAGATTCTCAGAGCTTTGGGACCAGTTTTGGGGTAGGAGGCACCTATTCAAATGAGATGGGTTGCACCTCAAAAGGCCTGGGACCAATGTTCCTAAGGGGAAATTCACTAGTGTGGTTGGAGAGGATTTAAACTAAATTGGCAGGGGGGTGGGCATCAGTATATAGAAATAGAAAAGAGGAATAAGGTGCATAAAGGAGTGAGAGAGTTGGATAGTGGCAGAGAAGGAAGTACCATATTAGTTAGGAGCAGATTCAGAAGGGCAGAAGCATGGTCACATAGTGGTAATGTTACTGGGCTAGTAATCCAGAGGCCAAGGCTAATGCTGTGGCGGCACAGTGGCGCAGTGGTTAGCACCGCAGCCTCACAGCTCCAGGGACCCGGGTTCAATTCTGGGTACTGCCTGTGCGGAGTTTGCAAGTTCTCCCTGTGACCGTGTGGGTTTTCGCCGGGTGCTCTGGTTTCCTCTCACAGCCAAAGACTTGCAGGTGATAGGTAAATTGGCCATTATAAATTGCCCCTAGTGTAGATAGGTGGTAGGGAATATGGGGATTACTGTAGGGTTAGTATAAATGGGTGGTTCTTGGTCGGCACCGACTCGGTGGGCCGAAGGGCCTGTTTCAGTGCTGTATCTCTAAATAAAATAAATTCATAATCCCACAATGGTAGCTGGGGGAATTTAAATTCAATGGATTAATTTAATGAATTAATAAATCTGGGATACAACCTAGTCTAATTAATGGTCACAAAACTATTGGATTGTTATAAAAACCATCTAGTTCACTAATGTGCTTTGCAGGAGGAAATAAAAGAACAAAGAAAATTACAGCACAGGAACAGGCCCTTCGGCCCTCCAAGCCTGCGCCGATCCAGATCCTCTATCTAAACATGTCTCCTATTTTCTAAGGGTCTGTATCTCTTTGCTTCCTGCCCATTCATGTATCTGTCTAGATACATCTTAAAAGACACTATCGTGCCCGTGTCTACCACCTCCGCTGGCAACTCGTTCCAGGCACCCACCACCCTCTGCGTAAAGAACTTTCCACGCATATCCCCCCTAAACTTTTCCCCTCTCACTTTGAACTTGTGACCCCGAGTAATTGAATCCCCCACTCTGGGAAAAAGCTTCTTGCTATCCATCCTGTCTATACCTCTCATGATTTAGTACACCTCAATCAGGTTCCCCCTCAACCTCCGTATTTCTAATGAAAATAATCCTAATCTACTCAACCTCTCTTCATAGCTAGTGCGCTTCATACCAGGCAACATCCTGGTGAACCTCCTCTGCACCCTCTCCAAAGCATCTACATCCTTTTGGTAATGTGGCGACCAGAACTGCACGCAGTATTCCAAATGTGGCCGAACCAAAGTCTTATACAACTGTAACATGACCTGCCAACCCTTGTACTCAATACCCCGTCCGATGAAGGAAAGCATGCCGTATGCCTTCTTGACCACTCTATTGACCTGCGTTGCCACCTTCAGGGAATAATGGACCTGAACACCCAAATCTCTCTGTACATCAATTTTCCCCAGGACTTTTCCATTTACTGTATAGTTCACTCTTGAATTGGATCTTCCAAAATGCATCACCTCGCATTTGCCCTGATTGAACTCCATCTGCCATTTCTCTGCCCAACTCTCCAGTCTATCTATATTCTGCTGTATTCTCTGACAGTCCCCTTCACTATCTGCTACTCTACCAATCTTAGTGTCGTCTGCAAACTTGCTAATCAGACCACCTATACTTTCCTCCAAATCATTTATGTATATCACAAACAACAGTGGTCCCAACACGGATCCCTGTGGAACACCACTGGTCACATGTCTCCATCTTGAGAAACTCCCTTCCACTGCTACTCTCTGTCTCCTGTTGCCCAGCCAGTTCTTTATCCATCTAGCTAGTACACCCTGGATCCCATGCGACTTCACTTTCTCCATCAGCCTACCATGGGGAACCTTATCAAACGCCTTACTGAAGTCCATGTATATGACATCTACAGCCCTTCCCTCATCAATCAACTTTGTCACTTCCTCAAAGAATTCTATTAAGTTGGTAAGACATGACCTTCCCTGCACAAAACCATGTTGCCTATCACTGATAAGCCCATTTTCTTCCAAATGGGAATAGATCCTATCCCTCAGTATCTTCTCCAGCAGCTTCCCTACCACTGACGTCAGGCTCACCGGTCTGTAATTACCTGGATTATCCCTGCTACCCTTCTTAAACAAGGGGACAACATTAGCAATTCTCCAGTCCTCCGGGACCTCACCCGTGTTTAAGGATGCCGCAAAGATATCTGTTAAGGCCCCAGCTATTTCCTCTCTCGCTTCCCACAGTAACCTGGGATAGATCCCATCCGGAGCTGGGGACTTGTCCACCTTAATGCCTTTTAGAATACCCAACACTTCCTCCCTCCTTATGCCGACTTGACCTAGAGTAATCAAACATCTGTCCCTAACCTCAACATCCATCATGTCCCTCTCCTCGGTGAATGCAAAGTACTCGTTTAGAATCTCACCCATTTTCTCTGACTCCATACATAACTTTCCTCCTTTGTCCTTGAGTGGGCCAATCCTTTCTCTAGTTACCCTCTTGCTCCTTATATATGAATAAAAGGCTTTGGGATTTTCCTTAACCCTGTTTGCTAAAGATATTTCATGGCCCCTTTTAGCCCTCTTAATTCCTCGTTTCAGATTGTGCCTACAATCCCGATATTCTTTCAAAGCTTCGTCTTTCTTCAGCCGCCTAGACCTTATGTATGCTTCCTTTTTCCTCTTAGCTAGTCTCACAATCTGTTGGCTAACACATGACTTCAGTCCCACAGCAATCTGGTTGACTCTTAACTGCCCTCTGAAATGGCCATAGCATTCCACTCAGTTGTATCAAATTGCTACAGGAAAAAAAGCACTGTGGGTGTATTTATACTACATGGACCGCAGTAGTTACGAACATACGAATTAGGAGCAGGAGTAGACCACTCGGCCCCTCGAGCCTGCTCCGCCATTCAATAAGTTCATGGCTGAACTGATTACGTCACATTCCCACTTACTCCTGATAACCTTCCACCCCCTTGCTTATCAAGAATCTATCTTCCTCTGCCTTAAACATATTCAAAGACTTTGTTTCCACCACCTTTTGAGGAAAAAATTCTGCTCATCTCTGTCCTAAATGGGCGACCCCTGGTTCTAGATTCTCCCACAAGTGGAAACATCCTTTTCACATCCACCCTGTCAAGACCCCTCAGAATTTTATATGTTTCAAAACTTTGCCAATTTGCCAGTTCTGATGAAGGGTCACTGACCTGAAATGTTAACTCTGCTTTTCTCTCCACAGATGCTGCCTGACCTGCTGGGTATTTCCAGCATTTTCTGTTTTTGTTTCAGATTTCCAGCATTTGCAGTAGTTAGGAAGGAGGCATTGCTGGATCTGGTACTAGTGAAAGATGTGGGCCAAGTGGACCAAATGTCTGTGGGCAAATGTTTGATTAAAGGTGGTCATTATTTCATAAGATTTATATTAGTAATGGAGAAGAGCAAGAAACAATCTAAAGTAGAGTCATAGAGTCATAGAGTTTTTTCAGCACAGAAACAGGCCCTTTGGCCCATCGTGTCTATGCCGGCGATCAAGCACCTAACTATTCTAATCCCATTTTCCAGCACTTGGCCCGTAGTCTTGTATGCTATGGAATTTCAAGTGTTCATCTAAATACTTCTTAAATGTTGTGAGGGTTCCTGCCTCTACCACCTCTTCAGGCAGTGCGTTCCAGATTCCAACCACCCTCTGGGTGAAAAATATTTTCCTCAAATCCTCTCGAAACCTTCTGCACCTTACCTTAAATCTATGCCCCCTGGTTATTGGCCCCTCTGCTAAGGGAAGAAGTTTCTACCTATCTAATCTATCAATGCCCCTCATAATTTTGTATACCTCAATCAGGTCCCCCCTCAGCCTTCTCTGCTCTAAGGAAAACAACCCTAACCTTTTTAGTCTCTCTTCATAGCTGAAATGCTCCAGCCCAGGCAACATCCTGGTGAATGTCCCCTGCACCCTCTGCTGTGCAATCACATCCTTCCTATAGTGTGGTGCCCAGAACTGTACTCCAGCTGTGGCCTAATTAGCATTTTATACAGCTCCATCATAACCTCCCTGCTCTTATATTCTATGCCTCAGCTAAGAAAGGCAAGTATCCCATATGCCTTCCTAACCACCTTATCTACCTGTGCTGCTACCTTCAGTGATCTATGGACAAGTATACCAAGGTCCCTCTGACCCTCTGTACTTCCCAGGCTCCTCCCATCCATTGTATATTCCCTTGCCTTGTTAGTCCTCCCAAAATGCATCACCTCACACTTCTCAGGATTAAATTCAATTTGCCACAGCTCCGCCCAACTTACCAGTCCATCTATCTCGTCCTGTAATCTAAGGCTTTCCTCCTCATTATTTGCGACACCACCAATTTTCGTGTCATCTGCAAACTTACTGATCATACCTCCCATATTCACATCTAAATCATTAATGTACACTACAAACAGCAAAGGTCCCAGCACCGATCCCTGCGGTACACCACTGGTCACACTCGCAAAAACAACCCTTGACCATTACCCTCTGCCTCCTGCCACTAAGCCAATTTTGGATCCAATTTGCCAAATTGCCCGGATTCCATGGGCTCTTACCTTCGTAACCAATCTCGCATGCGGGACCTTATCAAAAGCCTTACTGAAGTCCATGTAGACTACATCAACTGCTTTACCCTCATCTACACATCTCGTCACTGCCTCGAAAAATTCAATCAAGTTAGTTAGACATGATCTCCTCCTGACAAAGCCATGCTGACTATCCCTGATTAATCCCTGCCTCTCCAAGTGGAGATTAATCCTGTCCCTCAGAATTTTTTCCAATAGTTTCCCAACCACTGATGTTAGACTCACCGGCCTGCAATTACCTGGTTTATTCCTGCTACCCTTCTTAAATAATGGTACCACATTCGCTATCCTCCAATCCTCTGGTACCTCTCCTGTGGTCAGAGAGGATTTGAAGATTTGTGTCAAAGCCCCTGCTATCTCCTCCCTTGCCTCATATAACAGCCTGGGATGCATCTCATCTGGGCTTGAGGATTTATCCACTTTTAAGCCCGCTAAAACAGCTAATATTTCCTCCCTTTCAATACAAATATGTTCAAGAAATTCTAAACTGAAAGAGTGCTAACTTCATTGGGAAGAGCAGGCATCTAGGCAGGGTAAAATGGAACCAAAGTTTGACAGAAAAAAAATGTAATGGAGCAATGGGTGATTTTTAAGGAGGAGATGTTTCAGGTACAGTCTAGGTACATTACAACAAGGGGAAAAGGTCGGGGAACCAAAGCCAGGGATGATGAGGGAGATAGAGAAGATGATGAAATGAAGAAAAAAGGATGTATGATGCATTGCAGCTGAATTCTTCAAGCGAAAACAGGCCAAATACAATTTTTTTTAAAATTTCATTCATGGGATTTATTGCCCATCCCTAAGTGCCCATGAGAAGGTGATGGTGAGCTGCCTTCTTGAACCGCTGCAGTTCATGTGGGGTAGGTACACCCACAGTGCTGAGAGGAAGGGAGTTCCAGGATTTTGACCCAGCGACAGTGAAGGAACAGCGATATAGTTCCAAGTCAGGATGATTTGTGACTTTAGTTTTTAGTTTAGAGATACAGCACTGAAACAGGCCCTTCGGCCCACCGAGTCTGTGCCGACCATCAACCACCCATTTATACTAATCCTACACTAATCCCATATTCCTACCAAACATCCCCACCTGTCCCTATATTTCCCTACCACCTACCTATACTAGTGGCAATTTATAATGGCCAATTTACCTACCAACCTGCAAGTCTTTTGGCTTGTGGGAGGAAACCGGAGCACCCGGAGAAAACCCACGCAGACACAGGGAGAACTTACAAACTCCACACAGGCAGTACCCAGAATCAAACCCGGGTCGAGGCTGCGGTGCTAACCACTGCGCCACTGTGCCGCCCTTGGAGGGGAACTTGCAGGTGGTGGTGTTCCCATGCATTTGCTGCCCTTGTCTTTCTAGTTGGTAGAGGTTGCGGGTTTGGAAGGTGCTGTCGAAGGAGCCTTGGTGTGTCGCTGCAGTGCATCTTGTAGATGGTACATACTGCTGCCACAGTGCATCGGTGGTGGAGGGAGTGAATGTTTGTGGATGGGGTGCCAATCAAGAGGGCTGCTTGGTCCTGGATAGTGTCGAGCTTCTTGAGTGTTGTTGGCGCTGCACCCATCCAGGCAAGTTGAGAGTATTCCATCACATTCCTGGCTTGTGCCTTGTAGATGGTGGACAGGCTTTGGGGAGTCAGGAGGTGAGTTACTCGCTGCAGGATTCCTAGCCTCTGACCTGCTGTTGCAGACACGGTATTTATATGACTACTCCAGTTCAGTTTCTGGTCAATGGTAGTCCCTAGGATGTTGATAGTGGGGGATTTAGCAATGGTAATGCCATTGAATGTCAAGGGGAGATGGTTAGATTCTCTCTTGTTGGAGATGGTCATTGCCTGCACTTGTGTGGCGCGAATGTTACTTGCCACTTATCAGCCCAAGCCTGGATATTGTCCAGGTCTTGCTGCATTTCTACACGGACTGCTTCAGTATCTGAGAAGTCATGAATGGTGCTGAACATCATGCAATCATCAGCGAACATTCCCATTTCTGACCTTATGATTGAAGAAAGGTCATTGATGAAGCAGCTGAAGATGGTTGGGCCTAGGACACTACCCTGAGGAACTCCTGCAGTGATGTCCTGGAACTGAGATGATTGACCTCCAATAACCATAACCATCTTCCTGTGCGCTAGGTAAGTTGAGAGGGGAAGTGAAGAAGAAAATAAGACTGGAAAAGGGAGAATATGAGAATAGAATGGTAGTTAACACAAAAGGAAATCCAAAAATCCTCTACTGGCATGTAACTAGTAAGCGGGTAATAAGAAGTGGTGTGGAGCCTATTAGGGACAAAGAGGGTGATATATGCTTAGAGGTGCAGGACAAGGCTAGAATACTTAACGAGTCCTTTGCATTATTGTTTATTAAGGAAGATAAATCTGACAAAATATCGGGAGAAGCAGAGATGGTAGAAGTAATGGATGGGGTGAAAATTGATTGGAAAGATGTACTGGAAAGGCTGGCTATGCTTAGAGTGGATAAGTCACCTGATCCAGATGGCTTGCATCCCAGGTTGCTAAAGGAAGTGGGAGTGGAGATAGCGGAAGGGCTTGCCATAATCTTCCAATCTGCCCTGGATACGGAGGAGATCCCAGAGGATTGGAAAGTGGCAATCCTTATTCAATAGAGGATATAAGGACCTTCCTAGTAATAACAGGCCAGTCAGTTTAACACCAGTAGTGGGTAAGGTTTTCGAAGCAATAATCAGGGGGAAAAAAAATCAACAGGCACTTAAAGAGGTTTGAGTTCATTAAGGAGAGCCAGCACAGATTTATAAAATACAGATCATGTTTGACTAATCTAATTGAATTTTTTGATGAAGTAGCAGAGAGGGAAGAAAGGAAAACAATGGATGTTGTTTATATAGATTTTAAGAAAGTGATTGACAAAGTACCACATAAAAGGCTGGCTTAAAAAATTAAGGTTCATGGAATAGGAGAGTCAGTGTCAGCTTGGATAAATGAGCCATGGTAAATGGTTGTTTTTCAGACTGGAGGATGGTAGACAGTGGTGTGCCCCAAGGTCAGTGCTGGGACCACTGCTTTTATTGCTATCTATAAATTACTTGGACATTGGAAAACAGACTAAGGCTTCAAAATTTGCCTATGATACCAAATTTGGAGGTGTGGCAATCAGTGAGACTAATATCAATCGACTGCAACAGGACATGGATAGGCTAGCAGAATGGGCGGACAAGTGGCAGATGGAATTTAATACAGAGAAGTGTGAGCAGGTGCATTTTAGCCAAATGGATAGGGAGAAGCTTAATGACACAGTTCTATGAGTGTGCAGGGACAGAAGGACATTGGGAGTCATGTGCATAGATCTTTGAAGGTGGCAGAACATATTGAGAGAGTAATTATCAAAGCCTATTGGAGATCTTGGGCTTCATAAATAGATGTATTGAGTATGAAAGCAGGGAATTTACACAGTTCTGGTTTAGGCCACAGCTAGAGTATTGTATCCAGTTCTGATCACCACACTTTAGGAAGATTGTGAAGGTCCTTGAGAGAGTGCAGAGGAGATTTACCAGTATGGTTCCAGGGATGATGGATTTTAGCTACAAGGTTAGGTTGGAGAAGCTGAGGTTGTTCTCCTTGGAGCAAAGGAGTTTGAGGGGAGATTTGATAGAGGTGTACAAGATTATGACAAGTTTAGATAAAAAAAAGATAAAGAAAAACTGTTCCCATTAACTGACCTTACAAGGACTAGGGGACACTAGGTTTTGGACAAGAGATGCAGGGGGGATGTGATGAAGAACTTTTTAACGCAGTGGGTGTTAATGACCTGGATCTGGCTGCCGACGAGGATGGTGGAAGCGGAGACGATGAATGATTTCCAAAGGAAATTGGATAGCCACTTGAGAGAAATAAACTTGCAGGGCTACAAGGATAGAGCTGAGGAATGGGACTGACTGGATTGCTCTACAGAGAGCTGGCATGGACTCGATGGGCCGAATGACCTTGTTCTGTGCTGCAATGACTCTATGGGCTGAACTTTGGACGATGGAGGTAGGAAATGGAAGTCGGGGTCCCACACCCACCTCCAGGGGGAAAGTAGATTCAAGTCACAATTTTCGTCGGGCAACCCCTTAATTGGATTGGAGTAGGTTTTGGCAGCCAATTAGAGGCCATGAGGGTGGAATCGGAGACGGGCCAGATGAATTGCACATCCCCACCCCAGTTCTCAGATAGCGGCCTGGAGGTGATGCTTGAGGCCGTGAGGGAGTGGAGGGAGGTCATCTTCTCGGAGGGTAGCAGGAGGAGACCACCCACCCAAAACTAAAGAGGCCTGGGTTGAGGTAGATGCCACTGTCAGCAGCAGAAGCATAATTAGAAGAACGTGGGTTCAGTGCTGTAAAAATTCAATGACCTCATAAGCTCTGACAAGGTGTGTGCAATCCCCAACTCTCTACACAGGTCTCAGAGCTTACACCATGCAGCAGACACACCATCTGAGGACCCTCAGGGTGCATGCTAAACCTGAACATGGGAGGTGAGTATACCCAGGGTAATTAATAACCCTTCAGAATGGCTCAGAGCTGCTGAGGACCTGTCACTGATCTATGGAGCTTCTAATCAATGGGGGCAGATGCCATTGGTTAGAGAAGACAGCAGTGCCTCGCTCTCTTTTTATCTAGCAGGAGAAACAGGCTCATAATATCCACCAAAGGGTGCTATGGGATAGCCAGGACCCCTGGAATAGGAGGAAGTTGGGCCTGCTGAGATGGGTACCCATGGTGCAGATAGTGAAGCTCATTAAGAGACAGTACGGAAATCCGCCCTGTCCAGTAGAATGTCAAGCACTGAGTTGCATTGGGCAGTCTCAGTACTGCAGTGGCTTCTTCTCTCCTGGGCTGGTTCTCATGATCTCCTTGTGTGTTTCCTAGAGGTACAGGCATCCAGCTGACAACATCCTATCCCTCTCCTTCTTAGGCCCCAGCGGAACATCTCTAAACCGAGGAAGCACCATCACACCTGACAAGCACACCGTCCACCGTTGCAGATATTCTCACCTCGGTGGGTCCTGGCGTGCATTTAATAGGGTGGTACTGGGTAAGGAGCATGGCACAAACGTGCAGGAGGAGGTGCCAGAGTCAGAGGCAGTTCCCTTCGGAGGAGGGAGAACAGACACAGCCCTGCTCAGCTTGGCACAGATGCAGGGCCTCGGGAGTCACTGGAAATAAGGCTGTGCCTGGAACAACAGCAGGAGATGTGCTCCTGCATGTCGGAGTTACCTGAGGCAGTATGAGGTCATAGGCTGAGGATGGAGAAGTCCATCCAGCTCATGTGCATCTCCGTGGCTCAGGGCTTTGAGCACATGAGCTCCTCCATAGAGATAGTGGCCAATCTCATGGAGAGCCATGTGCAGCATCACTCTGAGTGGATGCAGTAGCAGCACACGGGCATGCACAGGATGTGTGCTACACTGTGTTGCCACCCTTATGGGGCACCTTCATCATTATCGGCCTCCTTGGCTTCTCTGTGGAAGCATCTGTGCAGCAGGGCCAAGAGACAGAGGCTGTCCCTGCAGTGATGCAGGTGTAGCAGCCTTTGGAGATGCCCCCCACGGGCACCTCCACAACGATTGCCACATGCATCTTAGCCGAAGGCAGAGACCAGTGAACAGGCTGCCTGCACCTTCTCCAAGGCCACAAAGGGAGAACCGTGTAGCAGTGGCCGGGCACAGAGACCACCACATCGCGTGGCTCACTGAGTGGGTCATGGAATGTTGTCTTTATGTCTATGTGCACTGTTTACTTTATCATTTGATAATTAATCACAGGTCACCTTCATCGTTATCGGCCTCCTTGGGAGAACTAACAAGGCAAGGGAATATACAATGGATGGTAGGACCCGAGGAAGTACAGAAGGTCAGAGGGACCTTGGTGTACTTGTCCATAGATCACTGAAGGCACCAGCACAGGTAGATAAGATGGTTAGGAAGGCATATGGGATACTTTTCTTTATTGGCTGAGGCATAGAATATAAGAGCAGGGAGGTTATGATGGAGCTGTATAAAACGCTAGTTAGGCCACAGCTGGAGTACTGTGTACAGTTCTGGGCAGCACACTATAGGAAGGATGCGATTGCACTGGAGAGGGTGCAGGGGAGATTCACCAAGATGTTGTCTGGGCTGGAGCATTTTAGCTATGAAGAGAGACTGAAAAGGCTAAGGTTGTTTTTCTCGGAGCAGAGAAGGCTGAGGGGGGACCTGATTGAGGTATACAAAATTATGAGGGGCATTGACAGGTTAGATAGGAAGAAACTTTTTCCCTTAGCAGAGGGGCCAATAACCAGGGGGCATAGATTTAAGGTAAGGGGCAGGAGGTTTAAAGAGGATTTGAGGAAAAATCTTTTTGCCCAGAGGGTGGTTGGAATCTGGAACACACTGCCTGAAGAGGTGGTAGAGGCAGGAACTGTCGCAACATTTAAGAAGTATTTAGATGAGCACTTGAAATGCCATAGCATACAAGGCTACGGGCCAAGTGCTGCAAATGGGATTAGAATAGTTGGGTGCTTGATGGCCGGCATAGACACGATGGGCCGAAGGGCCTATTTCTGTGCTGTATAACTCTATGACTCTTTAAGCCACAGGTCTGGGAGTCCTTTTGTCACTGGTGTGGGAAAAAAATGTGGTATGAGGTGGTGAGGGAGATCAAGGGTGCGATCAAGGAGAGGGAAAAGGCTCTGGACATCTGCACATCCTTCATTGGTGATAAGAGTTTAGATGTTCCAACCTTCATCTTCATTCAATGTGGTTACAGGCACCTTAGAGTCCACTGCATCCCATACCCATCATCCTGGGTCAGAGGGACTCAGCTGAAATGTTCCTGAATCAAATGATCCCTGACATTTATTGCATCCTGAAGAGACCGTCTCCCACCACGTTATACCCAGCCACCTCCTTGTGCAGCCGGGACACCTTGGTGTCCTCCCCCCTCCGCCTCCACCTCCTCCTCCTCTCCCACATCTGTTGAAGATGAAGGCTGGAACATCTGAACTCTTAATGCCAATGAAGAATGCATATGTGACCTTTGCTTTCTCCTCCTTTCTCACCTCCAGTTCATCCTCTTCCTCCAATGAGTTCTATTGTTCCAGGGTCTAACCATCCTCAAGGTCCAGAGAGCAGCAGACCACCACAATGACAGAGTCCCTTACAGGAGCCGGCTGGTCCAGGCACCAGAACTGCATTTTGAGAAGTGCTCAATGGCTGACCTCATGAATAGGTGGCATTGGTTGCAGCGCCCCTGTACATTTGTTTGGGGCTCCTGCAGCGGGGTGACGCATATCCCTTATCCACCCACAGAGTTTGGGGATTGGAATGAAGATTTGCAGCAGCCTGACAGGTGGAGGATGAAGATGCCATGGCAGCTGACAGGAAAGCAGTTTGTGGAGGAACGATGTGAGGGTCCTTGATGGAGTGCAGCAGTGATTGGACAGTATTGGGTTTGTGGAGATTGATTGAGGATAGCATGGTGTTTTTGGAGATTATCACCTGATGTCTGACAATATAAGGCATTCTGTCTCACTATCACCCAGTGTGTGACATGATCACCCAAGGTCTAACAATATGAATTGCCCCTGCTATACACTGATTACCACCCTAAGCAGCAAAACTTCAGAAACATTTACAGATCAGATACAGCTCACAGCAGCTCCTCACAAGCTGCCTTTACAATCTTCCAGGCAGGTATCGGCAACGTGTCCGTACACGGACACCGTGTCAGTGGTAAAAAAAGTTTTGAGGTCTGTGACTGGTAATTTTAGGGATGAAAAATTTCCACCAAATGGCAGATTTCTGACATTGGGATTTCGAAAATCTGTCATTAGCTTCTTCTTTGCTTGCTAGCTAGCTAATAGAGTTATGATGCTCTCCATTGATGTTTGTATGTTTAGCTACTTTATTTATTGGGAGAAATATGTTTTAACTTGGATTGTGTTTTGATGGCATTAGATTAGCTATATACTTTATATACAGATCAATTGCCCCCCATGTCTGTGGCTGAGTAAATAATTTTGTCAAATGTCCATGGTGCAAGATGTCAGTGCCTATCCCTGCTCTCAGCTCCTCTGTTTTTCCTGTTTAGGCTCTTCACATACGTGAATGAAGAGATTCTGTTCTCAAGGCCAACGTTTGCTAAATTCATTGCACTCTTAAACAACTACAACCGAATGACAGGCGTTGCAGAAAGGTTCACAGTGGAACAGCTGGCAGAACAAGACGCCTTTATCGCAGAGATTATGAGGACCTCCATCATGAACAAACTCTACCAGGTCCTTCTGTCAAAGAGTAGGTGTCCTGCATCACATTACTTCACCAGTGATGTGTGCTGTAAGTTTCTACTGGGATGCCCTCTAGCCGTGGCTCCATCCTCACTTGGACCTCCAGCATATGGTGCATGAAGCAGGCAGGGTAGATTCAACACACCTTCCAGCAGCACTTTCCATAGACCTGCTATTCTGCTGTTCCCAATGGCCTAGTAAGTACAGTGACCGGCTCTGAGTTTAACTACTGCTGTGCTCATTGTCCTCAGCAAGGATAGCAACAGAGTGGCTTTGATATGTGCTCTCGAAGGAAAACTTCAGCCCGAGTCCCCACTCCACAACCAACCTAAAGACATACACTCCAGCCCATGTACAGGGTACAGGATATATACAGGTAGTAAGCAGTGAGGAGGATAGTAACAGTCTTCAAGAGGATATAAACTGGTGAAGTGAACTGACGTGGCAGATAATATTTAATGTAGGAAAATGTGAAGTCATACATTTTGGTAGACAAAATGAGAAGGGGCAATCTAAAATGAATGATACAATTTTAAAGAGGTGCAGGAACGGAGAGGGTGGGTGTGTATGTACACAAATCCTTGAAAATGCAGGACAAGTTGAGAAAACTGTCAAAAAGGCAAACGGAATTCTGGGCTTTATAAACAGAATCAGAGTGAAAAAGCAAGAAAATTATGCCAAACTTTTACAAATCACTGGTTAGGTCCATCTGAAGTATTGAGTCCAATTCTGGGCAACACGCTTTAAGGAAGAATGTCAAGGCTTTCAAACCATAGAATCATAGAATGGAGGACATTCAGCCAATCCCTTCTGTGCTGGGTCTCTGCAAGAAACATTACAGATACTATTACACTACTGCGTGTATTTTATAGGCCACCAACTAGTGGGAAAGATATAGAGGAACAAATTTACCAGGAAATTAAAGAGGTAAAAAAAGGAGTAGTTATCAAGGTGCTCTTTAATTATCCTAATACAAACTGGGATAGTAATAGTGTAAAGGGCAGGGTTAGGGGGAAATTTCTGAAGCGTGTTCAGGAGAATTTTCTACATCTGGTCTAACGAGGAATGAGGCGTAGCTCAATCTGGTTCTGGGGAATGAGGTGGGTCGAGTGGATCAAGTGTTAGTAGGAGAACATTTAGGGGACAGTGATCATGGTATCATAGGGTTTAGGTCAGCTTTGGAAAATGACAAGGAGCAATAGGGGATAAAAATTATTAATTAGGGAAGGGCCAATTTCAGTGTGTGAAAACGGATCTGGCCCATGTAAATTGGAATCAAAGATTTGCATTAAACTTTAACAGAACAATGTGCTGCCTTTAAAGAGGAGAGGGTTGGGATACAGTCAAGGTGCATTCTCACGAAGAAGAAAGGTAGGACAAACAAAGCCAGAGGTCCCAGGATGATGAATGAGATAAACAGTAAGACGAAGCAGAAAAAGGATACATGACAGATGCCAAGTTGATAATACAAGTGAGAACCAGGCTGAATATAGAAAGTTCAGAGGGGAAGTAACACAAGAAATGAGAAGCAAAAAGAGAGTATGAGAAGAGACTGGCAGCCAACATAAAAAGTAATTCAAAAGTATTCTATAGGCATATAAATAGTTAAAGGGTGGTAAAAGGAGGAGTGGGGCCAATTAAGGACCTAAAAGGGGATTTACACACGCAGGCAGGGGGCATAGTTCAGGTACTGAATGAGTACTTTTCATCTGTCTTTTCAAAGGAAGAAGATGCTGCCCAAGTCACAGTGGAAGAGGAGGTCGATGAGATACTGGACGGGCTAAAAGTTGATAAAGAGGAGTTATTAGAAAGGCTGACTGTACTTAAAGTTGATAAGTTACCATGACCAGATCAGATGCATCTGAGGATATTGAGGGAAGTAAGAGTTGAAATTGCAGAGGCACTGGCCATAATCTTCCAATCCTCCTTAGATGCAGGTATGGTGCCAGAGGACAGGAGAATTGCAAATGTTACACCCTTGTTCAAAGAAGGGTGTAAGGATAAATCCAGCAGCTACAGGCCAGTCAGTTTAACATCAGTGGTAGGAAAGCTTTTAGAAATGATCATTTCTATTCCTCTATTGATAAAGCCCATAAAGCCCAGGATCCCAAATGCCTTCTTCATTGCTTTCTCAACCTGGACTTGGACAAATGTGGACTAAATAAGGAAAGCCAGCACCGATTTGTTCATGGCAAATCGTATTAAACTAATTTGATTGAGTTTTTGATGAGGTAACAGAGAGGGTTGATGAGGGTAATGTGATTGACGTGGTGTACATGGACTTCCAAAAACATTTGATAAAGTGCCACATAATAGGCTTGTCAGCAAAGCTAAAGCCCATGGCATATAAGGGATAGTGGCAGCATAGATACAAAATAGGCCGAGTGACAGGAAACAGAGAGTGGTGGTGAACAGTTGGTTTTTGGACTGGAGGAAGGTATACAGTCAGGTTTTCCCAAGTGTCGGTATTTGGATCACTGCTCTTCTTGATCCAGACTTGGGTGCAGAGGACACAATTTCAAAATGTGCAGATGATACAAAACTTTGAAATATTGTGAACTGTGAGGAGGATAGTGATGAGTTCAAGAGGACACAGACAGGCTGGTGGATTGAGTGGACACATGCCAAATCAAATTTAATGCAGAGAAGTGTGAAGTGATACATTTTAGTAGGAAGGAAAAGGAGAGGCAATATAAAATAAAGGAGACAATTCTAAAGGGGTTTCAAGAGCACAGGGACCTTTGGGTATATGTGCACAAATCATTGAAGGTGGCAGGGCAGGTTGAGGAAGCAGTGAAGAAGGCATATGGGATCCTGGGCTTTATAAATAGAGGAATAGAATACAAAAGCAAGGAAGTTATGGTGAACTTGTAAAAAATATTGGTTTGGCCTCAACTGGAGTATTGTGTCCAATTCTGGGCACAGTGCTTTAGGAAAGATGTGAAGGCATTACGGTGCAGAAAAGATTTCTGAGAATGATTCCAGGGGTGAGGGACTTCAGTTACATGGATAGATTGGAGACTGGGACTGTTTTCCTGAGAGAAGAGAAGATTGAGAGGAAATTTGATACAGGTTTTCAAAATCATGAGGGGTCTGGACGGAGTAGATAGAGAGAAACGGTTCCCATTTGCAGAGGGGTCGAGAACTAGAGGACACTGATTTAAGGTGATTGGCAACAGAACCAAAGACAAGAGGGAAAACGTTTTTATGCAGCGAGTGGTTGGTTAGGATCTGGAACGTACTGCTTGAGAGTGTGGTGGAGGCGGATTCAGTCATAGCTTTCAAAAGGGAATTGGATAATTATCTGAAGAGAAAAAATTTGCAGGACCAGGGGAAAAGGCAGGGGAATGGGACTAGCTGAATAGCTCTTGCAGAGAGCCAGCATGGATCCATTCTATGATTCCATGATTGCATTATATTTAAAGGGACAGGCACCCAACTTGCAGGTATGGTCATTTTTGGAATTTTATCTATTGCCAGTTGTCTGGAAATTCTCTGGAGCGTTCTTAGAGACGATATGGTGAGTTCCTGGATTTGTCAGAGAATGTTGCCACATCCTCACCGCGTCCCGAAGATTAATATAATACTGTGACAGTATCTCAGGCACTGTCAGTCACACAGACTCTGTCACATTCAGATGCACTCGGAGTCACAGCACTATTATGTTATCACGTATGGTGTGACTACATTTCACATGGTCGCACACATGATCATACATACACTGTCTCTCACGCGCACGCTGTCTTGTGCACACATCCTTAATGGTTTGTATTTCTTATTTCTTGTTCCCTGTTCACAGAGAGGTACAAATCCACATTGGAGTTTGCGAATGACCTGAAGAAGATGTGGTTCGGTCTGTACATCAGAGCCAGCGACACTCTAGATTCCAGCGGCTTCGAGCATATATTTTCAGGTATGAAATTGCTTTGAAAAGTCTGGGTAAACTGCTCACAGCCGATGCACCAAAGAAATCTGTGGCACTCACTATAGAATATTCCCACCACAACTCAAAATATTTTTATTACCTGGGTCAGCACTGTAACCTCATGAACCCCATGATCTTGTTTAAAAAGTCACATCCACCGTCATGCTCTTACCAACATGCTTTCACTATTCAATTCATCGTCATGTTCACACCATTACATTCTCACTAGTAGTTTCCCTATCACACAATTACTGTCTCACCCACGCTGTCATCAATACATTCTCACTGATGCAATGTCGTTACTCTCTCACCATCAGCTCTCACCATCATGCTGTCATCATTCATTTCAACATCACACTCTCACTGTCACATTGTCGTGGTCATTCACTCACCGTCACTCGCTCACCCTCACTTGCTCACCATCACACTCAACGTCACACTCCCATTGTCACACATTCAGCATTACTTTCACTGTCACGCTGTCACTGTCGTGCTCTCACAGTCACGCCCTCACCATCACGCTCTCACCAGCACACTTTCACCATTGGTATCATCATCATGCTCTACCCGTCAAGCTCTCATTGTCACGCTCTTACCATTAGTTTCACCATCACGCTCTCACGGAGTCATAGATTCATTATGACATCAAAAGAGGCCATTCAACCCATCGAGTCCATGTCAGCTCTCTGTAGAGAAATCCAGTCTGTCCTACTCCCCTGCTGTATCCCTGTAGCCCTGTAAGATTATTTCCTTCAAGTGCCCATCCAATTTTCTTTGAAATCATTGATCGTCTCTCTTGTGTGATTGCCTATAAGAGTAATGTATCTTTCAGATCTTACTATGCTAATGAGACAAGTATTAGGATGTAGTCTTGTGACTCCATGCCAGTCAGACTCTAACTGTAACACCAAGAGGCAAGTCCTGTAAATAATTAGCTCTGTACTGTATGTAGTTGTTAGCTGTTTAATAAACCTGCTTGAGATCTTCAATCGACCTGAACTCCACGCATCTTATTTATGTGGCATCAAGCAACATAAAAAAAGCTTCTCATTTCAGTCTCCGCTTCCACCACCCTCACAGGCAGCGAGTTCCAGGTCATTACCACTCACTGTGTAAAAAAGTTCTTTCTCACATTCCCCTGCATCTCTTGCCCAAAACCGTCAATCTCTGTCCACTAGTCCTTGTACCATCAGTTAATGGGGACAGTTTCTCTTTGTCTACCTTATCTAAACCTGTCATAATCGTGTACACCTCTGTCAAATCTCCCCTCAATCTCCTTTGCTCCAAGGAGAACAACCCCAGCTTCTCCAACCTAGCATCGTAGCTAAAATCCCTCATCCCTGGAATCATTCTGGTAACTCTCCTTTGCACCCTCTCAAGGACCCTTACATGCTCCCTAAAGTGTGGTGACTAGAACTGGAAGCAATGCTGTAGTTGTGGCCTTATAAAGGTTCAGCATAACTTCCACGCTTTTGTACTCAATACCTCCATTTATGAATCCCAAGATCCCATATGCTTTGCTAACTACTCTCTCAATATGTTCTGCCACCTTTAAGGATAAAAGCACATGGCCCCTCCAGGTCCCTCTGTCCATGTACAGTGTTAGAACGGTATCATTTAGTCTATATTGCCACTCCCTATCCCTTTTGCCAAAATGCATCAACTCACATTTCTCTGTATTAATTTCTATCTGCCACTTGTCTGCCCATTATGCTAGCCTATCAGTGCTCTGTTGCAATCGATTGGTATCATCCTCACACCCCAAGTTGGTATCATTATCAAATTTTGAAAATTTACTCTATTCCAATATTCAAGTCATTTATATATAGCAAAAAAAGCAGGGGTCCTAGCACTGAACCTTGGGTCCTAGCACTGAACCTTGGGTCCTAGCACTGTCTACCATCCTCCAGTCTGAAAAACAACCATTTACTGCGAGTCACTGTTTTCTGTCCTTAAGCCAATTTTTTTCTCCAAGCTGACACTGACCCTCGTATTGCATGAGCCCCAATTTTGTTAACCAGCCTTTTATGGTCAAATCCATTTGTACAACATCCATTGCTTTCCCTTCATGAACCTTCTCTGTTACTTCATCAAAGAAATTCAATTAGATTAGTCAAACATGATCTGCCTTTTACAGATCTGTGCTGGCTCTCCTTAGTTGGCACAAACCTGTCCAAGTGTCTGTTGTTTTCTTTTCCCTGATTATTATTTCTGAAACCTTATCCACCACTGATGTTAAACAGACCTACCTGTAGTTAGCTATCCTGAAACAGGGTTACACATTCAAATCCTCTGGCACCTTCCTTTAGCAACATGGGAGGCAATCCATCTGGATTGACTTATCAACACTAAGCTTATCCAACTTTTCCAGTACTTCCTCCCTCTCAAATTTTACCCCATCCATTCCCTCTACTCTCCCCGCTTCTACTGATATTTTGTCAGCATCGTCTTCCTTCGTAAACACCGATACAAAGTGCTCATTAAGTATTCTAGCCTTGCCCTGTGTCTCTAAGCATATATCACCCTCTTTGTCTCTAATAGGCCCTACCCCACCCCTTACAACCGCTTATTATTTACATGCCGGTAGAAGATGTTTGGGTTCCTTTTTATCCTAACTGCCATTCTATTCTCATATTCCCTCTTTGCCAGTTTTATTTTCCTCTTCACTTCCCTCTCAACTTATTGTATTTGGCCTGATTCTCACTTGAAGAATTCACCTGACATGCATCATACACCCTCCTTTTCATCATATTATTTTCATCGTTTCACTCTCGCTGTCACGTTCTCAACTCTCACCATAACACCCTCACCCTCATGCTCTCACCAACACGCTTTCACCATTGGTATCATTGTCACGCATTCACAGTCAAACTCTTAGCATCACGCTCCTGCCATCACACACTCACAATCGCAATCTCACCGTCACACTCTCACTATCACAATCTCACAGTCATGATCTCACTGTCACACCCTCGCTGTCATAGTCATGGTCACATACTCACCATCATGCTCTTAACAGCACACTATCACCTTTAGTTTCACTAACACTTTCACCATTACCCTCTCACTGTCATGCTCTCATCATTAGTTTCACTGTCACAGTCGTGCTGTCACACGCTTACCATTGCAATCTTACCATCACACTTTCCCCATCACCCCCTCACCGTCTGGCTCTCATCTTTAGTTTTGCTGTCATGCTCACACTATCATGCTCTTGCTGTCACACTCTCCCCATTAGATTAATCGCCACACTCTCACCATAACACTTTCACCATCACGCTCTCATCGGCACACTCTCACAGTCACATTCTCACCATAAGACTCTCACTGTCATACTCCCATCATCAGGCTCTCACCTTTAGTTTCACCATCACACACTTGCCGTATCACTTTCACCATCACGCCCTCACTGTCATATAATCACAGTCACGTTCTCACCCCAAGACTCTCACCATCACACCTCCTCCAAGGCCATATATCTTTCCTGAGGTGCAGTGCCCAGTGCTGCATGCAGTACTGCACTTACAGCCTGCCAATGAGACATTTTCGGGGTACCACAAGAACGAGTACTTGGGCCTTAGCTATTCACAATCTATATCAATGACTTAGATGAGGGGACTGAGTGTAATGTATCCAAGTTTACTGATGATGTAAAGTCAGGAGGGAAGGTAAGTGGTGTGGAGGATGCAAAGAGGCAGCAGAGGGATATAGACAGGTTAGTTGAGTGGCAAGAACATGGGAGATGGGATACAATGTGGCAAAATGTGAAATTTACTACTTTGGTAGGAAAAATAAAAAAGAATATTTTTTGAATGGTGAGAGACTTGGAAATGTTTGCACTCAGAGGGACCTGGGTGTCCTTGTACATGAATCAAAGGAGGTTAAAGTAGAGTCATAGAATCACGGAGTCATTATGGACAAGAAGGAGGCTATTCGGCCCATCGAGACCATGCCAGCTCTCTGGAGAGCAAATCCAGTGAGTCCCATTCCCCGCTCTATCCCTGAGCTCTGCAAGTTCATTACTCAAGTGCCCATCCAATTTCCTTTTGAAATCATTCATTGTCTCTACTTCCACCACCCTCGAGGGCAGCGAGTTCCAGGTCATTACCACTCACTGCGTAAAAAGGTTCTTCCTCACATCCCCCTGCATCTTTTGCCAAAACCTTCAATCTGTGTCCCTTAGTTCTTAAATAATCAGCTAATGGGGGCAGATTTTCTTTGTTTTTTCTTACTTAAACTTGCCATAATCTTGTACCCCTCTATCAGATCTCCCTCAATCTCCTTTGCTCCAAGGAGAACAACACCAGCTTCTCCAACTTAACCTTGTAGCTAAAATTCCCTCATCCCTGGAACCATTCTACTAAATCTTCTCTGCACCCTCTCAGGACACTCACATCCTTCCTAAAGTGTGGTGACCAGAACTGGATGAAATTATCTAGTTGTGGCCTAACTACAACTTTATAAATGTTCAGCATAACTGCCCTGCTCAGGGGGAAACTCTTCACTGGTTGGAGTCATACCTACTACACAGGAAGATGGTTCTGGTTGTTGGAGGCCAATCAACTCAGTCCCAGGACATCACTGCAGGAGTTTCTCAGGGTAGTGTCCTAGGTCTAACCATCTTCAGCTGCTTCATCAAAGACCTTCCCTCCATCATCTGGTCAGAATGGGATGCTCGTCAATGATTGCACATGTTCCGTTCCATGCACAACTCCTTAGATACTGAAGCAGTGCATGCCCGCATACAGCAAGACCCCCCTGGACAACATTCAGGCTTGGGCTGATAATTGGCAAGAAACACTCCCACCACACAATGACCATCTACAACAAGAGAAAATCTAACCACCTCCCCTTGATTTTCAATGGCATTACCAACGCTGAATTCCCCACTATCAACATCCCGCGGGTCACCATTTACCAAAAGCTTAACTGGGCCAACAATGTAAGTACAGTGGCTACAAGAGCAGGTCAGACACTGGGAATTCTACAGTGAATAACCCATCTCCTGACTCCCCAAAGCCTGTCCACCATGTACAAGGCACAAGTCAGTGATGGAATACTCTCCATTTTCCTGGATGAGTACAGCTCCAACAACACTCAAGAAGCTGAACACCATCCAAGACAAAGCAGCCCGCTTAATCAGCACTCCATCCACAAGTTTAAACATTCATTACCCTCTACCATTGGTGCATAGTGGCAGCAGCATTTACCATCTACAAGATGCACTGCAGCAACTCGCCAAGACTTCTTCGACAGCACCTTCCAAACCCATGACCTCTACCACATAGAGGGACAAGGGCAGCAGACATGGGAACACCACCATCTGCAAGTTCCCCTCCAAGCCACATAACATCCTGACTTGGAACTAAAGGGCCATTCCTTCACTGTCACTGGGTCAAAATCCTGGATCTCTCTCCCTAACAGCATTGTGGATATACCTGCACTACATGGACTGCAACGGTTCAAAAAGGCATCTCACCACCACCTTCTCAAGCGCAATTGGGGATGGACAACAAATTCTGACCTGGCCAGTGACACCCAAATCTAATGAATGAATTAAAAAGAAGTGTATAGAACTCTTAATTTAGCATCAGTCCCTGTGGTGCCCTTTTTCCCTGATGATGTCGCTGACGCATGGTTTAACTGATCACTCACTTTATTTGTTTACTCCTGTTGCATTTTGAGCAATTATTTTGTTACTTCCTATATTTTTTTCTGACCCTGAAGTATTTATATTACCTGTAATGCTATTGATGATCTGGACTCTCATCCCTTCTTTTAATCTTTACGCTATTTATATTTTTATGTTTGTTTCTGAGCCCCCCTTTCCCCATCCTCCACCGCCCCTTATTGGCTTGAAGTCCTTGTGACTGCCCTATTTATCCTTCCCATTTGAGCTAGGTGCCAGCCCCTTTCAGGTGGAGCCTATCCCAATGGTACAGTTCCTCTTTCTCCCAATGCTGGTGCCAGTATCCCACATGGGGCTCTGGTAATAATCCTGAGATTATCATCCTTCAGCTCCTGCCTTTTAATTTAACTCCAAATTACTGATATTCCTTCAGTAAAACCTCCTCCCAGTTTTACCCCATGTCATTGGTCCCAAGTGGACCATGACAATTGGATCTTTCCCTTCCTTTCCAGCACATTAAGACACTGCTAACCCTGGAGCCAGTTAACAATACACCCTATGAGACTCTCAACTGTGGCTGCAGGGGATGCAGTCTAGCAACCCCACCTAATTATTATATCCCTGCTAACGACTATTCTGCTTCTCCTTCCCTTGGACTGACCTCCCTGCAGTCTGTCTTCTTATTCTTGCAGGTACCGAGTACATTGTAGCTGCTGCACGGGAGCAGTGTCTGGGGGAGGTCCTCCTCTATCTCTCCTCGGTTTCCCCATACCGTGCTGACTGACTCACTCTCCTGTTAGTGCCACTTCTAATTTCCTCTGCGGTGTGACCTCTGGAGAGAATTATCCAGAAATTCCTCCCCTCCCCTTTATGTCACAGTGTCTCTGACTGGCACTCCAACTCTGAGAATCATGGCCAGAAAATCTCCTGCAATGGCTTCTCTCCCTGCACGTCCCTGTTAGCGGAATCCCCATTGTAACTGTCACAACACAGATTTCTTCAACAATAACTCTGCTCAGATTCAGTTTTTAAGCAACAAAACTTTATTTACATTGACTAATAACAGTATGAGGTTTTTTTATAACTGCTCTACAATATATCAAATGACAAGATGACATGCAGAGAATGCGAACACATTGAATGCTGGAAACACTCAGCAGGTCTGGCAGCATCTGTGGAGAGAGAAACAAAATGAACCTTTCATCAGAACTGGGAGAAGTTAGAGATGTAATAGGTTTTAAGCAAGTACGGGGCAGAGAAAGAGGGGAGGGGAGGAAAGAACAAAAAAGAAGTTCTGTGATAGAGTGGAAGGAGGAGCGATTAAATGATAAAAGGCTTGATGATTCAAGGGGATAGGGAAATGATAAAGGGACAAGATAAGAAACAAAAGAAGGGTTAAGAGGAGGTGCAAAACAGAATAGCAGAACCATCACCAACAGCTATTGTCCAAAACAATGGGGGCAGAGGTTATGATCCGAAATTGTTGAACTCAGTGTTGCGTCTGAAAGGCTGTAAAATGCCTAATCGAAAGATGAGGTGCTGTTCCTAGAACTTCATTGGTACAGTGTAGGAGGCCGAGGACAGAGTGGGAGTGGAACGGAGAATTAAAATAACAGACGACTAGAAGCTCAGGGTCATACTTGCAGACTGTACAGTGTTTTGCAAAGTTCTCACCCTGTCTGCGTTTGGTCTCCCCAATGGAGAGGAGACCACATTGTGAGCAGCGTATACAGTAAATCACTGTTTCACCTGGAAGGAGTGTTTGGGACCTTGGATGGTGAGAAGGGAGGACGTAAAAGAGCAAGTGTTGTATTCTCATCGCTTGTGTGAAAAGGTGCTGTGGTGGGGAAAGTGTTGGGAGTGATTGAGGAGTATCAAAGAGGGAACAGTCCCTTCTGCTGACAGGGTAGGGGAGGGGAAGATGTGTTTGGTGGTGGCATCACACTGGAGGCAGTGGAAATGGTGGAGGATGATTCGTTGAATACGGAGGCTGGTGGGGTGGAAGGTGAGGAAGAGGGAACCCTATAATGGTTCTGGGAGGGAGGGGAAAGGGTGAGAGCAGAAGTGCAGGAAATGGAACAGATACAGTTGAGATGAATCTTCAGTTGAGGAAAAAGGAACGCACATCGGAAGCACTGGTATGGAAAGTGGCATTATCAGAACAGTTGTGACAGACAGAGAAAGTAGGAGAATGGAATAGAGTCCTTCCAGGAAACAGGGTGGGAGGAAGTGTGGTCGAGGTAGCTGTGGGAGTCTGTGGGCTTATAGTGAATATTTATTGATAGCTTATCCCCAGAAATGGAGACAGAGAAGTGGAGGAAGGGAAGCGTCAGAGATGGACCATGAGAATGTGAGAGAAGGGTGGAAATTGGAAGGAAAGTCAATGAAGTTTTCCAGATCAGGGTGAGAGCAGGAAACAGCACCGATACAGTCATCAATGTACCAGAAAAAGAGGTGAGGAAGGGGGCCTGAGTCAGACTGGAGCAAGGACTGTTTCACATATCCCACAAAAAGATAGGCATAGTTAGGACCCATGCAGGTACCAATAGCAACACCTTTTATTTGGAGGAAGTGAGTGGAGCTGAAGGAGAAGTTGTTCAACATAAGAACAAGTTCTGTCAGGTAGAGGAGGGTGGTGGTGCATGGGGACTGGTTGGGTCTCTGTTCTAGGAAGAAGCGGAGAGCTCTTGGACCATCCTGGTAGGGATGGAGGTGTAGAGAGATTTGGACGTCCATAGCGAAGTGGAGACAATTAGGGCCAGGAAATCAGAAAATGTTAAAGTGGCAGAGGGCATTGGAAGAGTCACAGATGTCAGTGAGAAGAGACTGGACAAGGGGAAGAAAAAGAGTCGAGATAGGAAGAAATCTGTTCAGTGAGGCAGGAACAGGCTGAAACAGTGGGCCTACCAGAGCAGTCCTGTTTATTAATTTGGGAAGGAGGTAGAAGAGGGCTCTTCAGAGTTGGGGGCACTGTGAAGTTGGAGGCCATGGTAGGAAGATCTCCAGAGGAGATGAGGTCAGTGACAGTCTGGGGTCATGATCCAGGAGGAGGTAGGAGGAAGTGTCAGAGAGTCACCGTCCAGGCTCCACACAGTAAAAAAAAACAATATAGCCCGGTTCCCAATCCTAGAGCAACCAACTCCTGCCTTCCAGACTGCTCATGTGACCATGTGGCTCCTGATCATCCAAGAATGCACTGACCTTTAAGAGAAAATGTTCTATTTTTATACTATTCAGCTACTTTGAAGTTCATCTACGCACAAAAGCCATGACTGCATGTTTGCTGAGGCCACATGTTCATCCCACTTCTCATCTTTCAGCCTTCAACTCTGATTGACTAACTTTATTAAATTTTGATTGCCTTGTACTATCTCTTACAGTGGGATGTGATATCTCTGTAACTGCCCTTTATCTCGGTGCCTGATTCTCAATTTCAGTTCACAGAGCTTCGAAACTTTCCTACACATTTGTTCTCTGGCTAAAAATACTGAAACATCATGTCGGGATACTTTGACCAATTTAAACCAGTTTAAGCTATTCTAACACACACAAGGTGTCTCCCAAGGGTCTATCCCTGACTTCTTATTTTTTATCTACATACTGCACCTCGGCGTCTTCATCCGAAAATACAACATGCCACATGTACACTGGTGACACCTAGGTCTACCACACCATCACCCCTCTCCACTCCTCCCAGCCTCTGATTTATCAGACTGCCTGTCCGACATCCAGTACTGGATGAGCAGAAATTTCCTCCAATTAAACCTTGGGAAGACTGAACCCATTGTCTTAGGTCCCGGCAACAAACTCCGTTCCACAGCCAACGACGTCATCCTTCTCCTAGACAATTATCTCAGTGTCCAAGACTCCTCACTAGCTCCTCCATTAATATTAACAAGGTCTGTGTTTAAACTTCTGAACGACCAGTGATTTTCTTTGTAATGTGGCTGATGGTCAGTGCTGAACTGTAAAGTGGTGAGGAGGGCCAGGATTTCTGCTCCAGTGCTGCGCTTACTATCTGGACCCCTGTGTTATTCCACATCTGCCATCACTCAGGACTGACCAGCTGCTGTTGGTTTCGGTCCTGCTGCTTTAAATCGTCCTGGAACTAACTTACACCAAATTTCTTTGGGAACAGGTGAAGTGAAGAAAGGGAAAGTGTCTGGATTCCACAGCTGGGTCCACTTCTACCTAGCGGAAAAGAGCGGCGAGCTGAATTATTACAGTTACAACTACAACGGACCGGTGAGTGTCTGTAACAGATGGTGACAAAGATCAAGGTGTAACACCATCCTACAACAACCCAACACCATCGCACTGCTCTCTCATCCCAACATCCTCTCCTCTCCTTTAACCAGCTCAGTGTGTCTGCTCATACACCCAGCTCCATCTCTACACCCCATTTACCAACCTCTCCAATTTCTCTGTGCTGCTTATCCACCATTCAGCCCTATCACTCTGCACTTCTCCAATTCTGGACCCTTCTTCCTTGGCCCCACTATTGACAGCCATACTTTCAGCTGTTTAGGCCCAAAGCTCAAATGCACGGTGACCAATTGGTCCAATCTTTCCTGCAGTATCCTGGGGAAGGATGAGGCCTTCTCATATAAAAGGGAGAAGGTCTGAAGCCCAGTCTGCTAAGTGAAACCTGTCTCTGTCTTGCAACACCATTCCCCCCGCCAACCACCACATCATGAAGGATGGAAGGTTTAAGGGCTGGATTCTGTTGTTCTGATATTCCTCTGCCTGGGCTCAGGGCAGGGTCTGTGTGGTCAAAGTGCACTGCACCTTGGGCCTAGGTCTGACTGACTGGGTCATTTGTGTGGCCCGGTCACACCCCAGCCCTCTTGCTGGTCAGACTAAACACCAGGGAAAAGGGGTGAGAAGGCAGTTTGGGGCTGAACCCCAGGCTCTTACCAAACCTCTGAAAACTGGTGGCTTCTGTCTCACTAACTGGAAACTGAGGTAAGATGTGGGAAATGCACCTTTTCACTCCTGTGCATGGCTGCTGTGTTATAGACTGTGCGCTCTGGGGACTCCCCAGGGTAATATGAAAGGGTGAAGACCTGACCTAATGTTCTCCACAGTCTTCCCTTCACTCTACAGACCATGGAAACTGAGTGATTGATGGAAAGCAATAACGGGGATAATGTTTTGTTCTCTTGAGTCCAACACCAGCACTAACTCTGAAGTTGATCCCCAGTTAAGGAGCGCAAAGTGTGTTGTGACAGCAGCCGTTAGACACGGTTGGGCGAAGCTGTGTAGAAGCTAGTTTTGCAGTTGACTTATTCCAATGGGTTTGATGGTCTCTCCTGTCTCCACAGTGGACTGACTATCCAGATATCCTGGCGATGCAGTTTGACTGGAATGGATACTACAAGCAAGTGGGCTCAGGATTCATTGGCTCAAGTCCTGAGTTTGATTTTGCCATTTATACTCTTTGCTTCATTGCAAGGCCTAATGCTCCGTAAGTGTTAGTCAATCTCTGGTCAGAACTTTGATTAATGACAGTTATTTTCAATCAGTATATTCCATAACACACAAGGTTAAAAGGAGATTTAAAGTATACAAAATCACAAAGGGCTTTGACCTGGAATGCACGACCTGGGAAGCTGCTGGAAGCAGATTCAATAATCGCTTTCAGAGGGGAATTTAAATACTTGAAGGGAAAAAAATGTGCAGGGCAATGGGGGAAAGAGCAGGGGAGTGGAACTAATTTAGTAGCTCTTTGAAAGAGCTGGCACAGTTTTGATGGGCCAAATGTCTCCTTCCTGCGCTTTGATTCTACTCCCATTGCAATGTTTCTGAGAAGGGGTTTCACTTCACACTGACACTGCAGTTAGAATGTAAAAGAGCTTGAATCCAGTGTCAGAATCCAACCTGACCCCAGCAGGAAGGAGGCACCCAGGAGGAGGTGGCTTCACTTCAATTCCCTTTGGAGTCATTTCAAGTCCTGATGGACCAAAACCTGTGCTGCAAATCTCTTCAATCGTTGAGCTAGTCCCAGGAGAAAAAGTCAAAACCAAACACTGAAAACAAGCATTGAAAACCTGACATTATAATCAGGCTGTTCCTGTGCCAGTTCTTGGAAAGAACTTTACAATTGCTCACACCCCCCGCCCACCCTGTCTAGCCTCATAGCCCTGATCAAATGTAGAGTCCAACAAACCCGGACATACGATTTATCGGGAACAATAAAAAGCAACAGCACCTTTAGAAACAACTGCTGCCTTTAATATAGAAAACTGTCTCAATGCACTGCACAGCGATGTAATCAAACAAAAATTAGATGTCAAGCCAAAGATATTGGAACCGATGACCAAATGATTGGTTAAAGAGGTAGGTTTTTTAAGAAGCATCTTAAAAGGAGGAGAAAAAGGTTTAGGGATGGAATTCCAGGTTTAGGGTCTAGACAGCTGAAGGCATGGAGTGAAGGGAGTGGAGATGCAAATTGGAGATGAACTAAAGGCTAGACTCAGTGGGTTGGAGATTTCAGGAGGTGTAGGGCTGGAAGAAGTTACAGAGATAGAGAGGGGTGAGAGATTTACGATAATTTTAAACTGGAGGTGTTGCTAGACTGGGAGTCATTGTAAATCAGGAAGGGTAAGGTTGGTGAACTGAGTGGGTCATTGCGTGGGTTAGGGGATGGGGAGCAAAGATTTTGATGGACTGAAGTTTATGGAGGGTGGGGTATTGATTGGTCTACAGGCATTACCCAGCTCAGTGATCTCCATTCATTACCTCTGGTTTGTTCTGCTCCAATATTGCCTTTATACAGGGACTGTAACTGCCCCCAAAATCTACCTCACTGGATATGCTCAGCCTATCAGAGAAGGCCAGAACAAGACGTCCTAGGTTGCCTAGGTGATGATACCAAGACTGCAGGACTCAACAACTATTTTGTCTTCTGCTGTTTCCCCACAGGTGTACGGTGAGCCTTGGCGGGAACACTATGAAAATTCAGACCTACACCTGGACCAAGTCCACATACGGGAATGGAAAGAAGTACGTTGCATCGGCATTCCCGCTGACTCCATGAGAGAACCAACACTCTACTGTCAATGCAATCCCATGTGAAATAAAGGAGATTGCTCTGCAGAGTCTCTGTGTCATTGAGTGGATTAGATAAGATTCTGTTCTCTACAAGAATGGACTTTATCAGTGCACACTATGGGCTGAAACAGCGGCGCACAAAGACAATGGCAGCCCCGTCCATGTGGGCCGCACATCACGGAGCTGCTGCGATATTAAGCGCGGCAGCTCATTTAAATAGCCGGGACAGACCACTCCCCCAATGATGTGGAGGAGGTGGGCTGTCTGTCCCCGGCAATGGCGTCAGCTTCCTCTGCACAGGCGCTGACAACATTTTTAAAGGGTTTTGAGCCCTACTGTTCCATTTAAATATTTAAAGAACACTTACTAAAAAAAATTAAACACATTTATTTTGCCCCTCTCCCATCCCTCCAATAACAATAAAATTAATTACTTGCTCTCTCCCTCCCAAAACACTTACCTTGTCCACCTGACCATCCCCCCACAAAAAGTACATAATTGTTAAGCTATAATCCTTCCCATCATCCCCTACACCAATGATATTACTTTGACCCTGCTCCCCCCCACTCCCATACTGAGAAATCCACCTCCTCCCCCCATCCCACCAGTGTTCCACCTCATTTCCCCAGATGGGGATCTAAAGGCGTGGGAATGCCGGCCAGTGGTACGAAGATCACACTGGGACAGATGGTGGGAATGTAAGGGTAATTAATTCATTTATTTTAATTAATTGAAATATATAATTGGGGCTCCGGTTGCTGAGTGGCAGAGGTGGCCATCACGAAGCCTTGCCGCCACTGACAATATCGCGAGGGGCCCTGCCGGCATCGAGGTCCGTGGCAGGCTTCATCCCGAGCAATGCCCCTTCCCCCAAACCCCTGCCACAGTTCCCAACGTTGAAGCCTCCATAAAATGCAGTCCACTCATTTCACCCTCTCTAATGCTGCTCACTGATGCTCAGTTTGAGTTCTACCAGGGCCACAGCTTTGGACCAAACATGGACAAAAGAGCTGAATTCCAGACGTGAGGTGAGAGTAACTGCCCTTGACATCAAGAAAGCCTTTGGCGGAGTGCAGCATCAAGGAACCCGAGTAAAATTAAAGTCAATGGGAATCTGGGGAAAAGTCTCCACTGGCTGGAGTCATACCTCGCACAAGGAAGATGGTTGTGGTTGTTGGAGGCCAAATATCTCAGCTCCAGGACATCACTGCAGGAGTTCCTCAGGGTAGTGTCCTCGGCCCAACCATCCTCAGCTGCTTCATCAATAACCTTCCTTCCACCATATGGTCAGAAGTTGGGATGTTCGCTGATGATTGCACAATGTTCAGCACCACTCGAGACTCCTCGGATACTGAAGCAGTCTATGTAGAAATGCAGCAAGACCTGGATGACATTCAGGCTTGGGCTGATAAGTGGGAAATAACATTCGCACCACACAAGTGTGAGTCAATGATCATCTCCAACAAGAGAGAATCTAACCATCTCCCCTTGACATTCAATGGCATTACCACCACTGATACACCACCCCCTCCCCACCCCCCCCCAAGGGGTTATCATTGACCAGGAACTTAACCAGACCAGCCACATAAACACTGTGGCTACGAGCATCTTAGAGACTGGGAATTCTGAAGCAAGTAACTCATCTCCTGGTTCCACAAAGCTTGTCCACCATCTACAAGGCACAAGTCAGGAGTGTGATGGAATATTCTACATTTGCCTGAATGAGTGCAGCTCCAAGGACACTCAAGAAGCTCAACACCATCCAGGACAAAGCAGCCCATTTGATCAGTACCCCACCTTAGGCTGAAAGGGTGAGTATGGGGTTCGAGGGCTGGAGGAGGTTTGAGAGATCAGGAGGAGTGATACCGTGGGACTAAACAAGGAGCAAAGTTTTATGGACTTGTGTCACCCCTGACTCTCGATGATGCTCCTCCAATTGTGCTGGTTTGAGACATTGCGACCAGACTTTCTGATGCGCCAGAAAATAGACTATTTCTTGGATCTGTTAAATGTAATTTTTTGAGCATTTTAAAAAATCTATCTTCACAGAGACTTGCTCTGTATTTCCTGTCTGTTTTAGTGCATTTTAATGACATAAATATATCACATTAAAAAATCTCCTGATTGGAGGTTCCAGATCATACTGTGCTTGATGGGCATGTGATTGACATGTGAGGGATGATGGGAGTGCAGCCTCAGAACTTTGCTGAGGTCAGATGAGATCATCTGCTGCACTTCAATTGATGACTGAACAAGCTGATTCTGGAAAAGCAAAGTCTGCCACAAGTGCCACACATGAAGTTGCCCCTTGCTGGCAGTGTGGGGTGATCTCTGCTGATGCCTTGTTTGCAGGGCTGGCGTCTGCTTTCGAGCTTCTGAAACCACATGTTATCATGGTGGCGAATTCCTGCCCACAGCTGGTGTCTCCATTTGCATCAATTGTCAGCTAGAGTTTCCCACTGTGGTGATTGATGTTGAAGGATTTCATGTCTGTTTTGACTGCATCCTTGAATCGGAGCTTTGGGCATCCTGCTGATCCCTTGGCACAGGCTACCTCTCCAAATAGGACCTCCTTGGGGATGCGGTCATCCACCATCCTGTGCAAAGTCCAAGCCAGCGAAGCCTTCTTTGCTTGATTAGCACTAGCATGCTCGGCTTGTTTGCCCTAGAAAGGACTGCTTCATTGGTAACTTTGTCTTTCCATGTTGTTATGACCAATGCGGAAGTAATGCACTGTTAATTCAGTCCCAGTACTCCACAGGTCACAGCATATTAGTAAAGTTTCCCACCTACCGGAAATTAGCCAAATTAAACACTTTATTTAACCTGCAGAATAAAGCACACCAAACCAGGCTTGTTTAAACAACAACAAGATTAACTATTTATTAATAAACTAAAATCTTAAATAATAGGATAAATTTATAAGTATGTGAAGATTTTATAACTCCTTATTCTTCCTAACCCTCATGCACTCACACATGCATTCAAAAATCAGTTAACTGGGGGAAAAGGATGTTTTGAGTTGTAATTGTTTCTTAGGAATAATAAAATAATTGTTTGTCAGAGTCTGGTAGGATATTTCCAGATTGGTGAGGTGTCCACGAGTCGAATAGTTGAATGCCACTTGATGTCTCTCCAGGTGAGTTTGATAAAACAGTCTGTGATGGGGAGGTGTTTAAGGAAATTCATCTGCAGCAGGCATCACACAAATGCTGAGGATGAGTCGTACACACCAGACATAGGAGTTATTTAGCCTTTTTCATGGTGTAATTTGTCCAGGCTTCACTGCCATACAGCAATGTGCTGAGGATACAGTCCTTGTAGATAAACACCTTGGTCTTGTTGGTCAGCTTGTTGTTTTTCCATGCTTGTTTTGTTAATTAGCTAAAGTTGGTGACTGCCTTTCCAAAGCATGTGCTGAGCTCTTCGTCAAGAGACAGGTTGTCTGTCACTGTAGATCCAAGGTAGCAGAATTTGCTGACTACTGCTTCCAGTGTGTTGTTGAGCCTGATCACAGGCGGAGAGATAACATCCTGTCCCATAACTACAGTTTTCTTGGCACTAATGGTGAGGGAGAACATGGCACAAGCATGAGACAGAAAATCCATGAGCCTTTGGAGCTGGTCTTCTGTCTGGGCAGCTAGTGCAGCATCAGCATACAGTGATTCTCTGATCAGGACTTGCTGCACTTTTGTCTTGGTTTTCAGTCTTGATTGGTTGAGGAGTTTCCCATCTGATCGTGTGCGGAGGTACACACCTTCCCTGTCGGCAGGGTAAGCATAGGTCAGGAGGACAGAGAAAAAGATACAGAACAGAGTAGGGGCTAAAACGCAGCCCTGTTTCACCCCATTCTTGATCTCAAAACTGTCGGAGATGGAGCTGTTGAACTGAATGGTGCCGTGTATGTTATCATGGAAGGACCATACGAGACTGCACAGTTTGGGAGGACAGCTGATTTTCTCTTGTATCCGGTAGAGGCCCATCTTGTTCACAGTGTCACATGTTTTTGTGACATGCACAAAAGCAAGGTCGAGTGGTGTCTGCTGTTCTCTGCACTTCTCTTGAAGCTGATCATGTCTACTGTGGATCTGCCTGTTCTGAAATCACATTGTGCCTCAGGGTACATTCTGTTGGCTAGTCGATGGATCCTCGTTAGAATGACTCTGGCAAAGGCCTTTCCAGTGATGCTGAGGAGTGAGATGCCCCAGTAATTGTTGCAGTTCCCTCAGTTGCCTTTGTTCTTGTACAACGTGATGATGTTTGCATCACACATATCCTGGGGGACGGAGCCTTCTCTCGAGCAGAGGAGGAGGTGGTTGTGGAGGTATGGCAGCAGGCGGGGCCTCCCATACTTGAGTAGCTGATGGGCCAAACATGATGATGAAATGAATTGTAATGAAATATAAGGGCGTGAGTTCAGCATTTCTTTGATTTATGCCCATTCCGAGTTTCAGCAAACTCGACTGAGTTGGTCTGGAGTAAATATTGCGGAGAGATGGGAGCAGCTTTGGGGGAAATCAAGTCTCCATGCACAGAGAAACATTAAGGCCTGGGGGGGAGTGGAAGCTCAGCTCGAAGTCAAAGCAATGGCCAGATTGTACAGAGTCTTACACAGAGATGGTGGAGGAGATATGGGAATGGGGGCAATGTGGAGCTGGGTGTCACAGGCTGTTTCTCCATGAGGGGAGCCACACTGTTCTAACCTAAACCTGCTCCATTCAACATCCACATGCTGATGCTTCCAGCAGGAGTCACTGAATGGTGATTAGCCTGAGGAATCCAGGCTGACACCCTCCCACCTGCACAAACCCAGGGTCCTGAGGCCAATTTAGAACCCAACTCCTACCTGGGCTATGATCAGCTAATGTTCGGTACAGGTTAGAGCTACCTGAAGCCTAATAACACACTGGCAAATCAGATTCAGGAGTTCAGGACTGAGATAACTGCAGATCAAAGCAGAGCTTTGATTTTAATAACCTGACTAATGCTTCACGCTGTAGTTCTGGGGTTTGTGAGACTCTGCTGCCAAAGTTAAGGGGACAATTGGGAAAAGCACAACAGAAATTCACCCTAAAGCTGCCTTCATCTACAGTGTTTGCTCTGGAGTCCTGTGACACAGTGAACAAGATCGGCCTCTACCAGATACAAGAGAAAACCAGTTGTTGGAAAAACTGCTCAGATCAATACCTGTTTCCACTTTGGATCAGAAGCCTGCATGAGGGTTGGGTTGGAAAAATCAATGTTTAAATGGAGGTGTAGGCTGGACGCTGGACTCTGGATAGGGATTGACATGTGGCAGTGTGGCGTACTCAGCACAGCGGACAAACAGGTAGAAACACCCAAACTGAGGGACATACCTCTTTCTGCACCGCTTAAAGGGAGCATCTGTAAGATATAGTCTATACATCCTTCAGGACAAGGTGGCAGCTGAGTGACAAAGACAATAAATAGGGAAGCACCCATGATGGGAGACAGTGTAGAATGCAGGCCAGAATCTGTGGTACCGCTTGTTTCCTGAATCTTTCATTGTCCCTCTGTTTGTAGTACTGGGTGTTTGCTCATTGCCATTTGCTTAGAGGTGTTACAAAATGCTTAAATGAGGAGGTAGATAGACAGGAAATGGCAGCTTTACTAAGAGAATGATAATAGTGAAAGTAGTGAAGTATTAGAAGTTCTTCTTCAAATTGGAGATTGTTGAAATATGATGAGGTAACCATTTTTATACCATTGAAACCACGTCAGCTGTTAACAACTGATACAATTGAAGCTTTGACAATTGATTACTAATTCTAGGCAAGCTAGGAGACAGTGTAAGATAATGACTGGTGGTAGTTAGACAGAGTGGAACCAATCAGACTGAGTGCACCAGTAAAAGGGTTTAAAAGACAGAACGTGAGCAGAATGAAACACAGCAGATTTTCGAATTGCGTTGCTGTCCAAAAACGCAGGCCAGATAATCCTGACCTTGATTCTGTTCATTATTGCTTCAATACTTTGTATATGATGGATTCTGCTAATGTTCCAATAATGCCTTGTTATACCCAATTGGGATTGCCAAATCATTGACAAGGTAACCTTGGGCCAAGTGTACCTGACATGTGGGAACCCTGTAACACAGCTCACACTGATCACCCTATTAAAGGGATCACTCCAATTACACAGCCCTACACCTCCTGAAATCTCCAACTTACTGAGTCTAGCCTTTAGTTCATCTCCAATTTGCAACACCCACTCCCTTCACTCCACTATTGGTGGCCATGACTTCCACTGTCTGGACCCGAAATGTGGAATTCCCTCCCTTAACCTCTTTCTCCTCCTTTAAGACACTTCTTAAAACACAACTCTTTAACCAATCTGTTAATTGGTCATCTGTTCCAATATCTTTGGCTTGACATCCAATCTGTTTGATTACATCGCTGTGAAGCACATTGGCACAGTTTTCGAGATTAAAGACACTATATCAAGGCAAGTTGTGTTTGAAGGTGGTGTTGTATTTTATTGTTCCCGATAAATTGAATGCCCAGGTTTGCTGGACTCTCCTTGGATCAGTAACTTAGTTACTCACATTGCAGGACTATGAGGAAAGAGTGGGGGGAGGGGATGTGGTTTTGGGGAGGGCAATTAATTGTTTCAAAGAACTGGCACAGGAACAGCCTGATATATCAGGTTTTCAACTCTTGTTTTCAGTGTTTGGTTTTTACTTTTTCTCCTGGGACTGGCTCAACGATTGAAGAGATTTGCAGCACAGGTTTTGGTCCAGCAGGACTTGAAATGACTCCGAAGGGAATTGAAGTGAAGCCACCTCCTCCTGGGTGCCTCCTTCCTGTTGAGGTCAGGTTGGATTCTGACACTGGATTCAAGCTCTTTTACATTCTAACTGCAGTGTCAGTGTGAAGTGAAACCCCTTCTCGGAAACATTACAATGGGAATAGAATCAGACAGCGCAAGAAAGAGACATTTGGCCCATCAAAAACTGTGCCAGCTCTTTCAAAGAACTACTAAATTAGTTCCACTCCCCTGCTCTTTCTCCATAGCCCTGCACATTTTTGCCCTTCAAATATTTACTTAAATTCCCCTCTGAAAGTGATTATTGAATCTGCTCCAGCAGCTTCCCAGGCCGTGCATTCCAGATCAAAGCCCTTTGTGATTTTGTATACATTAAATCTCCTTTTAACCTTATGTGTTATGGAATATACTGATTGAAAATAACTGTCATTAGTCAAAGTTCTGACCAGAGATTGATTAGCACAGAGAATTGGGCTTTGCAATGAAACAAAGGGTATAAACAGCAAAATCAAACTCAGGGCTCGAGCCAGTGAATCCTGAGCCCACTTGCTTTAACTATTCATTCCACTCAAACTGCATCGCCAGGATGGCTGGATAGTCAGTCTCCATGATGGAGACAGGAGAGACCATCAACCCATTGGAAAAGGACAACTGCAAAATCATCTTCGACATAACTTTGTCCAATGGTTGCTGGCAGAACACAATTTGTGCTCCTTAACTGGGGATCAACATCAGAGCTAGTGCTGGTGTTGGAGTTGAGACAAAACAATAGCCTGGTTACACCAAACTTGGAGGAGTGGCAAAATGAGGATGATATGAACCACCTGCAACAGGATAGGCTAGCAGAATCGGCAGAGAGGTGGTAGATGAAATTTAATATAGACAAATGTGAGGTGATGCATTTTGGCAGAAGGGATAAGGTGAGACAATATCGACTAAATGACACAGTTTTAAAGAGTGTGCAGGAACAGAGGGACCAGGGATGCATGTGCATCGATCTTTGAAGGTGGCAGAACATATTGAGAGAGTGGTTAGTAAAGCATATGGGATTGCAAGCTTCATAAATAGAGGTATTGAGTACAAAAGCAGGGAAGTTATGCTGAACCTTTATAAAGCTCTGGTTAGGCCACAACTAGAATATTGCATTCAGTTCTGGTCACCACACTGTCATACTCAGTAAAGGCATGTTCTATTCATAGCTTTAAACATGGACTATATTCAGCATAGCATCTTCTGGAACTGAATTTTCCTTTTCTTTTAGATCAGGGCTGTGGGGTGGGGTGGGGTGGGGTGGGGTGGGGGGCACATCACAATTTTTGTCTTATGTGGGGGTGGTGGTGGTGGTGAGACAATTTCAGAAAGATAAAGGCATTAAAAAGTTATTGTACTATCAAAACAATACTCATTTTTGTGAAGCTTTAAATGAGAAGATTTATTTATTGACTTACTTTCTCATCACTATTTTGGACTCTGATTTAGTTAGCTATCTGGCATTTTTTGGCTTGCAGAAGTAGTCAATGTCTGCCCACACACTTCTTGTAGTGATGTGGAGTATTCCAGATAGTTATCCATCTGTCGAGTGATCTTGATATCACACTCGCTCTGTCCCTCCCTCCCTCTCTCTCTCTCTGTCTTTCCACCCCTCTGACAATTGCAGGGAGTGGGAGCACTCAGCACAGCAGCGTTGTAGTTGGTCAGTTCTAAAAAAAAAATTGCAATTCAGTTTCACAGCTGACAGGTACTGCATGAGAGCAGGAACAGCAGCCTCCCAACTTCAGATAGATTCAAGGTTTTCGGGCAGGCTTTAAAAAAGTTGGAACCCGCCAGAGAACTCCAAATCTGTCTAAAGTTGGGAAGCTGTTGTTCCTGATCTCATGCAGCACCCGTCAGCTGTGAAATGGAATTGCAATTTTTTTTTTTATTTTAAAAAGCCAGTCAAGAAGACAACAATGGAAAATTTCTCATCTTTGAAATACATCTGCGGGCCAGATGGAAACCTTTGGTGGGCTGGATCCTGGCCCATGGGCCATCTGTTAAACAACCCTATTTTAAATGAACCACAATGACATTAAAGTGGACATGGGCTTCAAAGGTGGCTGCCAAAGGTCAGCTGACTGGATCAGTGTATTCAAAACTGCCTCTTTATTTGCAAGGAGAGATTACCTTCCACATTAAGAGGCGTCATCAACGCCCGTCCTGAAACCATCAGGAGACATTCCAGAATTGAATGGGTTCCACCTGAAACAAAGGTGGTGATGGTCTTAACCCTCCTCAGGATAAATTCCTTACAACAATAAACTAGGGTGGGGCTAATCAACCTCAACCCACCATATTTGGAAAAGGAACTGTGAGAAGTCATATGGTAGGGCAGCTGCTTTGGCCTCCTTTTAAAATTCTTTAAAATACAGAATGCAAGAAAAAGCAGCATGTGAATAAAAATAATTCTCTACTTAAACCCATGAAAGGTGTGCTACTGGTTATTCAAATTGGCCAAACACACTGGGGTTAACATACAGACATCTTCCTAGTCAAAAAACCCCACACGGACTACAAATAGCAAAAGGAAAAGAACTGGGGTTTCAGTTCTCTCTCAATTCTGTCCAGAACACTTTAGGAAGGATGCGAGGGTCCCTTGAGGGTGCAGAGGAGATTTACCAGAATGGTTCCAGGGATGAGGGATTTTAGTCACCAGGTTAGTTTGGAAAAGCTGGGGTTGTTCTCCCTGGAGCAAAAGGAGATTTGATAAAAGGTGTATAAGATTATGACAGGCTTAGACAAGTTAGAAAAAGGAAAAACTGTTCCCTAATGGTTCAAGGACTGGGGACACAAATTTAAGGTTTTGTACAAGAAACACAGGAGGGATGTGAGGAAGTTTAAAAAAAAAAAAAGTGGTAATGATCTGGAAGCCAGGACAATAATTTCAAAAGGAAGTTGGATGGGCACTTGAAGGAAATAAAGTTGCAGGGGCAATAGGGAAAAAAAAAGTGTTCGGGAGTGACTGGATTTCTGAAGAGCCAGCATGGACCACAGCTGAATACTGTAAATGACTAGATTGCTTTCCATTGAGCACTCAGTTCCCAGGGTCTGTAGAACAAACGGAAGGATGTGGAGATCAGGCAAGTCTTCACCCTTTCACATTTTCCTGGAGAGTCCCCAGAGAACAGGGTCTATAACAGGACAGCCAGGGACAGGAACATGGGAGATGCATTTCCCACATCTCTATTTCAGAGATGAGGAATAAGCCAGTCTTCAGGGGTTTGGTCCCCCAAACTGTCTTCTCTCCCCTTTTCCCCAGTCTGTCATTCAACCAACAAGAGGGCTGGGGTGTCATGGAGTCATTTGTGTGGCCCAATCAGACCCAAGTCAAGGTGCACTTTGACCACAGTCCCTATCCTGAACCCAGGCAGAGGGACATCAGTATCCAGCCCTCAAACCTTCCATCCTTTACAAGGTAGTGGGGGAAGCAGTGTTGCGACAGACAGGCTTGGCTTCAAATAAGAAGGCCTGATCTTTCCCTGGGGGAAACCACAGGACTGATTCAACCAATTGAACTTCAAGCTTCAAGGCCTAGGCAGCTGAAATCATGGCTGCAAATAGTGGGATGAAGGAAAATGAGGGCAGGGCATGGGAAGGAAGATGCACTGTGTCAGAATTGGAAGAACACAGATCTCCTCCATCCCCACAAACCTCAGATCAGAAATAGAGAGAGTCGAGGCCATGGAAGGTTTTGAGCACAAGGATGAGATTTAAAAACATAACTGAAGTGCTGCTCAGAGCCAATATAGGTCAGTGATGAAAATTGAAGACTTGGTGCAATTTGGGACCCAGACAGCAAAATTTCAGATGAGCACAAGTTTATTTAGGTGGAAGGAGAGCCAGGCGAGTATTGGAATAATCAACTCCAGGAGGTAAAGGCAGCATTGATGAAGGTTTCAGCAGCAGATGCCTGAGGCAGGACCAGAGAAGGACAATATTAGACATGGAAGTAACTGGTCTTGATGGAGAGGATAGATGGTCAGAAGCTCATCTCACAGAATAGAGCTTGTGCTTATTGGTCTCAGTAAGAGTACCAGAAGAGGACAGAGTTGATGGCAAGGAAATGGAGCTTGTGATGGGCTTGAGAAAATGGCTGCAGTGTCAATATTTAGCCAGAGGAAATTTCTGCTCAGTGAGTTCTGGATGTCAGACAAACAGCCTGATTGAGATAGAGGTGGAGTGATAGAGGTGGGTGTTGTGAGCATACATGTGGAACCTAGCATGGTGCTTTTAGATAATGTTCCCAAAAGGGCAGCATGTAGATGAGAAATGGGAAGGGTCCAAGGATAGATCCTAGAAAAAGGAGCAGAGCAACAGTACAGTACTCTCAGTACAGTCCCACTGGTGAAGGGGAAAATCTGGGCTTTTGAATATTTATTGAGTGCACACAGCCTGATAGTGCAGTCATCTCCCCTCTCCCAGTTCAGAGCTTTGGACTAGTCCAAATTCACTTGTCTGGTACATAATGAATTAGCATTTATTTTACCCAGTTGGTACTCAACACATCCTGATTTGGTTTAAACGGTCAGCCTCTGTGCTTTCCAGCAAAAAGCATCATATATTGTACCATACAAATAAAAAGGAGCAGAGAGCTGCAATACAAAATCAGGAATCAAAAGAAGTTATTCCAATACTGTAAAATAAATATCCCTTTATTACAAAGTTACAGAAACAAAACAGACATGCAAATGTGAGAAACTGCAGGATTGTCAGATCACTTCTGCTGACCACAGAACTTGGATTTAATCAGGTTTTCCAGAACCTTCACTCTTGCAGCTTTAATCGATTCTCTACGTTGACTCACTTGCTCAGAGGCAACTTTCTTCTATAAAAAAAAAAAGTATTGCAAATAAATTGAACTCTTTAGATGCATTAGTCCAACTATTGACAACAGAGACAGCACTCGTTCACCAGGCTTGACACATGCACATCAGGTATAGCAAATCTTTTAGACTTTTTTTTGTACAGAGGTTTGTTTTGTGAGAAAATACAACACTTCCCACTTCAGCCCATCTAAAGCCAATAGGTTAGATACAGAGTAAAGCTCCCTCTACTCCATTCCAGACAGGCAGGGCAGGTAGAGCATGGGTTAGCTAGAGTAAAGCTTCCTCAACCCTGCAGTCCAGCTTTAATCAAATCTTAATCACAAGCTCTAGGTGAATGTATTTCCTCCCATCCCTCTTCACTTGTAGTAAAAAAAAAAAACACATAATAGACATTAATATCACCATGTACAACTTCAGCCGCTGCATTTCTAGTCTGAAGAATTCTTCCCGAGTCAGATTTAATACATCAGTTTTCAATGCAAGGAATGCACAAGCTGGAGAGTGACTTTGATGTTCCAACCTATTGAGGGGTTGGAAGGGAAGGAAAGAGCAAGAAAAATGAAACAAAGATTAGTGTCTCAGCTAGATACATTGGAGTGGTGACATACCTTTGAAAGCCTTGCCAAACATCTTCTAAAGGGCCCTACACCAAGTCATTTAACAGTCTAGCCACATGGCAAATTACTGGACCATCCGTCACTATGCACTTTTAATTCAAATTTTATTTGTATATGTTGGCAGATTAAAATTGTATACTCCCGAGTTGCCTGAGTTATATCTCCTCAAATTATGCCCAAAGGAACAGTGATGGGATCTATTGACTAGTCGACCTTGCAGTTTCAGGTAATGATTGAACAATGTTCCCTCTAAGCTGGGTGAGTGTGTGGCCATGCAGCAATCAGGAATGCGCCATGTAGAGAACATACAGGCCTTGCACAAGCAGATCTCCAAGATGCATGGCAGATGTGCAGATCAATCTCAAAGCGACTGCATAGTACAAGAAGTCGGCCACGCACAGCAAATAGTTAGAGAACACTGCAACTGACCCCTCTTTTGCTACAACCCTTCACCCTCAAACTCCAAGGACATAGGGCAAGCCCATATCTCATTAGTCTGCTTAAAATGTACAACTGGAACATCCAATTGGAAAATTCCTTAAGACATAAGGATCATGTAAAACTGAGACCTGGGGCCTTTACTTGTAGATATTCATTCCTTGGCTCCAGAAATCCAAACTTCAAGTTTTTAAAATGCATGAGCAGGGAAAAGACATTAAGCCTCATCACCATTCAGTAGGTCAAATTCTGGCAGAGCCCATTAGCACCCAAGACAACTGAACCATCCATTTCTGAACAAAGTAACTATGACAATCATTTGTTTAAGGTAACTCCATATTCAGAAGGGAAAAGAAAAATCAGTGCCTTCCATCTCAGCACCAACACCTAGTTAACCCAATTATCCCAATATAGACCCAGATAGTAAACAGTGTAAATGGTAAAGAGAATTCCTGAAACATGTGTAGGAGAACTTGTTTAATGTATATATTTCCAGCCCAATGAGGAAGGAAGCACAGCTGGATCTAGTTCAGGGGAATGAAACGAGACAAGGGGAAGTTTGACAATTTGGGGGACAGTGATCAGGATAGTGGGTTTAGAAGAATCGGAGGACAAGATAAAATCCAACATGAAGATACCCAACTGGAAAACTTCAGTGAGTTGGAGAGTGGATTGGAATTTTTGTTTTTTTAAAAAGGGAAGTAAAACAGTAATTGAATACAGAGGAGGCCTTCAAAGAGATGGTTCAAGTACAGACCAGATACATTCACAGGAGATCAGGCATCCAAAACTAGAGCTCCCAAAGATTAAAATGAAAGAGAACAGGAGGCTATGCAAGTTAATACATGGGGAACAAAACTGAATACAGAAAGTACAGGGGAGATCTTTTTTTAAAAAGGAATGAGGGGGGCAAAAGAGTATCAGAGTAGATTAGCAGCTAACAAAAGGGAATCCAAAGTTATTTTTAAAAACAGTTTTAAAAAGTCAAAAGGGTGGACCAATTTGGGACCAAAACATCTTGGAGGCAGAGGGCATGGATAAAAAGGTATTATATGCATACTTTGCATCTGTCTTCACTAGAAAAAGTGCAGCCAGTGTTGCAGTAGCAATATTGGATAGGATAAAAAGACATATAGAGAGGAGGTATGTAAAAGATTAGTGTTCCAGAGTAAAGAAGTCACCTAGTCTCGTTGGGAAGCAAGGGTGGAAATTGCAGATGCTTTGACCATAAACTTGCATTGGATATTGGGGTGGTGCCAGAGCATTACAAATGTTACACCCTTGTTTAAAAATGGAGGGGAATAGAGCCAGCAACTACAGGCCAGTCAAATGCAGTGGTGGCGAAAAATTCTAGAAACAATTTAAGACCAATTTAAAATTGGCATCTAGAATGATGAGGTAAAAGTCAGCATGGATTTCTTAGAAATTGCATTTGACTAACTTGATTGGGTTTTTGATGATATCACAAGAAGATAATGTCATTGTTGTGCAAGTGGACTATCAAGACACATTGACAAAGTACCACATACTAGACTGGTTAAAATTAAATACCATGGCCTTAAAAATGGACAGGGACAGCGAAGGAACAGAAGACAGGCAGTAGTGGTTGATATGTGCTTTTCAGACTGGAGGGAAGTATACAATGGCTTTACCCAGGTATTAGTATTAGGACCACTGCTCTGATATACCAAAAGACTCAACTGTAATAAACATTCAGGAGGACCTAGGCATATAAAATTTAATGGAGAATTGTGAAGTGATGCATTTTTGTAGAAAGGTTGGAAGGGGTTGCAGGAAGAGAGGAACCTGGGATTGTATACACAAATTTGTTTTATAAATAGAATATATTGAGTACAAAAGCAAGGAATTGAGAAACTTATACAAAACGTTGGCTGAGGTCTCAGCTAAAGAATTGTGTCTAATTCTGGGCACCACAGAGGTCAAGGAATTGGATATGGTGCTGGAAGAGATTTACTGGAATGGTACCAGGAACAATGACTCCAGTTACCTGGAGAGAATGGAGAAGATGGAATTGTTCTCCTTAGAGAGATAGTTGAGAGCAGATTTGAGTGTTAATTTTTATGAAAGGTTTAGTGCAGAAGGGTTGGTAACCAGGAGACAGACTTAAAAAGTGATTGACAAAAGAACCAAAGAAAACAAGGACTTATTAAAAAAAAAACAGCCTGTTATGATCTGGGATGCACTGATGTAGATTCAATAGTAACTTTGAAAAGAGAATTTGGATAAATACTTGAAGGGAAAAAAAAAAAGTTAGAGGGGAATGGGGAAAGAGCAGAGTAAGATAAATTGGATAGCTCTAAAAAAGACAGCACAGGCATTATGGGCTGAATGGCCTCCTGTTGTGCTAGATCATTCTAGGATTCAAATTATACCTCAGCATGGGATCCCTAGTTGACTCTGCCTTAGCATGACTCTCTAGTTACTGCACAACTTAAAAACATTTAACTATTTGATTGAACTAGCTCGTGATAAATATCTCCCTTCCAACGCCCCATGTACCAGGGTTCGTCTTCAGGCTCCCAGCACTCCAGCTCCTTCAGACAATAAAAGCAAGTGGTGATGTCAGGTTCATTTGCAGTTGGGCAATGTAGAAACCCAGCCTTGGCCATCTGGAGAGAAAGAGAGTGTATTTAATACATAAACATCTGGAGAAACAGGCCCAGACTTCTCAATCAATGACAGCACGAGCCATTAACCTGGCAAAAAGCTGCCCACAAAAGATTAGTGAGCTCTGATTTCCCTTTTCCCCACATTAATTTAATTCTGGTACTAGCTATAGGAGATCTCTGATAGCCTGCTTGATGACCTCACCAAGCTAAGTAGACAGACAATCATGAAGAATCCTCAGACAGCAAACCAAGGAGTATCATTCATGGTATGCGGTCATCACTCGCAAGGTGAACATGAAATTCCCAACACTAAATGCACTGGAGATGCAATAAGTGGCTTGCTAGGTTATTTCAGTGGGAAGAGTTAACCACATTGCTGTGGGTCTGGAGTCACATGTAGGCTATACAGGATGAGGACAGCAGATTTCATTCCCGAGAGGATATGAGTGAACCAGATGGGTTTTTAATGATAATTTGGTGTTTAATGCTCACCATTACTGATACTAGCTTTTTATTTCAGATTTAGTTAACAAATTTAGTTCCCTAGCTACTGTTGTAGGATTTGAACTCATGTCTCCAGATTAGTCCATGCTTCTGGATTAGTCCAGCAACACAATTGTTCCCCATGTAATATATTATAAACTTGCATTAGAATAATATTCATGTTTATAATTTTAACTTTCTATAAAGATTGGGATACATGCAGGATTCAAGCAGAAGCTGAAATCAATAACATTTAAACGTCTAATTATGAAATGGAGAAATATAAATTAGTTTTCCAGGGTCAGAGAGGCAGTAATTATGACTTGGTACACAGCTAAGAACTCAGTTACACCTCATTTTACAAGATGTATTTTCCCCGAGAGTTTTATAGTAAGAATAGCATCAATTCAGTCATTTCTAATGAAATCTATTTGTCAGGACTTCAGCAGCACACCCTGTGGAGGAGCATGGAAAATACTGGACTGCAACTCCAGGATTTCCCCATCTAACTACACATTTGGGGATGTCAGAAGTTGCTGTGAGTAATAAACAGTTTCCTTCCCATTACATCTACAAAATTCCTATCATAGTAAGTCCTCAATATAATGCATCTGTCTCATTTTACTTTTCATATAATTACTCTTTCCCTTCTTCAAAAATGCTAAATTTCTGAGGGCAGGAGTATTACAACTGAGATGGGAATAATGCACTGTTAATTCAGTCCCACTACTCCAGTGGACAGCATATTAGTAAAGTTTCCCACCTACCAAGAAAATAGCCAAATAAACCACTATTACCAGAATAAAAACACACCAAACCAGGTTTCTTTAAACAAAGTTAATAAACAGTTTTAAATGAGAGAGATGAATCTGTATGAAAAGATTTTAATGCTAATCTTCCTTCAATAACCAGTTAACTGTGAAAAATGGTTATATTGATTTTATTAGTTTCTTGGGGATAATATAATTGGGTTTTAACTTCTGGTAGTATTTTCCTGGATCAGTGAGGTGCCCCTAAGTCAAATAGTCAGATGCCACTCAGCCTCCAGGTGAAATGAATGAGCAGTCTATGGTGGGTAGGCATTCAAGTTAGCTCGTCTGTAGCAGGCATCATACAGACCTTTCAGCAACAGGTCTATTTAAATTTTAAAAAGTAGCCTAACAGAAACTTGAGATTTCAAGAACTTCCAAAGCACAAAGGTCAACAGGATGTACTCTCGAGCACAGCAACTACAGAACTCACGAGGCAGGGATTTTTGACTGGAGGCAACAGCAACTTACCACACCCAAAACTCAGGCTTCCTTTCTCCAGAGTATAGCAATTCCTCTTTTCTCTGGGTCTCTTCAGGCAGGTGAAAAAACCTCCCCCAAATGTGGCACATTTTCCCCTTGAAATGCAGAGTTTATTTTATTTTATTTATTTAAAAAAAAAAAGAATAGGCCTTTTCCTCTGGTCTATCAGCAAAACACAGCTCTAGCCACTGCTATCTGTTCTGTTCCCTTCTGGAGAACTGAACTAAACTAAAGCTTTTTTAAAAAATTACAAACAATAAGAATCATAAAACTATCAGGTTGCTTGAATACAAATTGCCCTGCAGCCTGGACTTCAAATACCACAAGTCTCTGCAGTCACTGTTCACAGAAAAATAACAGGCACAGTGGTTAGCACCGCAGCCTCACAGCTCCAGCGACCCGGGTTCAGTTCTGGGTACTGCCTGTGCGGAGTTTGCAAGTTCTCTCTGTGTCTGCATGGGTTTCCGCTGGGTGCTCCGGCTTCCCCCCACAGCCAAAGACTTGCAGGTTGATCGGTAAATTGGCCATTGTAAATTGCCCTTAGTGTAGGTAGGAGAATGGTGGGGATGTGGTAGAGAATATGGGGTTAATGTAGGATTAGTTTAAACGGGTGGTTGTTGGTCAGCACAGACTCGGTGGGCTGAAGGGCCTGTTTCAGTGCTGTATCTAATAAAGGCACACAGACCTCCTAGATTTAAAAAAAAACTTATGACAAGAGTCAGCGACAAATTGTGAAGAATGACTACCTCCTTTGTAGTATCATGCAGCCCATTATACCTGCTCTTTGAAAGAAACTTTTCAATTTGTCCCACTCTTCATGGCTCTGCTAATTTTTCCCAAGTATTATCTCATTCCTGTTGAAAGTTATTGAATATACCCACTACCCTCATGCAATACTGAAGATTTATTGTAGAATTCAATAGCATCAAAAAAAAAAAAAGAGTTTGATAAATATTTGAAAAAGGAAATTTTTTTGCAGGGTTGGTGGGGGGGGGGGGGGGGGGGGAAAAGAGAAGAGAGGAAAAATTGATTAATTTGTCAATCTTTTCAAAGTTTGCACAGCCTCAATGGGCTGAATAGTCCCCTACGGTATACAATATGATTTGCAACAAATATTTGCCAAAAGAGCTTAAAATTGAGAATTTGAATGCAAAAGTTCAAGGACAGTGACATTGCAATTTAAAAGTATTTAAACAAGTTTAAACAAATGATTTGGTAGGGCCAAACTGTAATGCAGCATTTAAGTCCCCTGCAAGTTTTATTCAAAAAAGCCTTTAATTGTAACAGAAATGAAATGTCATTACCCTGAGCACCTTCAGTTCCTGAACACAAGAGAAAGCTGGAGACTCCCAGACATCACTAGTAGAAATGAGAGAGAACACCTCAGAGGCCTGGAAAATAAAGGAAAAAAAAAAAAGAGAGCAGGGAAGCCTAGTGCGTCCCAACAGGCTGAGGGAGGTGGGAGCAGTGAGAACAAGTCATCCCAGGTAGCAAGAATTTAAATAGAGGCAAAAATGGAGTCAGGTTTTTTCTTTGCCCAGAGAATGGAGCTGACTGAATTGAAATCCGATTCTATTATGAGACTAGTTATAATAAAGGATTAACAGGACTTTAGGTGGAAATTAACCCCACCAAAAAAGAGTTAAGGGGCCTTAAAGCAGAACCAATTGGATGTTTTTTTTTCTTTGGAAGAACAAGCTTGAGGGCCATAGTTAATTAATGGATTGTAATGTCTTTAGAGCTTTTTTGTTCAGGAATTGTCCCCTTGGATTAGAAAATTGCCATTGTCATCCCATTATTTAAAGTTAGAAATAAATTAGGAAATTTTGGGCTCATTCGTTTAGCAGTTATGGGGAAGCTAAGAGAGTCTGTTCCATCTATCATGTTTGGTAAACCTAATTGAGGCAAGTCACAAGGCCCAGAGTTAACAGGGTGTATCTAAGGTAGGGTTTTGGATTTCTGGTGGGTACTTTATATAAAAACAAAGTTGAACCAATTATTAGGAACTTGAACAGCTGGTCTGATACTCCAATTGGAAAGTTCAAGCAGAGGGCACTAAGATTTCCATTGTTCTCCCTTCCACTCGTCTAACACCCAACAAAAAAAGAAAATCCTAATCCTGCCATTAAGTTTAAAATAATTGAAAAGCCAATCCCATAAATAGATCTTGGTTGAGTGTATCTTACTAATCATAAAAGGAGAATCCAATCACAGGCATCACCTATACGCTTAATTGAGGTGACTTTTCTTTGGCAAGCAAGTTCCTTATAGTTTCACTCCTTTCCCTCCACCCCCACACAATTTTTTTGAATGGAGGTAGTTGGTCTAGTAGTTACAGGAGACAGACTCCCTTAAAAAGAACAGAACTATGGCCTTACAGAGTGAGGCTTGTTTAGTCAGCTCCTGATGAAAAACAGAAACACAAATAGGCCATTCAGCCCTGCTCCACCATTCAAAATAGATCACAGCCGATAGGTCACTAAATTAGACTAACACCTCTTGTGTTATCACTTGCCCCACCCCCACTTTACTTGCTTAAAACCTTATACATTTCTAATTTGTCAACTCTGATGAAGTCACTGACCTGAAACATTACTTCTCTCTCCACAGATGCTGCCAGACCGGAGTATTTCCAGCATTTCTTGCTTTTATTTACAAATAATTCAGTACCCTGTTCCCACTTTCTCCCCATATCCCTTTGGCATTAATGTATCTATCTCCTTGAATATATTTCATGACATGGCCTCCACTGCCTTCTGCGGTAGAGAATTCCATAGGTTCACCACCCTGAGTGAAGAGATTTCTCCTCATCTCATTTCTAAATGAGATACCCCATAACCTGAGACTGTGACCCCTGGTTCTGGACTCCCCAGCCATCAGGAACATCCACCCTACATCTAGCAGAGAACTGACTCTATACACTGAACACGATTGGCTAGCAGTCTACTTAGTGAATTCACTGGTATTACATTTTCATTAAACTGACACAACCAGGATGGTCCTTGTCAAAATGCACAGACCCAGTCAACCAAAAATATGCCAAATTTAATAATGCAGGATTTGGAACAAACAGACTTCTTAAATGTTTTCCATTATAAAATGGAACTAAGGTTTCACAGTACAAAGATACATAAATTACAAAACCTAAATAATAAACAGAGGCACTTTAAACCCTCCCCTATACACAAACAAAGAACAAATTCTAAATTGGTCTCACCACTTGCTCTCATAACCGTACTGACTCCCACAATGCACATTCATACCCTCCATCAGTTCCCACACTCACATTTTCAGGTGTACATCGACAGTTCTCAGTAAAAGGCCAGTTTGTGAAAGTAGCCAACCGATTCTCATAGAAATACATTAATATGGACTCCAACAGCTGACAGTAGTGATCAACCATGCTGAAGAAATGAGCAGCTCCTTCCAACACACTGCTCCCTCCAAATGAGAGCAGGATTGATAATCTGCTCCAGCTGACCAATCACCATCTAGGTCTGTTGAACAAATGAACCAATAAAACAGGGTCCTATATTAAATAGGCCAGGTTGCATTAGTTTAAACCAAATATAATTGAATATTCTTCAAGCACCCTCCTGTTACTAATAAAATATGATTGAGCAGAAGCTTTGTGGGAAAACTCTAGTTCAATGCTTCAGTAGAATTGTGCTTGCTGATGAGGGTGAGCAGATCTGTCTTCTTAAAGGTACAATTAGCTTTAGCACATGTAGATCAGAGAGAGGGACACCAGCCAGAGTTTCAATCCTAATCGCTAACTACTGACCCGCAACCCCCTCTCCCCTGCAAAGTATATGTCCATCACCCATGGTGGAGGGTTACTCTGTCTGCATCTTTTCCATGGTCTTGTCCGCACCTGGGTGGCCCCGGAGAAGATGCTGACTGCTGATACATTTGAAGCTTCCTGGGATCGATGGGCACAACAGGGATTGGAGTGTTTGTTCAAAACGGGTAACAATTATTACTTCAATTTCCTTTGTTTTTTAGTTCAGTTCTTTATTAGTTGTACACCTCTAAAATGGGGGCACCTTTGTTTTTATTTGATGATGCTGGGGCACAAGTGTCTTCTTGTAGTTTTATTAAGAAAAGGCAAAGTGCATGTCCAGGTAAAATCAGAATTAGTCTTGAATGTGATGCCCACCCCCCCCCCCACAGTTGAATGGTCCAACAGTCAACTTACAGGCTGATGTATGAAGAATGGCCCCCTGGGCGAGAGGGTGGGAATTGGAAAGAGTAAACCTCTGCCCTTTGGGTCCCAGGGTTGCAGTGAAGAATCTTTCCAATGTTTTCTACGGGTACGTGTGTTACAAATTTTGGATCTGTTCTAGATTTACTCTTGGGTTCAGCATCCCAGTCTCTCCCACAAGGGGATCCCACATTCCATATGATCAAGAGGAGTTTACCTTTGCTACTCAATATCTCCCCATACAATAGTGTAGCTCTGTGATAATAAGACCCTTCATTACATTTCACATTGGCGGCACAGTGGCCCAGTGGTTAGCACCGCAGCCTCACAGCTCCAGTGACCCGGGTTCAATTCTGGGTACTGCCTGTGTGGAGTTTGCAAGATCTCTCTGTGTCTGCGTGGGTTTCCTCCGGGTGCTCCGGTTTCCTCCCACATGCCAAAGACTTGCAGGTTGATAGGTTAATTGGCCATTATAAATTGCCCCTAGTATAGGTAGGTGGTAGGGAAATATAGGGACAGGTGGGGATGTGGTAGGGATATGGGATTAGTGTAGGATTAGTATAAGTGGGTGGTTGATGGTCGGCACAGACTCGGTGGCCCGAAGGGCCTGTTTCAGTGCTGTATCTCTAAACTAAACTAAACTAAACATTGAATTCAACACCTGAAAGGCTGACCACTTAATGAGGAATACCGAATGTAAATCAATAAACTGGTTTGTTTTATAACTTCCAAGTGAACATGCAGAGTAACAAATTACAATCAATCTCGCCATGCATGGAGTTAATTTCAGTTTCAATTTATCATTACAAAGAAAATGATATAAAAGATTACCTTACCATTGGCTAACATTTCACTAATCTGATCGGTGCTTCCTCTGGGCCCAGTTAGCTTTATCTTTCTCATGCAGTCCGCAGATTTTATCAAAGTAAGTGTTTCCTTGTTCCCTTGCTGAATAGGAAGCTAGTAATTTGACCCCTAAGCCTCTCTCTGCCACGGTTTGGCCCCTGGGTCCATCCCTCACAAAAGGAAGATGAATCCACAGCATTTAGAATCTCACTGCACAGTAGGAGCCATTCAGCCCATCACTCCTGTACCAGCTCTTTGAGAAAGCTATCCAATGAGTCCCACTCCCCTGCTCTTTCCCTATAGACTTTCAAGTTTCCCTTCTGCAAGTGTTTATCCTATTTCCTTTTGAACGTTATTCTTGAATCTGCTTCCACCATCCTTTCAGGCAGCGTATTCGAGATCACAACAACTCACTGCATATGAATATTTCTCCTCATTTAGTGTTATAGAGTTATTTATGGAACAGAAGAAGGCCATTCGGCCCATAGAGTCCATGCCAGCTATTCAGAGCTATGCAGTCAGTCCCACTCCCCAGCTCGATCCCCATAGCCCTGCAAGTCTCTTTCTCTCAAGTGGTCATCCAAGTTCCTCTTGAAGTCATTGATGTGTCTCCACTTCCAACACCCTTGTGGGCAGCGAGTTCCAGGTCATTACCACCTGTAGCGGAAAAAAGTGCTGTGTCATATTCCCCCTGCATCTTTTGCCCAAAACTTTCAACCTGTGCCCCCTAGTCTTTGTATCATTAGTTAATGGGAACAGTTTTTCCTTGTCTAACTTTGCTAAGCCTGTCATAATCTTGTACACTTCTATTAATTCTCCCCTCAATCTCCTTTGTTCTGAAGAGAACAATCTCAGCTTTTCCAACTTAACATTGTAACTAAAATTCACCATCCCTGGAATTATTCTAGTAAATCTCCTCTGCACCCTCTCAAGGGCCCTCACATCCTTCCTAAAGTGTGGTGACCAGAACTGGATGCGATACTCCTGTTGGGGACTAACCAGAGCTTTATAACGATTCAGCATAACCTCCCTGCTTTTGTTCTCAATGCCTCTATTAATGAAGCACAAGATCCCATACACTTTACTAACCACACTCTCAGTATGTCCTGTCACCTTCAAAGATCGGTGCACATACACCCCCAGGTCGCTCTGTCTCTGCACACTCTTTAGAATTGTGCCATTATATTGCCTGTCCCTATTCCTTCTGCCAAAATGCATCACCTCATGCTTGTCAGTATTAAATTCCATCTGCCACCTCTCTGCCCATTCTGCTAGCCTCTCTATGTCCTGTTGCAGGTGGTTCATATCATCCTCACTATTTGCCGTAGCTCTAAGTTTGTTATCGTCAGCAAATTTTGAGATTCTACTCTGTATTCCAAGATCCAAGTCATTTATATATAGCAGAAAAAAGCAGTGGTCCCAGCACTGACCCTTAGGGAACACCACTGTCTATCATCCTCCAGTCTGAAAAGTAACCTTTTACTACGAGTTTCTGTTTTCTGTCCTTCAGCCAAATTTTTATCCAGTTGGACACTGACCCTCCTATTCTATGAGCCTCAATTTTGTTAACCAGCCTTTTATGTGGTACCTTATCAAATGCTTTATTTAAATCCATATAAACAACATCCACCACATTCCCTTCATCAACCTTCTCTGTTACTTCATCAAAGATTCAATTAGATTAGTCAAGCATGATCTGCCTTTTACAAACCCACGCTGGCTATCCTTAATTAACTCGAACCTCTCAAAGTGGTCATTGATATTTTCCCTGATTGTTGTTTCCAAAACCTCATCCAGTACTGATGTTAAACTAACTGGCCTACAGCCCTTCTTGAATAAGGGTGCCACTCTCCAATCCTCTGGCACCCCCCACCCCCATCGCCCGTATCTAGGGAAGATTGGAAGATTATGGCAAGCCCTTCTCCTATCTCCATGCCCACTTCCTTTAGCAACCTGGGATGTAAGCCATCCGGACCAGGTGGCTTAACCCTAAGCATAGCCAACATTTTTAGTACTTTCCCCTCTCAATTTTTAGCCTATCCATTGCCTCTACTCTCTCTGCTTTTACTGATATTATGTCAGCCTCCATTTCCTTAGTGAACACTGATACAAAGTACTCACTAAGTAAATTAGCCTTGCCCTGCGCCTCTAAGCATTATTACCCTCTCTGTCCCTAACAGGCCCCACTCCTCCCCTTACTACTCGCTTACTATTTACATGCCATTAGAAGATCTTTGGGTTCCCTTTTATGTGGAGAGCCATTCTATTTTCATATTCTCTCTTTGCCAGTCTTATTTTCCTCTTCACCTCCCGTCTCAACTTATTGTATGTGGCCTGATTCTCACTTGATGAGTTCACCTGGCGTGCATCATACGCCCTCTTTTTTTGTTTCATCATCATCTCTCTCTCCCTCATCAAACAAGGAGCCATGTTCTTGGTTCCCCGACCTTTCACCCTTGTTGGAATGTACCTAGCCTGTATCTGAAGCATCTGTTCCCTAAAGATAACCCATTGTTTTGATACAGCTCTTCCTCTCAGTCTTTGGTTCCATTCTACCCTGGCTAGATCCCTTCTCATTGCGTTGAAATTAGTCCTCTTCCAATCTAGACATTCTACCTTATTTTATTCCTTTCTTTTCTGCATTACTAGTGTAAACCTCATGATACAATGATCACTTTTACCCAAATGTTTCCTCACAGATACTTGGTCACCTCATTCCCCAGCACCAGATCCAGCATTCTTTCCTCTGGATCTTTTGCCAATTACCTTAAATATTTGTCCAGTGGTTACTGATCCTCCTGCCACGGGATGTTTTTCCTTATTTATTCTACTCTCCATAATTGGACACAATCTTCCAGCTGAGGCCTACCCAGTGATTTATAATGGCCAGAGGTGCTGGTTTTTCAGATGAGATGTTAAACAGAGGCCCCTCTGCCTATCCAGGTGGCTGTAAAAGATCCCATGGCACTATTTCAAAAATAATAGAGAAGTGTTCAGGCTAATGTTCCTCGCTCACCTCCTGCCAGAACTACTCCAACCACTAAAGTGTGTGGATGGATCCTAGGGTACAAAGGATATCGCTTGAAGACATGGCTACTCACCCATCTCTGGGAGTTCCAGACAGAAGTGCAGAGGCAATACAACCAGTGCCACCTGCTCACTAGGACAAACAAAAAGCAGGCCAGCAGGCTTCCCAATATGCACTTGTGGTGCCTGCACTGGCCGGGTAGTGTCCTCCAATACCCTCCTGCAAGGGTCGGTCATTGTGGTGGTTTGCTGCACCCTCCATAACATGGTCCTCCAGAGAGGTGTGGACCTTGAAGATGATGAGGCCCTGGAAGGAGACAGCTCACTGGAAGAAGAGCAGGGGTAGAAGGTGAGAGAGGAGGAGGAAATGGAGGTGGAGAGAGATGAAGCTGAACAGAGAGATACCCCTGCTGTACAAGGTATTGATTGAGCATGACTCAGGGTGTGAATGTCTCATGAGGATACCATGATTGCCAGGGATCTCTCGATCCTGGAATATTTCAACTGAGCCCCTCTGATCCAGGTCGAGGGGCCTGGCATGGAAGGGAGTCTGAGATACCTGCACTCACACATGAATAGAAGACGCAACCTGGAACACCTAATCACTTACCGCCAATGAAGGAAAGACACCTGCCAAGAGGCTTCACCCTCAACATGGAAGATCCCGTTATCTCTTTCACCACCTCATACCACTTTTCCTGGCATGGCAGCAATAAATGGAGTCCCAGGAGTCTGGCTTAAAGTGTCACCATCTATACTGTGCAGAGAGAGGAAAACAGTAGACAAAGACAGTAAGGACACACCTCAATGATCCACTTTGTACTCCACATGATGCGGTGGCCTGCTCCTGCCACCCTGCTCTCCCTCACAGCCTCCAACATTAGATCCAGGTTGATGTAGCTTAGGGCACCTGCACCAGTTGCTAGGCCTCCAGCTCTCCTGTGATGTCTCACTTCCCTCTGGTGCTGTGGAAGGCCCTGGCAACCAACAGCCCCAGTGATGGATGCTTTGTGGAGTATAAATCTGTCCCACACTTCATCTGACCCACCTCTGTTCCCGGCCCCACTGGCTCTAATTGGACAGGAATCTGTCTCTATGCCACATAAGGGCTCAGCCCTGAGAAAATCTTAACTTCAATCAGTTTCCCACTGCAGGTGGTTTCTCAGCCAGAAACATACCTGGTTCCTATTTCCAAGCTCCACGGGGGAAAATTCAACCCCTAGTTTCAGGCTTAACCACATCATTCTCAAACCTTATGTGAAGTTCTTCATATTATGATCACTCTTCCTCAGAGGGTCCTTCACTATAAGATTACGAATTAACCCAGTCTCAGATAACGATACTAGATCTAAAATAGCCAGTTCTAAGGTTGGTTCCTTGATGTATTGTTCTAGAAACGGTCTTAAATACATTCTATGAACTTTTCTTCCAAACTATTTTTGCCAATTTGGTTTGCCCGGACTATATGAAGATTAAAGTTCCCCACGATTATTGCATTGTTACATGCCCTTCTAATGTCCTGATTTATGCTCTAACACTAACTACTGTTCTTGTATAAAATACTTCCACCAGTGTTTTCTGTTCTTTCTGATTTCTTTGCTCCACCCACACAGATTCTACATTAGGATTTTCTGGGTGAAGGTCCTTTTCTACTATTGTCTTTATCTCATCCTCTAGCAGGGCTCCCTGCACCTCCCTCACACCAACCACCGTCCCCCCCCCCCCCCCCCCCCCCCCACCACCCCACTCCACAGCACCCACACCAACCCCCACCACCCCCCCCCTCCCCCCACACCAAGGTCCACACCCCCACCCACACCACCCCGCTCCTTGGGCAAGCATAGAAGGCTGGTGTTGTCTCTGCCAAGTCGCTGTCTGTCTCATTGCTTCTGGTGTTCCCTTATTTAACTCTCCTGACAGAGTCCTGGTGGGATTATTGCCTACATGGGATTTTGCCACTGGAGGCCAAGTTTAAGTGGGAGGATTGAAAGAATTTTAATGGAATTCTTCAAACTTATGAGGGGTTTTGAAAGAGCAAATAAGGAAAACCTGTTTCTACTGGCAGGAAGATTGGTAACCAGAGGACACAGATTTAAGGAATTGGCAAAAGAACCAGAGGCAAATGGGTATGTATCAAACATTTTACATACTGAGGATGATTGAATTGACATCATGGCCTGGATGAAACCTGGCTGAGGCCTGACACCTTCCCCCTAGCTGGAGCCTCCCCGCCTGGCTATATCTTCCACCACATTCGCCACCAAGTCCGTCATGGTGGTGGGGTGGCTCTTATCACCAAATCACCTGTCCCCCCTATTCCTCTGGCACATTGTCCTCCTCAGAGTATCTCACTTTGCTTCATCCCTCCCACTTCTCATTTAAAATCCTCATAATCCATCACTCACCCAAGGATGGTAGAAGTTTTCTGACTGAGATGTCTTCTCTGCTTTCCTCCTTCAGCCTCTGCACTGAACATCTTCTCATCATAGGTGATGTCAATCTCCACCTCAACTCACTGTGCTCTCTGAGTTCACTGCTCTCTTATCCTTTCCTTCCATTGAAACTCCCCAGCCCGTATTCACAGCCACCCCCTTGATCTTGCCAGCTCGCGTGGTCTTGCTACTCTCATTATATCAATCAATTCCTTGTATCATTCTCCAACAACATCCCCTTTCCACACCCCAACACTATTTACTTCTGTATTCGCCCCCTGGAAAATACTATACCCCAATTCACTAACAACTGCACATTCAAAATCCCAGCTGTCCAGCCTTTGTACCTCCACTTGTCACATTTCTGCAGTTACTGATTTGCTCAACCACACCCTTACCTCCACCTTTGATATCCTAGTCCCAAATAAAACCATTGACTCTCTCACCCTGCCCATTCCCACGGTATGGCCATCATCTCCTCTTCCTTAAGTTCAAGGGTCGCAGACTTGAAAGGATGTGGCGGATATCTCCACTGCCAGATCTGTCTAAACCACCTAAAGAACTATTGGTTCATACACTCATCTCATCTGCTAAAACTGGTCACTATTCCTGGATCATCCTGGAATGCAAAGATGACCCCCGGCTTCTTTTCTCTACTGCAAACCATCTTCTTAAATCCCCTCTCCCCTGGTTCCTCCACCCTCACCTCCAACAATAAGTGTGAGGAGCTCATGGATTTGACAATCTGAACAGCTGCCAGTGTCGCTTTCTTCCCTTTCACTAGCTCACCAGGCCAAACTTCTGCTTTCTCAACTCTATTCCCACTGAACTGCTGATCACCCAACTTCCCCTCCTGGTTCCCATGTTAGCTGATATTGTTAATGATTCTGTCTGTTCAGGTATGGTCCCTCTTTCCTTCAAATCTGCAGTCATCGCCCCTCTTCTCAAAAAAACAACCTTGACCCTACTGTCCTTGCAAACTGCTATCCCATCTCCAACCTCCTTTTCCTCCCCAAAGTTCTTGAATGTGTTGTTGCCTCCCATCTTTCCCAGAACTCCATGTTTGAATCCCTCCAATCAGGTTTCTGCCCCTTTCACAGTATCAAAACAGCTTTTATCAAAGTCACAAATGACATACAGACATAGAAAGATTTACGGCACATAAGGAGGAGGCCATTTTGGCAATTGTGTCCATGCAGGCCGATAAAGAGTTATCTGTAATTAGTTCTTTCTGTTTGCTGCAACATAAATGAGATTTGTGGAGTCAAGTTGCTTGAAGAGCTCAAACAGGTTTATTAAACAGCTGAACTATTATATACAGTACAGGGATAACTATTTTCAGAACCTGCCTCTAGGCGTTACAGTTACAGAGTGACTCTGACTTCCAGTCACATGATTGCATCTTGGTACTTATCTCATTAGCATACTAAGATCTTAAAGGGACATCATTTTTAAAGGCAATCATATAACATTATCTAGTCCAATTCCACCTTCCAGCTCTTAATCCATAGCCCTGTAGATTTTGGCACCTCGCATGCATATCCAAGTGTATTTGAAATGCATTGAGGGTATCTGCCTTGACCATCCTTTCAGGCAGTGAGTTTCACGTCTCCTCATCTTCCCACTAATCTTTCCACCAATTACTTTAAATCTATGCCACCTGGTTATTGACCTCTCTGCTAACGGAAAGAGATCCTTTCTATCCACTCTATTCAGGCCCGTCATAATTTTTTACACCTCAATTAAATCTCCCCTTAGCCTCCTTTGTTCCAAAGAAAACAACCGCAACCTATCCAAACTTTCCTCAAAGCTGGAATTATCCATTCCTGAAAACATCCTTGTAAATCTCCTCTGGGCCCTCTCTAGTGTGATCACATCTTTCCTGTAATACAATGGCCAGAACTGTACACAGTACTCTAGCTCTGGTCTAACTAGTGTTTTATACAGTTCCAGCATAACCTCCCTGCCCTTAAACTCTCGGCCTCAGCCAATAAAGGAAGGTAAGTCTTCTTAACCTACGTATCTACGTGTCCTGCTGCCTTCAAGAATCTGTGGATATGTCCTCCCTCTGTTCCTCTACACTTTTCAGAATCCGACCATTTATTGTGTATTCCTTTGTCCTCTCAATGCATTACCTCACACTTCTTTGGATTGAACTCCATTTGCCACTGTTCTACCCACCTGACCAGTCCATTGATATCTTCCTGCAATCCACAGCTATCTTCCTCACTTTCAGCCACACGGCCAATTTCATATCATCTGCAAACTTCTTAATCATGCACCCTACATTTAAATCTAAATCATTGATATACCATGAACAGCAAGGGATCCAGTACTGAGCCCTGTGGAACCCCACTGGGAACAGCCTTCCAGTCACAAAAGCACCCATCGACCATTACGCTTTGCTTCCTGCTTCTGAGGTAATTTTGGATCCAACTTGCCACTTTCCCTTAGATCCCATGAGATTTTAATTTGTTGATCAGTCTGCCATGTGGGATCTTATCAAAAGCCTTGCTGAAATCCAAAAACGTGCTACCCTCATCGGACCTCCTTGTTACTTCCTCAAAATATTCAATTAAGTTAATCAGACACAACCTTCCTTTAACAAATCCACGCTGACTGCCCTTGATTAATCCTTGTCTTTCTAAATGATGATTTATACAGTCTCTCAGAATTTTTCCAACAATTATCCCACCACCGAGGTTAGGCTGACTGGCTGTAATTTACTCGGTCTATCCCTTCCTCTCTTTTTAACGATGGTACAACATTAGCAGTCCTCCGGCACCATGCCTGTAGCCAGAGAGGATTGAAACGACGATCAGAGCCTCCGCTATTTCTTCCCTTGCTTTCCTTAGCAGCCTGGGATATATTTCATCTGGGCCTGGGGATTTATCCACTTTCAAGGATGCTAAACCCCTTAATATTTCCTCCCTCACTATGTTTATCCCATCCAATATTTCACACTCCACCTTAACTATAACGTCTGCTTCATCCCTCCCTTTTTTGAGAACAGTTGCAAAGCATTCATTGAGAACCATGCCCACACGCAAGTTACCTTTCTGGTCTCTAATTGTCCCTACTCTTTCCTTAGTTATCCTTTTGCTCTTTATGTATTTATAAAACATTTTTGTCTTTTCCTTGATTATTTGCCAATACTTTTTCATGCTTTCTCTTTGCTTTCCTAATTTCCTTTTTAATTTCACCCTGCTCTAGACTTTTTGCAGTATTGAGCTCTTGGCATCTGATATAAGCTTCCTTTTTTGCCTTATCCTACTCTCTGTGCTCTTTGACATCCAGCGGGGATCTAGATTTGTGAGTCCTACCCTTTTTCCTTATGGGAACATATTTGTTCTGAGCCTTCACTGTCTCCTCCTTCAATGCCTCCCACTGCTCTGACACTGATTTACCTTCATGTAGCTGTTTCCAGCCCACCTTTGACAAATCACAGCTTAGTAAAATTAACTTTGCCCCAGTTTAAAACTTTTACTCCTGATCTATCTTTATTCTTTTCTATAACTACTCTAAAATCTAACTGAATTATAATCACTACCACTAAACTGCTCTTCCACTAATACACCTTCCACCTGCCCTGATTCATTCCCTAAAACAAAGTCAAAAACTGTCCCTTATCTTGCTGGGCTCAAAAAAAAACCCATAAGAAATAGGAGCAGGAATAGACCACCTGGCTTCTTGAGCCTGCTCCGTGATTCAACACTTCTGATTCACTGTGATTCTGCCTCAACTTCACATTCACGCCTACTCCTCATATCGCTTGATTCCCTAAGTGATCAAAAATCTGTCTATCCCAGCCTTAAATATACTCAGCCATGGAGCATCGACAACCTTCTGGGGTAGAGAATTCCAAAGGTTCACAACTGTCCAAGTGGATAAATGTCTCTTCATCTCAGACTGGCTTGCTGCATGCTGGCTAAAAAAGGTTCTCCTGAACATATTTTAAGAACGCTGCATTTTCTTTACCTTTTACACTGATTTTATCCCAGTTAATATTAGGGTACTTGAAATTCCCTACTAATACTGTCCTATTGTTTCTGCGCTTTTTAAAAAATTCATTCATGGGATGTGGGTGTCACTGGCAAGGCCAGCATTTATTGCCCATCCCTAATTGCCCTTGAGAAGGTGGTGGTGAGCTGCCTTCTTGAACCGCTGCAGTCCATGTGGTGCAGATACACCCACAGTGCTGTTAGGAAGGGAGTTCCAGGATTTTGACCCAGCGACAGTGAAGGAACGGTGATATAGTTCCAAGTCAGGATGGTGTGTGGCTTGGAGGGGAACTTCTCAGTAATTTGCCTACATATTTGCTCTTCTATCTCCCTCTGTTTGAGAGTCTATAGTTTACTCACAGCAGTGTGATTGTTTCTTTTTTGTTCCTTAATTTGATGATGCTTCTGGCATATCATCCCTCCTCACAGCAATAATTATTTCTTTAACCAATATTGTGACCCCACCCTGCACTCCCCCCCCCCCCCCCCCCCACCCACCCCCAGTCCTTTTTTATCGCCCTCTCGATCCCATCTGAAAACCCTGTAACCAGGAACGTTGGAGCTGCCATTCCTGCCCTTCTTTAAGCCATGTTTCCATAACACCAACAATACCATATTTCCAAGTGTCTATCTGTGCCCTCAGCTCACCTGCCTTATTCATTACACTCCTAGCGTGGGATTTTCCCCTCCAGGGCCAGCAACTGATGTTGGGACAGTTTTCTGGTCCCGACCCACCCTGCTAATTGGCTGGAGGGCAGTTTAGATGACTAATTAGCAGCCGTGGGTACAGGATGGAGGCAGGACTCTGCAAGTGCGGGCCAGATTTAAAGGCATGATGGCAGCCATTACTGTGGGTGTCGTTTGACTGAAAGAATGGATGCACCAGGGATTCAGGAAGTGAGGCAGAGGCCTGCCACCTGGGGCAGGGCTGCCCCTCAATTCTCCAGATGCTGACCTTGAGGTCCTTCTGCAGGCAGTGAGGGAGAGGAGGGAGAGTGGAAGGAGATGGCCACCCACCCAAGCAAAGTTGGCATGACTGCAGGTGACTGAGACCATCAGCAGATGAAGTGTGATCTGTAGGAACTGGGTCCGGTGTCTAAAAGGTTCAATGACTTTCTTCACTCTGGCAAGGTCAGTGCAGTACCAGACCCTGATGACAGGCCTCTGGGTATGCAACCTCGAGTAGACACACCAGCTGAGAAGCCTGACGGTGCTGCTCCTGAACATGGGAGTAATGTGTGCTCAGGGTACTTACTGACCTCTCAGCAAGGCTCAGAGCCCTAGCGCTGTTGAAGACTTGCCAGCACTGATACTTGCGGTTTTTTATGTATACGAGCTGCTGCAATAGGTCATAGAGGTCACAGAGCCCTATCTCTCTTTTGCCCTTGTAGGAGAAAAGGGCTCATAATGCCCTAGAAAGGGCATTGGCAGGAGGACGTGTGGCCCATCTCCATTGTCACTGCTATGGAGGAGGAAGCCACGGAGATCACAAAGATTGCCCCAAAGGAGCATGTCTGGGAAGCCGAGATGGGCATTCCTGGTGGAGAGGGTGAAAATATATTCCAATCTACAGATGAAGGGGTGGAGTGCATTCCTAACCCTCCGACAGCATTCCAAACACTCAGCTGCATTGGGAAGCCTCAGCACTGCAGAGCCTTCTGCTCTCCAAGGCTAGTTCTCATGACCTCATCTTGTGTCTCCTGCAGGTTCTGATGTGGAGGGGGAACAACAGAGTCCTGTAACAGCACTGGGGCAAGCACTGGAAACTGAGACATCAGAGAAATCACTCTCGCATCTTACAAGTGCACCCTCCACTAGTGTCGATGCACTCAGTGGGTCCTCGTATGCAATTAGAAAGGGTGGCACTGGGTGAACAGTACGCCATGATTGGGCAGGAAGAGGTGAGAGAGGCAGAAGCAACTGTGTCCAGTCCCCCTCAGAGGGTTGAAGTCAGACACAGCCATGCTCAGCTGGGGACAGATGCAGGGCCTCGGGAGTCACAAGAAAGGAGGCTCTACCTAGACCAGTAGCAACAGATATTTACCCATATGTCCGAGATCCCTGAGGCAGTGCGGGGTCATAGGCTAAGAATGGAGGAGTCCATTCAGCACATGTACACCACCATGGTTCAGGGCTTTAAATACAATGAGCTCTTCCATTGAAAGAGTGGCCAACCTCATGCAGCGCCATGTGTGTTAGCACTATGAGTGGATGCGGGAACAGTGCACTAACATGCACAGAATGCTTGCCACATTCTATAGTATTAACCAGTCAGTGGCACTGATGTCACAATGATGTTTGGAGTGGATGCCAGTTATGCCACAACTCGTGCTTCCCTCCAGCCATCTGGTGCCATCCAAGGGCAGACCTTGTAACCAAAGAGGATGAGGGTGCCACACCTCATGGAGGACCATCACAATCTGCAGCCTCCTTAGCCCCTCTGACTGAGGGACCATCTATACAGCAGGGCCAAGTGATGGAAGCTTCCCCCAGCATTGAAGCCACTGCAGCAGCCTCTGGTGGTGCTCCTGTTGGCATCTCCAAGATGACGACTGCCACATGCATCTCAACCACAAGCAAAGACAAGAGAGCAGCTGCCTCCACCTCAACCGAGGGCACAAGTGGAGCAGCGTGTAGAACAGGGGTTGGTAACCTGTGTGTACACAGACACCAGTGTCCATGGTAAAACATTTTGAGGTCTGTCACTGGTAATTTCAGGGATGAGAAATTACCCATTGGCTTCTTTTTCCAGCCCAGTATGACTTTAAATAAAATGCAGCTGTCACTTTCACAGCTGACAGGTGCTTAGAGCATCGACAGAACTTTTGAATCTCGGACAAGTTTGTGGTTTTCCAACCGGTTTCGATTTTTTTTTTTAAAGCCCGCAGAAAACCCTGAACTTGTCCAAGGTTCGGAAGTGCTGTCTCTGCTCTAAGCTGTGAAACTGATGGCTGCAATTTTTAAAAAAACGGACCCACCACAAAGCTGCTCAGTGAGAGTTCTCACTCTCCACAGCAGTCAGTGGAGAGGAACAGAACGAGAGAGGAACAGAACGAGAGCGAGAGAGAGGAACAGAGCGAGAGCGAGAGAGAGGAACAGAGCGAGAGCGAGAGAGAGGAACAGAGCGAGAGCGAGAGAGAGGAACAGAGCGAGAGAGAGAGAGAGAGGAACAGAGCGAAAGAGAGAGGGAGGGAGAGAGAGAAGAACAGAGCGAGAGAGAGAGGGAGGGAGCGAGGAACAGAACGAGAGAGAGCGAGAGAGGAACAGAACGAGAGAGAGAGAGGGAGAGAGAGAAGAACAGAGCGAGAGAGAGAGGGAGGGAGCGAGGAACAGAACGAGAGAGAGCGAGAGAGGAACAGAACGAGAGAGAGAGAGGAACAGAGCGAGAGAGAGAGAGAGGAACAGAGCGAGAGAGAGAGGAACAGAGCGAGAGCGAGAGAGAGAGGAACAGAGCGAGAGCGAGAGAGCGAGGAACAGAGCGAGAGCGAGAGAGAGAGGAACAGAGCGAGAGAGAGAGGAACAGAGCGAGAGAGAGAGGAACAGAGCGAGAGAGAGAGGAACAGAGCGAGAGAGAGAGAGACAGAGAGGGAGCGAGAGAGAGGAAGAGAGCGAGAGAGAGGAAGAGAACGAGAGAACGAGACAGAGCGAGAGAGAGGAACAGAGCGAGAGAGAGGGAGAGAGAGGAATAGAGCGAGAAAGAGGAATAGAGCAAGAGAGAGGAATAGAGCGAGAGAGGAATAGAGCGAGAGAGCGAGAGGAATAGAGTGAGAGAGGAATAGAGCGAGAGAGGAAGAGAGCGAGAGGAACAGAGTGAGAGGAAGAGAGCGAGAGGGAGTGAGAGGAATGGGAGGAAACAGAGGGAGAGGGGGGAACAGGGAAGGAGTCGGCATCGGAGAGGGAGAGGACAAATCCAGCCTGAGGCTCAAGGCCTGCACTTACCTGGAAAAGCGGAGTGGAGCAGACCTGGGAGGATAAACACAGTCCGGAGTATTTGAAAAAACATCAACAGTGACATCACAAGAAAGCTGCGAGCTGATTGGTTGGTGAATACCTGCTGTTAGGTGGCTTAGTAACTAAGGTAAGAAAGGTCTACAGTTTATTTTCATATATAGTAAGTAGTGTCTTTTAGGGAGTTCTGTAGTAACGAGGACCAGGGAAGAAGGGCCCTAGAGTAATTGATATTATTTGATATTAAGCATCTTCCAAAAGGTTTAATTTAAAGGGTTAAGTCATGGCAGGAGAACTCAAAGCTCTGGTGTGTTCCTCATGCTCTATGTTGGAAGCCGGGAACAATTCCAGTGCCTGGGACCAGCATGTGTGCAGGAAGTGTCTCCAGTTGCAGCGCCTGGAAGCCCAGGTTTCAGAGCTGGAGCAGCGGCTGGGGACACTGTGGAGCATCCGTGAAGTGGAGAGTATTGTGGATAGCACGTATAGAGAGGTGGTCACACCACAGGCTCAGACTCCACAGTCGGGAAGGCTATTCCCCTGCGAAACAGATATACTGCTTTGGATACTGTTGGGGGGATAGACCTCTCAGGGGAAAGCAGCAACAGCCCAATTCATTGCACCACGGTTGGCTCTGTGCACAGGGGAGGAGTAAGAATTGTGGGAATGCAATAGTTATAGGGGATTCAATTGTAAGGGAAATAGATAGGCGTTTCTGTGGCCACAAAAGAGACTCCAGGATGGTATGTTGCCTCCCTGGTGCTAGGGTCAAGGATGTCTCAGAGCGGTTACAGGACATTCTGAAGGGGGAGGGTAAACAGCCAGTGGTCGTGGTACACATTGGTACAAACAACGCTGGTAAAAATAGGATGGGATCCTAAAAGCAGAATATAGGGAGTTAGGAAGTAAGTTGAAAAGTAGGACCTCAAAGGTAGTGATCTCAGGATTACTACCAGTGCCACGTGCTAGTCAGAGTAGAAATAGCAGGATATATCGGATGAATACGTGGCTGGTGTAAGGGGGAGGGTTTTAGATTCCCGGGACATTGGGACCAGTTCTGGGGGAGGTGGGACCAGTACAAACTGGACGGGTTACATCTGGGCAGGACCGGGACTGATGTCCGAGGGGGAGTATTTGCTAGAGTGGTTGGGGAGGGTTTAAACTAAAATGGCAGGGGGATGGGAACCTTTGCAAGGAGTCAGAGGAGGGGGAATCAAAGACAAGAACAAAAGACAGTAAGGGGAATAAGAAAAGTGATAGGCAGAGAAATCAAGGGCCAGAATCAAACAGGGTCACAGTGAAAAATAGTGGGAAAGGGGACAAGTAATGTTAAAAAGACAAGGATTAAGGCTTTGTGCCTTAACGCACGGAGCATTTACAATAAAGTGGATGAATTAATCGTGCAAATTGATGTAAACGGGTATGATACAGTCGGGATTATGGAGACATGGCTGCAGGGTGACCAGGGATGGGAAATGAACATCCAGGGGTATTCAGTATTTAGGAAGGACAGACAAAAAGTAAAAGGTGGTGGAGTTGCATTGCTGGTTAAAGAGGAAATTAACACAATAGTGAGGAAGAATATTAGCTCTGACGATGTGGAATCTGTCTGGGTAGAGGTGAGAAACATTAAGGCAAAAACCTTAGTGGGGGCTGTATATAGACCCCCAAACTGTAGTGGTGATGTTGGGAATGGCATTAAACAGGAAATTAGAGATGCATGCGATAAAGGAACATCTGTAATTATGGGTGAATTTAATCTGCATATAGATTGGGCAAATCAACTTAGTCACAATACTGTCGAGGAGGAACTCATGGAGTGTATATTAATTTATTATTAATTTATTAAGAGATACAGCACTGAAACAGGCCCTTCGGCCCACCGAGTCTGTGTCGACCAACAACCACCCATTTATACTAACCCTACAGTAATCCCATATTCCCTGTCACCTACCTACACTAGGGGCAATTTACAATTGCCAATTTACCTATCACCTGCAAGTCTTTGGCTGTGGGAGGAAACCGGAGCACCCGGCGAAAACCCACGCAGACACAGGGAGAACTTGCAAACTCCACACAGGCAGTACCCAGAATTGAACCCGGGTCGCTGGAGCTGTGAGGCTGCGGTGCTAACCACTGCGCTGCCCTATATGGGATGGTTTTCTGGACCAATACGTTGAGGAACCAACTAGAGTACACGCCATCCGAGACTGGGTATTGTGTAATGAGAGAGGAATAATTGACAATCTAGTTGTGCGAGACCCCTTGGGGAACAGCGACCATAATATGATAGAATTCTTCATCAAGATGGAGAGTGACGTAGTTGATTCTGAGACGAAGGTCCTGAATCTTAATAAAGGAAACTACGAAGGTATGAGGCGCGAGTTGGCTATGATGGATTGGGAAATGTTACTTAAAGGGATGACGGTGGATAGGCAATGGAAAACATTCAAAGAGTGCATGGATGAACTGCAACAATTGTTTATTCCTGTCTGGCACAAAAGTAAAATGGGAAAGGTAGTCAAACCATGGCTTACAAGAGAAATTTGAGATAGCATTAGATCCAAGGAAGAGGCATACAAATGCGCCAGAAAAAACAACAGACCTGAGGATTGGCAGCAGTTTAAAATTCAGCAAAGGAGGACCAAGGGATTGATTAAGAAGGGGAAAATAGAATATGAGAGTAAGCTTGCAGGGAACATAAAAACTGACTAAAAGTTTCTATAGGTATGTGAAGAGAAAAAGATTGGTGAAGACAAATGTAGGTCCCTTACAGTCAGAAACAGGGGAATTTATTACGGGGAAATAAAGAAATGGCTGACCAACTAAATGCAAACTATGGTTCTGTCTTCACAAAGGAGGACACAAATATACCAGAAATGTTGGGGAACACAGGGCTTAGTGAGAGAGAGGAATTGAAAGAAATCAGTATTAGTAGAGAAATGGTGTTGGGGCGGCACAGTGGCGCAGTGGTTAGCACCGCAGCCTCACAGCTCCAGGGACCAGGGTTCGATTCCGGGTACTGCCTGTGTGGAGTTTGCAAGTTCTCCCTGTGTCTGCGTGGGTTTTCTCCGGGTGCTCCGGTTTCCTCCCACAAGCCAAAAGACTTGCAGGTTGATAGGTAAATTGGCCATTATAAATTGTCACTAGTATAGGTAGGTGGTAGGGAAATATAGGGATAGGTGGGGATGTTTGGTAGGAATAAGGGATTAGTGTAGGATTAGTATAAATGGGTGGTTGATGTTCGGCACAGACTCGGTGGGCCGAAGGGCCTGTTTCAGTGCTGTATCTCTAATCTAATCTAATCTAATCTAAATTGATGGGATTGAAGGCCGATAAATCCCCAGGGCCTGATAATCTACATCCCAGAATACTTAACGAAGGGGCCCTAGAAATAGTGGATGCATTGGTGGTCATCTTCCAAGATTCAATTGACTCTGGAACAGTTCCTAAAGATTTGAGGTTAGCTAATGTAACCCCACGATTTAAAAAGGGAGGTAGAGAGAAAGCAGGGCATTATAGACCAGTCAGCCTGACGTCGGTAGTGGGGAAAATTCTAGAGTCCATTATAAAAGATTTTATAGCAGAGCACTTAGAGAACAGTGGTAGAATCGGGCTGAGTCGGTATGGATTTACGAAAGGGAAATCATGCTAGACAAATCTACGAGAATTCTTCAACGATGTAACTAGTAGAGTTGATGAAGGGGAGCCAGTGGATGTGGTTTATTTGGATTTTCAGAAGGCTTTCGACAAAGTCTCACATAAGAGATTAGCATGTAAAATTAAAGCGTATGGGATTGGGGGCAGTGTTTTGCAATGGATAGAAAATTGGTTGGCGGACAGGAAAAAAAGAGTAGGGATAATTGGGTCTTTTTCCGAATGGCAGGCAGTGACTAGTGGGGTACCGCAGGGATCAGTGCTAGGACCCCAGCTATTCACAATATACATTAATGATTTGGATGAGGGAACTAAGTATAATATCTCCAAATTTGCAGATGTCACAAAACTGGGTGGGAGGGTGAGTTGTGAGGAGGATGCAGAGAGGCTTGAGGGTGATTTGGACAAGTTGAGTGAGTGGGCTAATGCATGGCAGATGCAGTATAATGTGGATAAATGTGAGGTTATCCACTTTGGTAGCAAAAATAGGAAGGCAGATTATTATCTGAATGGTGATAAACTGAGAGAGGGGAATATGCAATGAGACCTGGGTGTTCTCGTACACCAGTCGCTGAAGGTAAGCATGCAGGTGCAACAGGTGGTAAAAAGGCAAATGGTATGTTGGCCTTCATAGTGAGAGGATTCGAGTACAGGAGCAGGGATGTCCTGCTGCAATTATACAGGGCCTTGGTGAGGCCATACCTGGAATATTGTGTGCAGTTTTGGTCTCCTTATCTGAGGAAGGATGTTCTTGTTATAGAGAGAGTGCAGCAAAGGTTCACCAGACTGACTCCTGGGATGGTGGGACTGACGTATGAGGAGAGATTGAGTCGGTTAGGATTATATTCGCTAGAGTTCAGAAGAGCGAGGGGGGATCTCATAGAAACCTATAAAATTCTAACAGGACTTGACAGGGTAGATGCAGGAAAGATGTTCCTGATGGTGGGGGAGTCCAGAACCAAGGGTCATAGTCTAAGGAGACAGGGTAAGCCTTTCGGGATTGAGATGAGGAGAAATTTCTTCACCCAGAGAGTGGTGAGCCTGTGGAATTCACTACCACAGAAAGCAGTTGAGGCCAAAACATTGTATGTTTTCAAGATGGAGTTAGATATAGCTCTTGGGTCTAAAGGGATCAAAGGATATGGGGCGAAAGCCGGAACAGGCTACTGAGTTGGATGATCAGCCATGATCATAATGAATGGCGGAGCAGGCTCGAAGGGCCGAATGGCCTACTCCTGCTCCTATTTTCTATGTTTCTATGAGTCCTAAAGGACATAGCTCCTAGACTGGGTCTGTGGCAGGTGGTGAGAGAACCAATAAGAGGGAAAAACCTACTTGACCTTGTCCTCACCAATCTGGCTGCCGCAGATTCATCTGTCCATGACAGTATTGGTAGGAGTGATCACTGCACAGTCTTTGTGGAGGCAAACTCCCATCTTCACATTGAGGATACCCTCCGTCGTGTTGTGTGGTACTACCACTGTGCTAAATGGGATAGATTTTGAACAGGTCTAGCAACTCAAAACTGGGCATCTATGAGGCGTTGTGGGCCATCAGCAGCAGTAGAATTGTATTCAAACACAATCTGTAACCTCATGGACCAGCATATCCCCCACTCTACCATTACCATCAAGCAGGGGGACCAACCCTGGTTCAATGAAGAGTGCAGGGGGGCATGCCAGGAGCAGCACCAGGTACACCTAAAAATGAAGTGTAAGTCTGGTGAAGCTACAACACAGGACTACTTACATGCCAAACAGCAGATGCAGCAGAGCTAAGCAATCCCACAACCAACGGATCTAAGTTCTGCAGTCCTGCCACATCCAGTTGTGAATGCTGTTGGACAATTAAACAACTAACATGAGGAGCTCCACAAATATCCCCATCCTCAATGATGGGGGAGCCCAGCACATCAGTGCAAAAGACAAGGCTGAAGCATTTGCCACCATCTTCAGCCAGAAGTGCTGAGTGGATGATTCATCTCGGCCTCCTCCTGAGATCCCCAGCATCACAGATGCCAGTCTTCAGCCAATCCAAATCACTTCACGTAATATCAAGAAACAGCTGAAGGCACTGGATACTGCAAAGACTATGAGCCCTGACAACATTCTGGCAATAGTACTGAAGACTTGTGCTCCAGAACTAGCCACACCCCTAGTCATCCTGTCCCAGTACAGCTGTAACACTGCCATCTACCCAACAATGTGGAAAATTGCCCATGTATGTCCTGTACACAAAAAGCAGGACAAATTCAACCCAGCCAATTACCACCCTATCAGTCTACTCCCGATCATCAGCAAAATGATGGAAGGTGTCCAGTGCTATCAAGCAGCACTTGCTCAGCAATAAACTACTCACTGATGCTCAGTTGGGTTCCGCCAGGGCCACTCGGCTCCTGACCTTATTACAGCCTTAGTCCAAACATGGATAAAAGAGCTGAACTCCAAAGGTGAAGTCAGAGTGACTGCCCTTAACATCAAGGCAGCATTTGACCAAATATGGCATCAAGGAGCCCTAGCAAAACTGGAGTCAATGGGAATCAGGGGGATAACTCTCCACTGGTTGGAGTCATACCTAGCACAAAGGAAGATGGTTGTGGTTGTTGGAGATCAATCATCTCAGTACCGGGACATCACTGCAGGAGTTCCTCAGGGTAGTGTCTGAGGCCCAACCATCTTCAGCTGCTTCATCAATAACCTTCTCTCCATCATAAGGTCAGAAGTTGGGGATGTTCGCTGATGATTGCACAATGTTAGCACTATTCGCAACTCCTCAGATACTGAAGCAGTCCGTGTCCAGATGCAGCAAGACCTTGAAAGCATCCCGGCTTTCTATCATAAAGATACATGTGCCAATGTTCACACGTATCGATGCAGGCTTGTGCTTCCCGCTCATCGGTAGGGTATTTGCATTCAGTTTCCGACAATGGGCGTGACACATAAGCAATTGGTCGTTTGCTTCCTTCAATGAACTGTGAGAATACAGCTTTAATTGCAGTTCCTGTCACATTTCTGCATGTGCCCTGAGATATGTGAGGACTGGTGGAGATGCAATCTGTGCCTTCAATGTTTCAAATGCTGTTTGCTGTGCCAATGTTCCTTCCCATTGAGCAGTTTTGCACAGTAGCTTCCGAAGAGGTTTCACAATCTCTTTGTATTTAGGAATGAATTTGCAATAAAAGTTGGTAGTACTGAGGAATTATGCCAAATCTTTCACGTTCGACAGTGTTGGAAGTGTATGAAGGGCTTTGACATTGTCGTGTGTAGGCTTTACTCCAGCTGCTGTTACTCTGTACCCTAGAAAGCCAATCTCAGGTGCCGCGAATGTGCATTTGTCCTTGTTGAACATCAAATTGTGTTTTACATGTCAAGTGAGCACTGCTGATAATCATTGAGCACTTTGTCCCTTCCGTAGACAACAACTTCATCAAGTAGGCTGAGCATTCCATCAACATCCGACAAGACAAGACAAGGGTGGCACAGTGGCGCAGTAGTTAGCATCGCAGCCTCACAGCTTCAGTGACCCGGGTTCAATTCTGGGTACTGCCTGTGCGGAGTTTGCAAGTTCTCCCTGTGACCGTGTGGGTTTCCGCCGGGTGCTCCGGTTTCCTCCCACAGCCAAAAACTTGCAGGTTGATAGGTAAATTGGCCATTGTAAATTGCCCCTAGTGTAGGTAGGTGGTAGGGGAACTGAGGGGATGTGGTAGGAATATGGGATTAATGTAGGATTGGTATATATGGGTGGTTGATGGTTGGCACAGACTCGGTGGGCCGAAGGGCCTGTTTCAGTGCTGTATCAATAAATAAATAAATCTTCTGGAATGTGTTAAGTGCTGAACATAGTCCATGGGGGTATTCTGCCGTACTGAAACACACCTTCATGAGTAACAAAAGCTGTAAGATATCAGTTTGGTTCTGCTTGAGGTATCTGAAAATAACTCCGTCGCAGATCAAGCTTTGACTGTTGAGTCATGAAATGATGCTAACAGTTCTTGGATTGTCGGAAGTGGATACTTGTCTGGTATGATAGTTTTGTTGACTGCCTTAAGGTCAACGCATAGTCTCAGTTCACCATTTTGCCGTTGTGCAATGACCAGATTTGATATCCACAGCGATGAGTCGATTTGTTCAATGATACTGTCTGCTTCTAGTCATTTCAGCTCCAGTTCCCATGCAGCTCTTGTGACACTTCAGCAACCATTTCAAATTTTGTGAAACTGGTTGAAGTGTCAACACTAGGAGCATGACAGTACCCCTTAACCTCCCCAAATCCAGTCAATAAGGAAGGATACTGGCGTGTATAACCTGCACAGTCAATCACATTAATGTGTGCTCTGGTGGGGTCTTCAAGTTTGAATCCTAGCCTAATGAAAAGGTTTACCCCCATAAAGTTTGGCCTTTGGCTACATAGGAAGTGAACCTAGTCTAGGGTGACGTTTTTGTAGCGTACTGTGATCATCCCAAAGCTGGAATGATAGAGTCATCATAAGCTTGAAGAGTGTCTTTTGCAGGCATGAGAAAGAATTGTGAAAAATAGAGATAGTAGAATTTGTCAGTCAAAATAGATAAGAAGTGACCATGCGATGCCACTCCTTAAAATGACCTAGTGCTTTACCTTTTGTGATGGTATATACATGTTATTACGACCAGGTGAACAATGTGTCTAGGAGTCTTTGGTTGTCTTTACCTGGTTTTGTTGTAGCAGGGTTTAGTTTTAAACACACTGTGTTTTGAGTTCCCCTTGTTGTGAATCCATGTTCACAGTTTCCAATTATCAGCAAATAACTGAGCACAAACAGGCTTTCTTTGGTTTAAAACAGAAAGAGGAAATTTATTAAAACCTTAAAACTTAAACTCTAATATGGTTCACGCCTGCGGATATACAACGCGCTCACGCTAGCATTCACACACGATATAAACATGCAAATAGGAATAGAAAAGAACAGAAGAAAAGATAAGTAGAACAGTGTGAGGCATTATCTTGTTACTGTTTCTCAAGCTTGCTGTAGTCGTTGATTGAAGATATGGTCTTACGGTTCATTGGGGCCCACTATTAATCTTAAACCTTGCACACGTAGGAAATCTTTCTCTCTTTTCGTTTCACGTACTTTCATAAGATTCGGTTCCATGGGAAGAGATGGAGGCATGCAGACAGGAGAGATGTTCTCAGTCCCAGGTGAAGGTCGTTACTCCATGAGCACACGGCTTTGTCTCAGTTCAAATTCCTTTGATGGAAGTTCAAATTCAAAAACTCCAGCCAGCTAGTCATGTGACCAAAACTGGCCCGAACATTTCTGTGTATTGGAGAATCAGCTGCTGAATCCCCATTGTTTCAACATTGTCTGTTCCCATCTTTCCCGTCGGGGCTTGGAATTTTAAGTTTTAACGTTCATGTGACAAAATAATGTGTGCCTCAGTCTTGGCAGGTGGGGTTTGCCTGACAATGTCATATCTCACTCTCAGGAAGAGACTTCCCCATGTGTCAAACTGATGAAGTCTTTTCCTTCTATGACCTGAACATCTTTGCAAAATGGTTCCACTTTGAGAATGAGTTGCACTTTTCCCCTTGAGCTGGATATGCTGTCTGACTTGATGAGCATTTCCACAATTTGGGCAGTTTTGAAGGTATCTGACTGTGATGGAGCACATTTTGATGAGGTTGCTAAGGTCGCCTTGTCCGTAACCCTTGCACTGAAGCTAGTTGGGTAAGCTGTGTTTGTAATCCTGAGTCTGAACATGGCAGTTTCAATTTGGAGGTTTTTTTTATTCATTCATGGGAGGTGGGTGTCACTGGCTAGGCCAGCATTTATTGCCCATCCCTAATTGCTCTTGAGAAGGTGGTGGTGAGCTGCCATCTTGAACCGCTGCAGTCCATGTGGGGTAGATACACCTACAGTGCTATTGAGAAGGGAGTTCCAGGATTTTGACCCAGCGACAGTGACGGAACGGCAATAAAGTTCCAAGTCAGGATGGCATGTGGCTTGGAGGGGAACTTGCAGGCGGTGGTGTTCCCCTGCATCTGCTGCGCTTGTCCTTCTCAGTCATGGGTTTGGGAGGTGCTGCCTAAAGAGCCTTGGTGAGTTGCTGCAGTGCACCTTGTCGATGGTACACACTGCTGCCACTGTGCGTCATGATGGAGGGAATAAATGTCTGTGGATGGGGTGCCAATCGAGTGAGCTGCTTTGTCCTGGATGGTGTCGAGCTTCTTGAGTGTTGTTGGAGCTGCACCCATCCAGGCAAGTGGAGAGTATTCCATCACACTCCTGACTTGTGCCTTGTAGATGGTGGACAGGCTTTGGGGAGTCAGGAGGTGAGTTACTCGCCTCAGGATTCCTAGCCTCTGACCTGCTCTTGTAGCCACAGTGTTTATATATTTGGACTGCCAAGGTTGTGGCTTTTTCCAAGGTTAAATCATCATCCTCCATGAGGAGATGTTCCCTAATTCATGGAATTGAAGTTTTTTCAAATAATTGGTCACAAATTAGTTCATTGGTTAGTGTCAAATTTACATGTAGAAGCCAATTGCCACAACACTGCCAAGTGTTGTTTAATGTGCTCACCATCTCTGTAAACACCTCCAGCCCACAACCCTCCCTGATCTCTGTACTCTTCTAATTCCGGCTTCTTGAGCATCCCCAATTGTAATTGCTCCACCACTGGGGGCTGTACCTTCAGCTGCCTGGGCTTGAAGCTCTGGAATTCCCTCCCTACACCTCTCCACCCAAGGAACACCAGGGTAATATAATTCTCAACCATACTTTGTAAATTGCTGCTCAAATACTGTAATGTATTAAGTCTTGCATCAAAAAAAGAATCACTTATTCATACACTGTCAACTTTGGACAATTAGGAAGAATTCAAAGGGGCTATAAATGGGATCAGGACTCTTTCCATTTTATAAATTTATCTTGTAATCTTAGCATAATTTCCCAGATATTTCGTATTGCTCAGACAATTGGGGCTCCACTTTCCTTTTGCCACTCCTACAGGGCCCAGCCTTTTCTGCATGCTGTCCCAACCCTGCCATAACCTCAAACCAGTCATTACATATTCCTGGCATCAGCCCCACATGTGGCCCTAGCAAGATCCAGGTGTTTCTGCACTGGAACCAGTGCTGCAACAACAGAAGAGACAGGAAGGAAAGGCAAAGAGGCTACAGATCCCTGAAGACAGGGAGCTTCAGTGGGTAAACCATCAGAGCCAACAGATGTGAGAAGAGATCTCGGTTACAACCTCTCATTCCAATTTGCAGCATTTGGCAGGGGACGTGGAGGAAAATCCGAGGAGAGACAATGAGGCAGCGGCAGCCCTCACTACCAATTCTTCCCTTCCTGCTAGTACCCCCAGCCAATCTGAGGTGAAACTTCAGAGGAAAATCCAGGCCTCATTGTCTCAAAGATGCTGAAGAACATGACGATCAGCTGACTATTTATCTATCTGGATGTTGCCAGAGAACCTCCTACAATGAGAATATTACATCTCTAATTTTTTCCAGTTCTAATGAAAGGTCATTGACCTGAAACATTAATTCTGTTTCTCTCTTCACAGATACTGCCAGACCTGATGAGCATTTCCAGCATTTTCTGTTTTTATTTCCGAGTTCCAGCATCTGCAGTATTTTGCTTTTGTACATATAGGCAGGCTATCGCTGCTTTGATTGGAGAATTTTGTGATGGTTACATTAACTCTCTAGTTCTCAGCAATACAACACAGTCAGGGATAGACTGAGGTTTATAATTTGGTAAATGGCAGGTGAATCCAAAACATTACTTCAAACTAATGCATGACCGTCGGAAAAAGAGACACAGATGCACATTAGTAAAAGGTAAATTTAGGACTAATGTCAGGACGTTCTTCACATAAAGACTGATCAACACTTGGAATGAACTTCTCAAAGGGAGGGAGTTCCAGGATTTTGATCCTGTGATGATGAAGGAACAGGATATATTTGCAAGTCAGGATGCTGTGTGATGCGGATGGAAACTTATAGGTGGTGGTGTTCCCATGTACCTCCTGCCCTTGTTTATATAGATGATAGTGGTTGTGGATTTGGAAGGTGCTGTCGGAGCAGTCTTGGTGATTTACTGCAGTGCATCTTGTATATTGTACACACTGCTGCCACTGTACACCAGTGGTGGAGGGATTGAATATTTAAAGTGGTGGATGGGGTGCCAATCAAGCAGGCTTCTTTGTCCTGGATGGAATTGAGCTTCTTGAGTGTTGTTGGAGAGTATTCCGTCACACTCCTGACTTGTGCCTTGTAGATGGTGGACAGGCTTTGGGGAGTCAGGAGGTGAGCTACTCCCTGCAGAATTCCTAGCCTCTGACCTGCAGTTGTAGCCACAGTGTTTATGTGGCTGGTTCAGTTATGTTTTTGGTCAATGGTGACGCCTAGGATGTTGCTTGGGAACCTATTAGTCTGTGAAGCTCAATCCTACATGGGTTTTACACATGGGACCATTGGGGATCCAATCCTGACCTTTGTTTCTACAGTATGTGATGATAGAATTTGTGGGGGCTTTCTATGAGGGAACTGAATTAACAAAAATGGAGCTGTCATTAAGCCAGCAATGATCAGTTATTTACTGGACAAACCAGTTAAAAGACCTGGAGAAAATACACAACTATTTGACATTTGAAAGCAGTCTCTATGGCAGTCTTTATGAACATCTGGAGATCACTTCCTCCATGGCTGCAGTTTGTGTGGGGACAGAGCCACATGAGGTTTGATGTTTGTACTGTGCTTGAATAGCTGGTTCCTCCGTTCAATAAGAGGAGCTGTCGGTGGAAACATTATATTGCAACAGGATTTCTGGCTGTTAAAGGTGCCTCCACAGCCCCTTTGGAAGAGAACCTGCCTCCAGCTGAGGTCTGAGCTCCAACATCCTTTCATTGAGGGCTCCAGTCCCTAAACTGTCACCTTGAGCTGTCTTCTTGACACAATCCCATGAATTAGAGGCATGGAAACAGAATTCAGATTTCACCACTGTGCTGTTAACAGCAGCATCCTGCTGGTTTTTCTGAATTAGTATGGGGTAAAGAGAATGGGTCCATGGGAGGCCCGAATTGGCCCCGGTGCAGGTCGAAGTAGGTGCTGAACCATTTGCGGGGCCTGAAAAATGGTAGGAGCTGCAGCCGGTCGCAGAGACAGCGAGGGGGAGGCTGTCGTCATGGTAGCAGCCAAGGAATTGGGCAGGAATCTGGCCGCTATTGACTCCTGGAACCCGTTCTGCAATGGCAGCAACATCTGTGAAATAAGAAAAGCCCTTTAGTGAAACATCTCATAATCTTTCTACATGTTAAACTACCAAATGCAAGTCTTTACTTTGAGCTCACCATTGTTCACTTCCACCCTCAGCAGAGCTGCCTCACAGGTTAGGCCCCAGCTAGAGAATGGTGTCCAATTCTGAGCGCTATACTTTAGGAAGGATGTCAAGGCCTTAGAGGGGACGCCGAAGAGATTTACTAAAATGGTACCAGGGATGGGTGGACTTCAGTTACATGAAGAGTCCAAAGAAGCTGGAGTTGATCTCCTGAGAGCAGAGAAAGTTAAAAGGAGATTTGATAGAAGTATCCAGAATCATGAACTGTTTTGATGGAGTTAATATGGAGAAACTGTTTCCAGTGGAACAGATTTAAGCTAATTGGCAGAAGAACCAAAGGAAAGATGAAGGGCATTTATTTTACATGGTGAGTTCTGATGATTTGGAATGAGCTGCCTGAAAGGGAGGTGGAAGCAGATTCAGTCATTGGAATTGGATAAATCCTTGAGAGGGTGAAAATTCCAGGGCCATGGGGAAAGAGCAGGGGAGTGGGATTAATGAAATAATCCCAAATAAAGCCAAAAGACTTGCAGGTTGATAGGTAAATTGGCCATTATAAATTGTCACTAGTATAGGTAGGTGGTAGGGAAATATAGGGACAGGTGGGGATGTTTGGTAGGAATATGGGATTAGTGTAGGATTAGTATAAATGGGTGGTTGATGTTCGGCACAGACTCGGTGGGCCGAAGGGCCTGTTTCAGTGCTGTATCTCTAATCTAATCTAAATAGCTCTTTCAGAGAGCTAGCACAGACACGATGGGCTGAAAGGCCTCCTCCTGTGCTGTGTGATTCTATAATTCTATGAAATGACAACAATTGTAAGCTTGTAAATTTTACTGATGGCACTAAAAGAGGAGCAGAGACCAAGAGTGCAGCAATAAATTCACAGCATGATTTTGAACAGTTACACAATTAAGCAGACTCAAGGCAACAACAACTTATATTTATCTAGCACCTTTTAATGTAATAAAACATCCCAGGTGTGTTATAAAACAAAGTATGACACTGACCCACAAAAGAAGATAATTGGTGGGATGACCAAAAGCTTGGTCAAAGAGGTAGGTTCTAACGAGTGTCTTAAAGAAGGAAAGCGAGGTATCGAGGCGGAGAGGTGAGGGAGGGGATTCCAGAGCATGGGGCCTAGAAAACTGAAGGCACAGCTCCCAATGATGGAGCGATTAAAACCAGGGACGCACAAGAGGCCAGGGAGCACAGATAACTTGGAGGGTTGTACGGCTAGAGGAGATTACAGAGATAGAGAAGGGCGAGGCCTTGAAGGAGTTTGAAAACAAGGATGAGAATTTTAAAATGAAGACGTTATTTGACCAGTAAACAGCAATGAGGATTGTAAGCATATGTGCCACACGTATAGAATTGAATAGAATGATCAGATAAGGATTTAGAAAGTGATCTGACAACAATGGTAGACTTGTCACTTTAAATATTTAGAAAATATGATGAAGCAATTTTAAAAATACCCATTAAATGTCACGATATATAACCAGAAGAGTGGGATACAAAGGGCTAATTCACTAGTAGCAATAGCCTCAATCAAAGTTGTCTTTGAGTACATCTCCCCATTGGGATTCTCCCTTAGTTATGCTGGGCCTCATCCACCGATAACGGTGTCAGGTAACTTTGTGTCACAACAAACAAGACAAACCTGCATTGGGGGCAGCAACAAGCTGCTCCTGAGTGCAAAGGGGAAAGGTCAGTATAAAAATTGGCAAGTCATGCTAGAGTATAAAAATTGGCAAGTCATGCTGCAGCTGTACAGAACTTTAGTTAGGCCACACTTAGAATATTGTGTGCAATTCTGGTCGCCACACTGCCAGAAGGACGTGGAGGCTTTGGAGAGGGTACAGAGGAGGTTTACCAGGATGTTGCCTGGTCTGGAGGGCATTAGCTATGAGGAGAGGTTGGATAGACTCGGATTGTTTTCACTGAAACGAAGGAGGTGGAGGGGCGACATGATAGAGGTTTACAAAGTTATGAGCGGCATGGACAGAGTGGATAGTCAGAAGCTTTTTCCCAGGGTGGAAGAGTCAGTTACTAAGGGGCATAGGTTTAAGGTGAGAGGGGCAAAGTTTAGAGGGGATGTGCGAGGCAAGTTTTTTACACAGAGGGTGGTGAGTGCCTGGAACTTGCTGCCAGGGGAGGTGGTGGAAGCAGATACGATAGCGACATTTAAGAGACATCTTGACAAATACATGAATAGGAAGGGAATAGAGAGATACGGACCCCGGAAGTGCAGAAGGTTTTAGTTTAGGCAGGCATCAAGATCGGCGCAGGCTTGGAGGGCCGAATGGCCTGTTCCTGTGCTGGACTGTTCTTTGTTCTTAAACCCAAGATCCATAGTCCTGGCTCTTTGGGAGGCCTAGTCATCAGTGGTGCCCAGAATTAGACACAACACTCCAACGGGGGACTAACCAGTGTTTTATAAAGGTTTGGCATAACCTCCATACTTTTGTCCCTTTGTTTATAAAGCCAAGGATCCCTAATACTTTTTCAATAGTCTTCTCAACTTGTCCCGCCACCTTCAAAATTTAGTGCATATACACCCCAGTTCTCTTAGTTCCATCACTCTCTAAAATTGTACCATTTATTTTATTTAGAGATACAGCACTGAAACAGGCCCTTCGGCCCACCGAGTCTGTGCCGACCAACAACCACCCATCTATACTAACCCCACAGTAATCCCATATGCCCTACCACCAACCAACACTAGGGCCAATTTATGACAGCCAATTTACCTATCACCTGCAAGTCTTTGGCGGTGGGAGGAAACCGGAGCACCCGGAGGAAACCCACGCAGACACAGGGAGAACTTGCAAACTCCACACAGCCAGTACCCAGAATTGAACCCGGGTCCCTGGAGCTGTGAGGCTGCGGTGCTAACCACTGCGCCACTGTGCCGCCCTCTAGTTTATATGGCCTGTCCTCATTCTTCCTACCAATATGTATCATTTCACACACCTCTGCATTAAGTTGATCTGTCAGGTGTCTGCCCAATGTACCAGTGTGTCTATGTCCTCTGGAAGACTGTGACTATTCTCCTCACTGTTTACTACATTTCCGTACAAATCCACACTGCCTGTCATTTATTAACCCATATTTTTCGATGTGACAATTAATTTTGTCCCATATGATGGACTCTAGAAGTTTCACCACCACTGATACTAGGCTGACTGGCCTGCATTTACTGGGTTTATCTTTTTTGAACAGGGCTGTAACATTTGCAAAGTTGAGTCCTCTGCTATTTCATCGGAATACAGGATATAGGAGCAGAAGTAGCCCATTCGGCCCCTCATGCCTACTCTGCTATCCAACTAGATCATGGCTGATATTTTACCTCAACATCATTTTCCCACACTATCCCCATATCCCTTAATATCTAGAAATCTATCGATCTCTGACTTGAACATAATGACTGAGCCTCCACAGCCCTCTGGGATCGATATTTCCAAAGATTCACCACCCTCTGAGTGAAGAAATTCCTCTTCGCCTCAGTCTTAAATGGCCTGCCCCTTATTCTGTGACTGTGTCCCTTGGTTCCAGATCCACTAGCCAGGGGAAACATCCTTCCTGCATCTACTCTGTCAAGCCCTGTAAAAATTTTGTATGCTTCAATAAGACCACCTCTCATTCTTCTAGAGAACTCTAGAGAATATAGGCCCAGTTTCCTCAATCTCTCCTCATAGGACAATCCTCCCATCCCAGGGATTAGTCTGGTGAACCTCCATTGCACTCCCTCTATGGCAAGTAGACCCTTCCTTAGGTAAGGAGACCAAAACTGTACACAATACTCCAGGTATGGTCTCACCAAGGCTCTATACAATTGCAGAAAGACCTCTTTATTCCTGTACTCACATCCTCTTACAATAAAGGCCAAATATCATTTGCCTTCCTAATTGCATTCTGGTCCTGCCTGCTAGCTTTCAGTGACTTATGAACAAGGACACCCAAGTCCCTTTGGACATCAACACTTCCCAACCTCTCACCATTTAAGAAATATTCTGCATTTCTGTTTTTCTGACCAAAGTGGATAATATCACATTTTTCCACATTATATTCCATCTGCCATGTTCTTGCCCACTCACTGAGCCTGTCTAAATTCCCTTGAAGCCTCTTTGCATCCTCCTCATGACTCACATTCCCACCTAGTTTTGTGTTATCAGCAAACTTGGAAATATTGCATTTGGTCTCCACATCCAAATCATGGATATATATTGTGAATAGCTGGGGCCCAAGCACTGATCCTTGCAGTAACCCACCAATCACAGCCTGCCAACCTGAGAATAACCTGGTTATTCCTACTTTATTTTTTTCTGTCCATTAACCAATTCAAAAGTCTTCTGAAAGCATTTTCCTTACTACTGATGTCCAGCTAACAGGTCTGTAGTTCCCTGTTTTATCTCTTCCCTCTTTTCTTAAATAGTGGGGTTATATTTGCTACCTTACAATCTGCAGGAACCATTGCAAAATCTTTTGAATTTTGTAAGATGACCACCAACACATCCACTATCTCTACAGCCACCTCTTCCAACACTATGGATCATCAGGTCCAGGGAATTTATCAACTTTCAGTCCCATTAATTTCTCCAGTAGTACGTTTTTACTAATACTAATTTCTTTCAGTTCCTCATTCTTGCTAGTCCCTTGGTTCTGTAGTATTCCTGTGAGGTTTATTTGTATCTTTCTCCGTGAAGACAGACACAAAGTGTTTTAGTTTCTCTGCCATTTTCTTATTCCCCATTGTAAATTCCCCTGTCTCTGCCTGTAATGGGCCCACATTTGTCTTTGTTAATCTTTTCCTTTTTGCATACCTCTAGAAGCCTTTATAGTCCGTTTTTATGTTTCTTGCTAGTTTACTTTCATTTTTTATTTTTTCTTTCTTTATCAGTTTCTTGGTCCTCCTTTGCTGAATTCTAAAATGTTCCCAATCCTCAGGCTTACTACTTTTTTGGCAAACTTATAAGCCTCTTCTTTTGATCTAATATAATATTTGACTTCTCTTGTTAGCCATAGTTGGATCAACTTTCCTGCTGGGTTTTGTGCCTCAAAGGAATTCAAACTTGTTGTAAACCATATGCTAATTCTTTAAATGCTAGCCATTGCCTGTCTACCGTCATACCTTTTACTGTAGTTTCCCAAACTACCAGAGCCAATTTGCTCCTCACACCTTTGTAGTTTCCTTTGTTTAGGTTTAAGACCTTAGTTTCAAACTTAATGTAAAGATCTATCATATTATGGTCACTCTTCCCTAGAGGCTCCTTTACAATGAGATTATTAATTATCCCTTTCTCATTGCAGAATACTGTCAGGCAAATCCCCATTTGCCAAGACTGAGGCACACATTATTTCAGCACTTGAAAATTAAAACTTAAAGTTGCAAGCCCCTGACTGGAAAGACATTTGCATAGTAACAGACAGTGTTGGAACAAGGACACCCAGTCGTTGCTTCCCCAATACACAGAAGAAGTGGTCAGACCAGTTTTAGTCACATAACTGACAGGCTGTTGCAGTTTTTTTGAATTTGAACTTCCAACAGGGAAAGAAATCAGACAGCACTTTTCTCCTGAACTGAAAAGACCTCTCTCCTGTCTGCTCCCATCTTGTTCTCATCAGCTTCAGAAACCATTGAAAGCATATGAATCCCAAGAGAGAAAAGTCTCCTACAGTGAACAAGGTTTAAGAAGAATACTGGGCCCTAACGAAAAGAGCTGTCTACGATCAAGGACTCTATGGTGAGCTGGAAACACAGAAACAGTAACAAGAAACCTCCTTTAGCGACTGCCTCAATCCTCTCCATTTTATTTTTCTTCTGCTCTTTTCTGTCCCTATTTGCATGTGCAAATTGATCCGATGCTATGAAGAGAGGTTGGATAGGCTTGGGTTGTTTTCGCTGGAGCAGAGAAGACTGAGGGGTGACCTGACCGAGGTGTACAAGATTATGAGGGGCATGGACAAGGTGGATAGGGAGCAGCTGTTCCCCTTAGTTGAAGGGTCAGTTACGAGGGGACATAAGTTTAAGGTGAGGGGCAGGAGGTTTAAGGGGGATTTGAGGAAGAACGTTTTACCCAGAGGGTGGTGACGGTCTGGAATGCACTGCCTGGGAGGGTGGTAGAGGCGGGCTGCCTCACATCCTTTAAAAAGTACCTGGATGAGCACTTGGCACGTCATAACATTCAAGGCTATGGGCCAAGTGCTGGCAAATGGGATTAGGTAGATAGGTCAGGTGTCTTTAATGCATCGGTGCAGACTTGATGGGCCGAAGGGCCTCTTCTGCACTGTATTATTCTGTGATTCTGTGATATTGCGTGTGCATGCTAGTGTGGGCGTGTCATATATTCGTAGGCATTAACCGTATTTGAGTTTAAGTTTAAGGTTTAATAAATTTCACTCTTTCTTCTTTAATCTTAAGAAAACCAGGTGTGCTCATTTCTTTGCCTTATAATAGGAAAGCTGTGAAAAGGATTCACAAAGGGGGAACTCAAAACACAGTGTGTTTAAAATTAAACCCTGTTACAATAAGACGAGGTGAAGACAGCAAAAGACCCCTAGACACCTTTCTCATCTGGTCATAGCAGAAACTTGGGTGCTCTTCCGGGATTTTACCCACAGACAAAAGAGCGAAATTGGAAGTGTGAAGCCAAATTGTTCCCAATCAAAAAAGAGCAAGTTTTCAATACAGCTTTTCTTGTGGTTGTGTGTGATTGAACACTAACATGTCTGCAACTGAAGTGAGTAGCTCTCCAAGGCAGGGTGAAGTAACTTGGGATATGTTAAAAGCACTGTCTATGGAGGAGTTGGGAAAAATGGCTGAGCAGTGTGGGATCACTCTACGTGGCAAGGCTAGGAAGTCTGAACTCCTAAGACTAGTGACCGACCATTTTTCCCTTGAATCTGAATAAGCAGAAGCAGTGTTCGAAGTAGACCCAAAGAGGGTACTGCTAGCAAAGTTACAATTGGAACAAAGGAAACTTGAATTAGAGGAAAAGGAGAGAGAGAGAGACAGGACAGAGAGAGAGAGAGAGGCAGGAGAGGGAGAAAGAGATAGCCTTCCAGAAGGAAGGTGAAGAAACAGAAAGTCAGGAGAAGAACGAGAGAGAGAGGAGAGAAAGATAGAAAGAATATTCCGGAAAGAATATTAAGAAGAAAGAGAGTTAAGGTGGCTTAAGTTAACTAGGGGGCAACAGAGTAACCCCAGTGAAAGCATGGCCAATATGGAGGAGCAGAATTCAGGGATGGGTACAAGATTGCTAAAACTCGCCCACCTAATTCCAAAATTCAATGAGGAAGATGTGGAAGAATTTTTTGTGTCTTTCAAGAAACTGGCAAGGCAGCTAAAATGGCCAGCTGAGACCTGGTCTCTTTTATTGCTAAGCAAACTAACCGGAAAAGCCCATAAGGTTTATTCCCTGTTGCCAGAAGCTACCTATCGCCAAAAGTTTAGAAGCCTCAAAAAGCAAGCCAATCAAACTTATCTGGAGTTCGAAACAAGCAAGCAACTGGCTTTTGACCAGTGGCTGAGGGCTTTAAAAATACAGCTCAGCTATGAGACTCTCAGAAAAGTAATCCGGTTAGAGGAATTTAAAAACTCTCTCCCATTCTCAATAAAGACCCATGTAGAGGAGCAGTGGATTCAGGAAGCTGGCAAGCGGCTATTCTGGCCAATGAGTTTGCTTTAATTTATAAGTCAGTTTCCCAGGGGAGAACCTTTCCTAATCACCCCCACAAATCTGAAAAGGACAAAGGCTGGGAAGGTGATATCTGTCCAGGCAGTCCTAGAAGAGAAAGGAAAGCAGGAGACGCAGGGGTCCCTCCTCCAGCCAAAAGGGAAGGTGCTGTGAGCAAGAGTGAGACCTGGAGACCTATGTGCTTCCATTGTAATAAGGCAGGGCATTTAAAAGCTGACTGCTGGAAACTAAAGGGAAAACCGGTAGGGTTAATCAGGGCACTCCCGCTCAGTGAAGATGGAAGATGGAAAACACAAACAAGCTGTGGCTTTAATTGCGGTAAGACTGCAACCCAGGAAGCTTACTACGGCCAGTGCAGGAAAAGTTAATAGGATTCCTGAAGGTTATCAGGGTTTTGCATCTGAAGGGAAAGTAACCCCATACCCCTTGAGTGGGGCAAGCAAGCCTCTAGTAACTCTCAGGGACACAGGGGCCACGAGATCCCTTTTACTGGGAAAAGGCCTGACCTTTCCCCCAGAGAGTGCAGTGAATACCAGAATGGTGGTGAATGGTATTGGAGGTCAGTGTATGCCTGCACCTGTACACCGGGTGCACCTGGAGTGCGACCTAGTTTCGGGACAGGTGACCATAGGGATTGTACCTCATTTGCCTGTGGATGGGGTTGACCTTAACCTAAGTAATGATCTGGTGGGGGTGAAGATGGTAGTCCTCCCACCAGTAGTGAGAGAAAGCCCGCAGGAGGTCAGAGAGACAGAGCAATGGCAGGAGACGGTCCCCTACAGAATCTCTGAATGTGTAGTGGATCAGGCCAGGATCAAACCAGCGCCCCCAGAGGAGGCTGCATTGGTACTGAAGGCAGATGACCATGAGGTCTGCCTGTCCAAGACTTTCTTTGGAAAGTTAGGAGACCCAGGGAATAAATTAAATAAATCTTCCCTAGCTGAGTCTCAGTGAGCTGACCCAATATTGTGAGATTTAGCACAGGCTGCCCAGTCTGAAAGTGAAGCAGAGGGAGTTCCTGAGTGCTACTATTTAAAGAATTAGGTACTGGAGGAAATGGAGTTCTCCTCACAGACCTGAGAACAAGGAGCGGACAGTATTTCACCAGTTAGTGGTGCCACAGAGGTACCGGGGAGAAATATTAAGAAGGGCCCACGAGACTACAACGAATGTACATGCCGGTATATGAAAGACCAAAAGCCCGTATAAGACAGCAGTTTGACTGGTCAAAACTCCACAAAGATGCAGTGGAGTACTGCAGGAGTTTCCACATGTGCCAGGTTGAGGGGAAACCCCAACCTACATTGAAACTTGCACCCCTAAGTCCTGTACCGGTGTTAGGACCCTCCAGCAGAGGGCTGGTGAACTGTAAGAGACCCCCGCCAAGAACAAAAGGGGACAGACAAGTTGGCAAAAGTTTAGAAAGAGAAGGGGAAAAGTGACCAAAAGGGCCGGTTAAAGGAAGTCCCGGAAGAATCCCAGATGAAAACCCCTACTGTCCAGTCAACCAACCCCGAAAAATGTGAAACGTCAGACCCGACATCCTCCTATTTAAATGCAGACTCTGGAAGCACCCCACCAGAGTTGCTAACAACATTTTCAGGAACCTGCAGAGACAAAGAGAGACCTCTGGGTTGGGGGGGGGGGGGGGGCACAGAAACCATGAGGGTGATGCCTCACCTAGTTGAAGTGCCACAGGAGAGTGCAGCCAAGTCTGCACAAAAGTCTGCAGGTAGGAGTATCCCACAGAACAATGGGGAAAGTAACAAAGACTCCTTCACCCACAATCAGAGGAAAAGGGAACCACCCATCCCCTGAAGTCAAAAGTCTTTGCATGACTCAGAGAGTTCAGGATAGACCCGCCCACTACTAACTCAACTGAGAAAAAAAGGGCAGAAATTAAAACAGCTCTGGCACCCAGAAAGCACCATTTTAATAGGCTTTAAGATTGGAGAATGAATGGAAATGAATGAGAGAAATGCATGGTTTTTCTTTCTGTATCTTATATTTCTCTCACCCTGTAATGAAATGCGCAATTTTTCTTAAAATCACATTTCATTCCTCTGGGTGCGGAGGTGTCAGGCAAGCCCCCCCCACCCTGCCAAGACTGAGACGCACATTATTTTGCCACATGAACAGTAAAACTTAAAGTTGCAAGCCCCTGACTGGAAAGACATTTGCACAGTAACAGACAGTGTTGGAACAAGGTCACCCAGTCATTGCTTCCCCAATACACAGAAGAAGTGGTCAGACCAGTTTTAGTCACATGACAGACTGATTGATGGAGTTTTTTGAATTTGAACTTCCAACAGGGAAAGAAATCAGACAGCACTTTTCTCCTGGACTGAAAAGACCTCTCTCCTGTCTGCTCCCATCTTGTTCTCACCAGCTTCAGAAGCCATTGAAAGCATATGAACCCCAAGAGAGAAAAGTTTCCTACATTGAACAAGGTTTAAGAAGAATACTGGGCCCTAACGAAAAGTAAGAGCTGTCTACAATCAAGGACTCTATGGCGAGCTGGAAACACAGAAACAGTAACAAGAAACCTCCTTTAGAGACTGCCTCAATACTCTCCATTTTATTTTTCTTCTCTTTTCTGTCCCTATTTGCATGTGCTTATTGCATGTGCATGCTCGCGTGGGCACGTCATATATCTGTAGGCATTAACCGTATTAGAATTTAAGTTTAAGGTTTAATAAATTTCATTCTTCTTTAAACTTAAGAAAACCTGGTGTGCTCATTTCTTTGCCTTCAATTGGAAAGCTGTGAACAAGGATTCACAAAGGGGGAGCTCAAACACAGTGTGTTTAAAATTAAAACTCTGTTACAATAAGACCAGATGAAGACAACAAAAGACGCCTAGATACCTTTCTCACCTGGTCATAACAACACTCCATCTAAAAAACCCCTTCTCTAATTGGTTCCTCAATATACTGTTTTAGTAAACCATCTCACATATATTCCAGAAATTTGTCAACAGCATTAGTGTTAATTAGGTTTACCCAGTTGAAATATAGATTGAAGTCCTCCATGATTACTGTATTCCCCTTGTTACATGTACCTCTAATTTCCTGATTTATATCATGCCCTACACAACGTATAGGTGGCCTATAAAGAACTCCTCCTAATGCTTGCTGCCCATTGCTGTTTCTTAGTTCCACCCAAACTGATTCTACAACTTGATCTTTTTTTAAAAATTCATTCATGGGATGTGGGCATCACTGGCCAGGCCAGCATTTATTGCCCATCCCTAATTGCCCTAGAGAAGGTGGTGGTGAACTGAGTGGCTTGCTAGGCCATTTCAGAGGGCATGTAAGAGTCAACCACATTGCTGTGGGTCTGGAGTCACATGTAGGCCAGACCAGGTAAGGACAGCAGATTTCCTTCCCAAAAGGACATTAGTGAACCAGACGGGTTTTTACAACAATCGACAATGGTTTCATGGCCATCATTAGACTAGCTTTTTAATTCCCGATTTATTAATTGAATTCAAATTCCACCTTCTGCTGTGGTGGGATTCGAACCCATGTCCCCAGAGTAATACCTTGGGTCTCTGGGTTACTAGTCCAGTGACAATACCACTATGCCACCACCTCCCCCTTCTGATTTAAGATCCTCTCTCACTAATCTACCAATCTCATCCTTTATTAACAGCACTATCCCACCTCCTTTTCCTTTTTCCGTATCCTTTCTAAATGTCAAATACCCATGGACATTCAGTTCCCAGGCTTGGTCACCCTGCAGCCACTTCTCCGTAATATCAAAGAAGAATTGGAAGATTGTGGCCAGAGCCTCTGGAATTTCCACTCTTATTTCCTTCAGCAACTTAGGATGCATCCCAAACAGACTGGATGACTTTTCTACTTTGAGCAGTACAAACCTTTTAAGTACTCCCTCTTTAGCTATTTTTATCCTGTCCAACATCGCTACTACCTCCTACTTTATCGCTACATTGGCAGCATCCTCTTCTCCAGTGAAGTCGGAAGCAAAGTATTCATTTAGTCCATCAGCCATGTCCTCTGCCTACACAACGTGATCTTATTGGCCCTTAATCAACTGCACCCTTTTACTATTTATATGTTTATAAAATACTTTAGTGTTTCCTCTTGTGTTACCTGCTCATCTTTTCTCAGACTCTCTCTCTCTGCCCCTTTTATTTCTTTTCAGCTCTCCTCTGTACTTTCTACTGTCTGCTTGGTTCTCGACTGTACTATAACCCAGACATTTATCAGAAGCCTCCTTTGTCTGTTTCATTTTAATCTCAATTTCTTAACTCAACCAATCAGCTGTAGCTTTGGATGCCCTTCCTTTTCCTATCATGGAAATGTATCTAGTTTGTAGCTGAACTATCTCCCCTTTTGAATGCCTCCCATTGCTCTTTTACTTGTCAATCTTCATTTCCATTCAATGAGGCTAGATCCCTTCACAAATCATTGCAATGAGCCTCCTCCAATTCAGTATTTTCATCTTTGACTGTTTCTTGTCCCTTTCAAAAATGACTGTAAACCTAATAATATTTCCCAAATGCCGCCCCACTGAAACGTAACACATTTGCCCCACTTCATTCCCAGAACCAGATTCAACACTGATTCCTTCTGCATTGTGCTGGATAAATACTGATCAAAGCAAAAGGTTGGAGCATCTGCAGGAATAGAGTCAGTCATTTTACTTTGGTACCAAGGCTGAGTGACTGGAGAGAGTAAGTAGTGATTTTATCAGAGTGCAAAGAGACTCAGATGTTTAGTCTTTAAGAACATCTCCCCTGAGCCCTTGTGAAGAGGCAGTAATCACTGCTGATATATGAGAAAAGCATCAGAAATTTCAGTTAATCAGGTTTTGTTTGATTAAGGGAAACCGGGAGAACTGCCTGGTGTTTTTGAATAGTGCCAGAGAATGTTTAACCAGAATGATCAGATCTGGCCTCAGTACAACTCTCAGCTATAGGACAGCTCCTTTGACAGTGCCGGACTCCCTCAGTACTGTGTCGGGGTCCAGAATAAATTATGTGCGTAAATCTTGGATGAAAGATTTGTTATGCCATACATGTGACAATTACATCCTGTCAAGCCTTTGAATTCAACTGTGATTCAGGATTAATCTGATTACAAAGACAATCTTCAGTCCTGTTTGATCCCCCAACAGTAGATCCTTTATCAAGGTTTCATTTGTAAATCTGCATTTCATGGCAGAATTTAATGGGCCCCCAGGGACGAACTGGGAAGTGGGGGGGTGCTCATAGAATTGCAACAGAAAGTGGGGGTGGGGTGGGGGTGGTGGAAGGCCTGTCACCTTTCCGTCGCACTGCAATAACGTTGGGGCCAGGAAAGGCTGAAGACAGCCTTTCCGCCCAGAGGCCTTTTTGCGGCCCTTAAGTGGCCAATCAGTAGCCACTTAAAGAGTCTGTTCCCCCACCAGCGGCAGTGGTGGGGGAAGGGGGGAGGGTTCCGCCACATGGGAAAGTCACCCAGTCAAACAAGGCGGCCTCCCTGCGGGAGGTAGAGAGAAAACAGGGAACTACAGGCCCGTTAGCTGAACATCAGTCATTGGGAAGATGCTGAAAACTATTATTAAAGAATTCTTAACACTGCACTTGGAAAAGCATAGTATGATTTGAACTAGTCAGCATGGTTTTACTAAAGGGAGATCCTGTTTGACAAATTTATTAGAGTTTTTTCAGGATGTAACTATTAGGGTAGATAAAGGGGAATCAGTAGATGTAGTATATATGGATTTAAAAAAGGCATTCGATAAGGTGCCACATAAAAGATTAATAGGCAAGATAAGGGCTCATGGTGTTGGGGGTAATATATTAGTGTGGATAGAGGATTGGTTAACAGACAGGAAGCAGAGAGTGGGCATAAATGGGGCATTTTCAAGTTGGCAGGCAGTGAATAGTGGGGTGCCGCAAGGATCAGTGCTGGGGCTTCTGCTATTTACATTCTATATTAATGACTTAGATAAAGAGACAGAGAGTAATGTATCTAAGTTTGCTGATGATACAAAGCTCGGTGGAAAGGTAAGCTGCAGGGAGGATGTAGAGGGGCTGCAAAGAGATATAGACAGACTAAGTGAGTGGGCAACAAGATGGCAAATGGAGTATAATGTAGGGAAGTGTGAAGTTGTTCACTTTGGTCGTAAAAATAAAAAAGCAGAATTTTTTAAAAAAAGTGTGCAACTGGTAAATGTTGATGTTCAGAGAGACTTGGGGGTACTCGTACTTGGAACACACAAAGTTAACATGCAGGTGCAGCAGGCTATTAGGAAGGCAAATGGCATGTTAGCCTTTATTGCAAGGGGATTGGAGTGCAGGAATAAAGAAGTCTTACTAAACCTGTACAGGGCTTTGGTGCGATCGCATCTGGAGTTACTGTGTGCAGTTTTGGTCTCCATATTTAAGAAAGGATATACTTGCACTGGAAGCAGTGCAGTGAAGATTTATTAAATTGTTCCCTGGGATGAGGGGGTTCTCCTATGATGAGAGGCTGAGTAAATTGGGCCTATATTCTCTGGAGTTCAGAAGAATGAGAGGCGATCTCATTGAGACATACAAGGTTCTGAAAGGGTTTGATAGGATAGAAACTGAGAGATTATTTCCGCTGGTTGGGAAATCTAGAACATGGGGACACAGTCTCAGGATAAGGGGGAGATCATTCAGGGCTGAGATGAGGAGCAATTACTCCACTCAAAGGGTTGTGAATCTTTGGAATTCTCTAACCCAGAGGGTTGTGGATATCCATCATTGAATGAAGTTAAGGCTGGGATAGATAGATTTTTGGTCTCAAAGGGAATCAAGGAATATGGGGAGCAGGTGGGAAATTGAAGCCCAGTGTCATTGAAGCCCGAGATCAGCCACGATTGTATTGAATGGCGGAGCAGGCTCGATGGAACATATGGTCTACTTCTGCTCCTATTTCTTATATTCTTGTGTTCTAGTGTTCTTCTGCCTGGGCGGTGTGCCTCCTCTCTTGGTAATCTGTGGCCCACGGATGGCCCCCAGCGGCAAAGACCGCCCCTCCACAAACATTCCCTGCCCTCAACACCCACCATCCCCCTCTCCTCGCTGGGGCTTGCCAGACTGGCCCTGGAAACCCCAATGCGCTTACCTGGAGTCCAGGGCTCCAGCTCGGAGCCTGGTCCCAGGCCTGGTGTAATACCGGCAGTGGCCAAGGCGGAGTTCCCCTCGACTGTTCAGCCTGAAGATGGGACCCCTGCTGGCTCAACAAAATTCAGCCCCACCGTGTAGTTAGTGAGAAATGAAATATTAATTACTGTAATCCAATTAAATTGGCTGCATTTGACATTTGCTTCTGTTTAATTTTACTTTGTAATGAACTCGCTTTGTATTTTATAGCCTGAGAAATCAGAATATTATTTGTCCATCAGCAGGAAAACTCAGGACAGTACAAGATGTTTCCTGTATTCCCAGTGAGTTTAATAGCAGCATATCTGCTTTATGGTTCTCTATGCCCCTTTTCAACCGAGACTTACTGCTGATGTTGCCACATTGAGTTGTTGCTTGTTGAGTGGACTGAGTTTGGGTTTTGGGGGCTTTCCTGCAGCTCTGTCCTTGTGCCTGCGGCTGGATATATGCTAAAGACAGAAAAAAGTTACACCTTTTCCAACTGTAAAAGATCAGATTGTAAAGTCCACTGCTGCTCCCCCATCCACCCTTCCCCAAACTCTTCCCTCCCACCACCACACCGTAACCATTACTCACACCCCAAAACTTCCCGTCTACCACCTCCCCCCAACACTTCTCACCCCAAACCCACTCATCCAACTGAAATCCGCCCCCCACCTTCCCCCAACTCTGGTCCCTCCGCCACCATCCGCCATCGCCCTTCTCCACTCTACCCAACAACCAAACCCTTCTCCCTCCCAAGCCCCCACTTCCCATGTCCTTACCCTCCCCCTACTCTCACCCTAAACCCTCCCCCACCTCCTCCCACACCAACCTCAAACAGGGCTCCAAAGCCTTCCTCCCGCACCCTTAGCCAAACCCACAGGAACAGGTGGTGAGTGTAGGAATAGGGACAGGCAGTGGGTGTGGGAGAGGGACAGGCTGCAAGTGTGGGAATAGGGACAGGCAGTGATTGGGGGGACAGGGATTGGCAGTGGGTGTGGGACAGGGACAGGCTGCAAGTGTGGGAATAGGGACAGGCAGTGATTGGGGGGACAGGGACTGGCAGTGGGTATGGGGATAGGGACAGGGACAGGCAGTGAGTGTAGGGATAGGGACAGGGAGTGGGTATGGGACAGGGACAGGCAGTGGGGATGGAGATAGGGACAGGGACAGGCAGTGAGTGTAGGGATAGGGACAGGGAGTGGGTGTGGGGACAGGGACAGGCAATGGGTGTGGGACAGCGACAGGCAGTGGATGTGGGGACAGGGACAGACAGTGGGTGTGGGGCAGGGACAGGCAGTGGGTGTGGGACAGGGACAGGCAATGGGTGCGGGACAGGGACAGGCAGTGTCTGTGGGACAGGGACAGGCAGAGGGTGTGGGACAGGGACAGGCAGTGTCTGTGGGGCAGGAACAGGCAGTGGGTGTGGGTCAGGGACAGGCAGTGTCTGTGGGACAGGGACAGGCAGTGGGTGTGGGACAGGGACAGACAGTGTCTGTGGGACAGGGACAGGCAGTGGGTGTGGGACAGGGACAGGCAGTGTCTGTGGGACAGGGACAGGCAGTGGGTGTGGGACAGGGACAGGCAGTGTGTGTGGGACAGGGACAGGCAGTGGGTGTGGGACATGGATAGGCAGTGGGTGTGGCTCAGGGACAGGCAGTGGGTGTGGGGACAGGGACAGGCAATGGGTGTGGGGACAGGGACAGGCAGTGGGTGTGGTACAGGGACAGGCAGTGGGTGTGGGGCAGGGACAGGCAGTGGGTGTAGTACAGGGACAGGCAGTGGGTGTGGGACATGGATAGGCAGTGGGTGTGGCTCAGGGACAGGCAGTGGGTGTGGGGACAGGGACAGGCAGTGGGTGTGGGGAAGGGACAGGCAGTGGGTGTGGTACAGGGACAGGAACTGAATGTGGGACTGGGACAGGCAGTGAGTGTGGGGTCAGGGACAGGCAGTGATTGTGGGAACAGGGTCTGGCAGTGGTGTGGGACAGGGGCAGGCAGTGTGTGGGAATAGGGACAGGTAGTGAGTGTGGAGATAGGGACTGGCAGTGGGTGTGGGGCAGGGTCAGGCAGTGTCTGTGGAACAGGGACAGGCAGTGAGTGTGGGGACAGGGACAGGCAGTGGGTGTGCGGCAGGGACAGGAAGTGGGTGTGGGACAGGGACAGGCAGTGTCTGTGGGGCAGGGACAGGCAGTGGGTGTGGGGCAGGGACAGGCAGTGGGTGTGGGGAAGGGACAGGCAGAGGGTGTGGGACAGGGACAGGCAGTGGGTGTGGGGAAGGGACAGGCAGAGGGTGTGGGACAGGGACAGGAAGTGGGTGTGGGACAGGGACAGGCAGTGGGTGTGGGGAAGGGACAGGCAGAGGGTGTGGAACAGGGACAGGAAGTGGGTGTGGGACAGGGACAGGCAGTGTCTGTGGGGCAGGGACAGGCAGTGGGTGTGGGGCAGGGACAGGCAGTGGGTGTGGGGAAGGGACAGGCAGAGGGTGTGGGACAGGGACAGGCAGTGGGTGTGGGGCAGCGACAGGCAGTGTCTGTGGGGAAGGGATAGGCAGTGGGTGTGGGACAGGGACAGACAGTAGCTGTGCGGCAGGGACAGGCAGTGGTTCTGCGGCAGCGACAGGCAGTGTCTGTGGGGCAGGGACAGGCAGTGGGTGTGGGACAGGGACAGGCAGTGTCTGTGGGGCAGGAACAGGCAGTGGGTGTGGGACAGGGACAGGCAGTGGGTGTGGGGCAGCGACAGGCAGTGTATGTGGGGCAGGGACGGGCACTGGGTGTGGGACAGGGACAGGCAGTGTCTGTGGGGCAGGAACAGGCAGTGGGTGTGGGACAGGGACAGGCAGTGGGTGTGGGGCAGGGACAGGCAGTGTCTGTGGGGCAGGGACAGGCAGTGGGTGTGGGACAGGGACAGGCAGTGTCTGTGGGGAAGGGACAGGCAATGGGTGTGGGACAGGGACAGGCAGTGAGTGTGGGGACGGGACAGGTAGTGGGTGTGGGACATGGATAGGCAGTGGGTGTGGGGCAGGGACAGGCAGTGTCTGTGGGGCAGGGACAGGTAGTGGGTGTGGGACAGAGACAGGCAGTGGGTGTGGGGCAGGGACAGGCAGTGGGTGTGGGGCAGGGACAGGCAGTGTCTGTGGGGCAGGGACAGGCAGTGGGTGTGGGACAGAGACAGGCAGTGGGTGTGGGACAGGGACAGATAGTAGGTGTGGGACAGGGACAGGCAGTGTCTGTGGGGAAGGGACAGGCAGTGTCTGTGGGACAGAGCCGGGCTTCTCTGGAGCAGAAGCTGATGTGAGAGCTAGAAAGAAATAACCTGTATTTCTACAATATATTTCCTGACCTCAGGATGTCCCAAAACAGCTCAAAACCATTGAAGTATTTATTTAGCGTAGTCACTGTGACAGTGCAAGAAATGCAGCAGCCAAGTGTTGCACAGCAAGATCCCACAACTAGCAATGATATAATAATCGGATCATTTATTTCAGGTATTGGGTGAGGGATAAATATTGTCCAGGACTCCTGGGAGAATGTCCCTCCTCTTCTTCAAATAGTTCTGTGGGATCTTCCATGTTCACCTGAGAGGGCAGGCAGGGCTTCAGTTTAATGTCTCATGCAAAGACTATATCGCTGACAGTGCAGCACTCCCTCAGTACTTCACTGGGACACTGCGTGTGTCAGTCTGGATAAGTTTCTGGAATGGGATTTGAAGCCAACATGTTGTGACTCAGAGATGAGTGTTGCCCACTGAGGTAAACTGACACTGTGTCAGGTATAATGCTGCTCCTGGAGTGGGGAACTGGTGTGGACACCTCAACTATCACTGCTCTTACACTCAGACCTCCCTCATGAATTTGGTTTCCTTATCCAAGGGAATTCCGCTCCTCACTTCGGTGTTTGGTGCAACAGTATTGGGGCATAAATTATGGGAAAAAAGATTATTATACAGAACTGTCAGTTGTCTTACCAACAGAAGAAAACGGAAGGAGAAAAATACTTATTGAGTAACATAACTTCAGCATGAAGAGGGATCGATATTGAAGAGGCCGACTTTAGTCGGTCAGCTCAGTTAATGGTCATTCTATGCTGCAGCAGATCTCATTTGAAGGATGTGAAAGTTGGCATGCAACCTGTTGGATAAAATTGGCACAGCCTCCCTTTGCTGCCATCTGTGCTTGCCCTAAAATGAAGTGTGCCAATCTCCGTCCCTCCACTTACACCTCCTGGGCTAGCCCGCTTCCCGACCCCGGCATCCCCAGCACAGACCCCTATAGTTTCAGCAGGAGATGGCAGGAACGCCCACAGCAGTGGTCCTTTCTAAATTTTGATCTAATACGAATATGGATGTTTTGCAAATAGTGCCTGTCTATCACATGCCAGATGTCACACACCAGATGCTGCACGTCTCTTAAAAGTGGAAAAGAATCTTTAAAAACCTGATAAGCCCTCATTCTATGGTGCCAAAATTTAACACCCAACTACACCTGCCCTCTCCTCTCACTGACCTCATAGACGACCTCAGCACAGGAAGTACTTGTCGACTGATCCTAAAGGGACAGCCCAAGTGAAACACAACTCTATTGCTGAGTCACTAATCTATCACTATTCTACTCCAGCTCCAAACCTCTCTCTCTCAGCGTGGATCCTATAAATCTCCTCCTATTTCACCTTCTCTTGACCAAGAGGCCCTTATCTGAGCAGAGCAGATATTGTGTTGACAGTAAACCAGAATGACACTGCACCTGCTTCAGCTGCACCTCAGAGTTAACACGAACATCACACAGCTGACAGTGGAAAATTTTATCCTGTAATCCAGAGCAAGGCTTTGGCTGGCCGGAGAGTTTGAAGTGTGGTTTTGGATAAGCTTTTATAGGACCGGACCCATTCCGAGCCGCCATCATCATCTTGTGTTTGGTGCCTGAGTTGGAAACAAAGAGAAATTATTAATTCTTCAATTCTTCCAAGTGTCCCTTGGGTTTTTCCCACTCCTCTTCCGAAACGGCTGGTTCGCACAAGGTTTGGCATTTCACTAAGATGTGCCAACGATGTGTTCATCCCCAAGTGTGAGCAGAGTGAGCTAGTTGGTGGCACCGCGAACATACAAATTAAAAGCAGGAGTAGGCCACTCGGCCCTTCGAGCCTGCTCCGCCATTCAATAAGTTCATGGCTGAACTGATTACTCCACATTTCCAGCTACCCCCGATAACCTTCCACCCACTTGCTCATCAAGAATCTATCTACCTCTGCCTTAAACATATTCAAAGACTCTGCTTCCACTGCCTTTTGAGGAAGAGAATTCCAAAGACTCACAACTCTCTGAGAGAAAAGATTTCTCCTCATCTCTGTCTTAAATGGGCGATGCCTTATTTTTAAATAGTGACTCCTAGTTCTAGATTCTTCTACTAGGGGAAACATCCTTTCCACATCCACCCTGTCAAGAGCCCTCATACGTTTCAATCAAGTCGCCTCTTACTCTTCTAAATTCCAGCAGATGCAAGTCTAGACTGTAAAATCTTTCATTGTAAGACAGCCGGACCATTCCAGGCATTAGTCTAGTAAACCTTCTCTGTATTATCTCCAGTTCAGCTGACAACCAATCCAGCATCATGGCAAACAAATCAGGAGCAGGATCCAAGCTCATTTATAATGTTCCTAACTGAGATCTCACTGACCCCATCACCACAACGACTGAGATCAACCTCACTGACCCCATCACCACACTGACTGAGATCGATCTCACTGAACCCATCACCACACTGACTGAGCTCGACCTCACTGACCCCATCACCACACTGACTGAGCTCGACCTCACTGACCCCATCACCACACTGACTGAGCTCGACCTCACTGACCCCATCACCACACTGACTGAGCTCAACATCACTGACCCCATCACCACACTGACTGAGATCGACCTCACTGACCCCATCACCACACTGACTGAGCTCGACCTCACTGACCCCATCACCACACTGACTGAGCTCGATCTCACTGACCCCATCACCACAACGACTGAGCTCGACCTCACTGACCCCATCACTACAACGACTGAGCTCGACCTCACTGACCCCATCACCACACTGACTGAGCTCGACCTCACTGACCCCATCACCACACTGACTGAGCTCAACCTCACTGACCCCATCACCACAACGACTGAGATCGATCTCACTGACCCCATCACCACACTGACTGAGCTCGACCTCACTGACCCCATCACCACACTGACTGAGCTCAACCTCACTGACCCCATCACCACAACGACTGAGATCGATCTCACTGACCCCATCACCACACTGACTGAGATCGACCTCACTGACCCCATCTCCACACTGACTGAGATCGACCTCACTGACCCCATCACCACAACGACTGAGTTCGACCTCACTGACCCCATCACCACACTGACTGAGATCGACCTCACTGACCCCATCACCACACTGACTGAGATCGATCTCACTGACCCCATCACCACACTGACTGAGATCGATCTCACTGACCCCATCACCACACTGACTGAGCTCGATCTCACTGACCCCATCACCACAACGACTGAGCTCGACCTCACTGACCCCATCACTACAACGACTGAGCTCGACCTCACTGACCCCATCACCACACTGACTGAGCTCGACCTCACTGACCCCATCACCACACTGACTGAGCTCGACCTCACTGACCCCATCACCACAACGACTGAGATCGATCTCACTGACCCCATCACCACACTGACTGAGATCGACCTCACTGACCCCATCACCACAACGACTGAGCTCGACCTCACTGACCCCATCTCCACACTGACTGAGATCGACCTCACTGACCCCATCACCACAACGACTGAGTTCGACCTCACTGACCCCATCACCACACTGACTGAGATCGACCTCACTGACCCCATCACCACACCGACTGAGATCGATCTCACTGACCCCATCACCACACTGACTGAGATCGACCTCACTGACCCCATCACCACACTGACTGAGATCGATCTCACTGACCCCATCACCACACTGACTGAGATCGATCTCACTGACCCCATCACCACACTGACTGAGATCGATCTCACTGACCCCATCACCACACTGACTGAGCTCGACCTCACTGACCCCATCACCACACTGACTGAGCTCGACCTCACTGACCCCATCACCACACTGACTGAGATCGATCTCACTGACCTCATCACCACAACGACTGAGATCGACCTCACTGACCCCATCACCACACTGACTGAGATAGACCTCACTGACCCCATCACCACAACGACTGAGCTCGACCTCACTGACCCCATCACCACACTGACTGAGATCGACCTCACTGACCCCATCACCACAACGACTGAGCTTGACCTCACTGACCCCATCACCACACTGACTGAGATCGACCTCACTGACCCCATCACCACAACGACTGAGCTCGACCTCACTGACCCCATCACTACAACGACTGAGCTCGACCTCACTGACCCCATCACCACACTGACTGAGATCGACCATTAGCACAAGGCCTTCCTCTTTCTCCGCTTGCAGCCCCTCATTCGCAGATGATGTTACAGACTGTACTCCAGCCTCTTGACCAGCAGCACGAGGGTTCTGACCCATGCTTATGGGTCAGCGAGACACCGGAACATACCCCTCTCCCATGGTGAGTAGCCCTCTGCTTGGCACTCTGGTGACAGCTGACCTGGAGGCATACCATCTCTCATCACTCACCTTGCCAGGCCTAAGAAGGGAATTGAAGTGTATCTGACACTGCACCCAGTTCTTCCTCACCACTCCCCTGCTGCTGACCTTGTGTGCCACCTCCAGCCATGCCCTCTTGGTCAGTCTTGGGAGCTCAGGTGAATCGTCTGGAAAACGGGGTGAGGGCGCTGCCGTGGCACGGGTGCCCTCCCTGTCCACTGCCCTCTGCTCTGCTTGTGCCTTCATTCTGTGGAGGAACGGCGTCCACAGCAATGGCTGCCACTCGCTCTTTAAATCGGGCCCACTTCTGTCCTGGCCCCACCTCCCTCCTGCGTCCACCACCATTAGTTGGGTGGCAAACCCAACTCATGGCCAATTAAGTGAATTCTATACGATAATTGCAAAGCGCAGGCATTTTTACATCGGTGCAGGGTCTGGATCCGGAAGTCATCACGACATCAGTGTCCCAACCCGGGAACTAAACTCCCACCCTTTGTGTGTAGACGTGTTTCCTCATTACACTCCTGAAAAGTCTGGCTCTAATTTTTAGGCTATGCTGCCTGGTCCTAGACTCCCCAATCAGTAGAAATAGTTTCTCTCTATCTATCCCTATCTGTACCCCTTAATGTCCTGATATCTTACTATCTGGTCATGACATTTTAATGATCTATGTACTTAATCCCCAAGTCTCTGTTTCTCACTGTTTCTCACTTTTCACCATTTAGAAAGAACCCTGTTCTATCCTTATTAGGTCCAAAGTGAATGACCTCACATTTGCCTACATTGAAATCCATTTGCCACAGTTTTGCCCATTCACTTAATTTATCAATATCTTTTTGCAATTCTATGCTACCATCTACACTGCTTACAATGCTGTCCATCTTAGTGTCAACAGTAAACTTGGATATGTGGCTTTCTATCCCATCATCCAAGTTATTAATAAATATGGAGAATAGTTGATGGCCCAACACAGATCCCTGCGGAACACCACTAGTCATATTCTGCCAATTAGAGTACCTGCCCATTCTCCCGACTTTCTGTCTCCTTCTGTTCAATTTCCTAAACAGGTCAATAATTTGCCTTCAGTTCCATGAGCTTCAACTTTACAACAACAACTACTTGTATTTTATACAGCGCCAAATGTCAGAAGGTGCTTCACAAGCACATTATCAAACAAAATATGACATCGAGCCACAAAGGAGATACTAGGTCAGATAGCTGAAAGCTTGGTTAAAGAGGTAGGTTTTAATGAGCATCTTAAAGGAGAAAAGAAAGGTGGAGAGGCAGAAAGGTTTAGGGAGGGTATTCCAGAGTTTAGGGCCTAGGCAGTGAAGGCATGGCCACCAGTGATGGAACGATTAAAATCAAGGATGCTCAAGAGGCTAGAATTGTTGGAGCACAGATACCTCGGAAGGTTATGGAGCTAGAGGGCATTACAGAGATAGAGAGGGGCGAGACCATATAGAATTTGAAAAGATGGATGAGAATTTTAAAATTTATGCATTGCTTAAATGGGAGCCAGTATGATGGTGAATGGGACTTGGTATAAGTAAGGACACAGGCAATAGAGTTTTGGTAATTTTAGCTAACAGTCTCTTGTGAGGGACTTTATCGAATGCCTTCTGGAAGTCCACATAAATAACCTCCATAGACATTCCCCTGTTCACCACTTTAGTCACATCATCAAAAATAAGTTTCATCAGATGTGACCTACCCTTTACAAACCCATGCTGGCTGTCGCTGATCAGCTGAAAAGTTTCAAGGTGTTCAGTCACTATTCTTCATGATAGACACCAGCAGTTTCCCAAGAGCAGACGTTAGGCCAACTAGTCTGTAATTCTCTGGTTTACCTGTCACTTGTCTGAAATTGCGTGTGACATGCATAATTTTCCAATCTAAAGGAATGGTTCCCAAATTGAGAGAACTTTGGAAGGATATAGCTAGGACATCTGAAGTGGCCTCATCTTCTTCCTTTAAGAGCCTGAGATGGACACCATCTGGACTAGGGGATTTGTCACTCTTTAGTGCCATTATTTTCTTCATTACTGTTATTTTATTTACATTAATTCTGTTGAGTCCTCGTCTCTGATTCAATATTAGTTTCCTTGGGATGTCTGGCATGCTGACCTCTTCCTCTACTGTAAATACTGATGAAAAGTCATTGTTCAACATGTCTTCTATTTTTATGATTCTATGCTTCAGGGTACTGAGCTCACATCTGCAGGATTCATTGGCGATGGCCTCAGAACAGTTGGACATTGATGGAATGGAATTCCTTCCTGTTAATGAAGGTCACTGGCTGGCCTGTGGGAGCCTTGATAGCCACATGCGTGCAGTCTATCATACCTTGCCCCCTGGGGAATCCAGCAATGGCCCTGAATCGCTCCCTGTCCTTCTCAACCTCTCTGCAACCTTTGACACAGTTGACCACACAATCCTCTTTTAACACCTCTCCACTATGGCCCAGTTGGATGGGACTGCACTCTGGTTCCAATCTAATCCATCTAATCGCAGTCAGAGAATTAACATCAATGGCTTCTCTTCCCATTCCCACATAATTGTCTCTGGTGAGCCCAAGGACCTATCCTTGACACCCTCCTATTTCCCATGTACATGTTGCCCCTCAACGGGTCGAGGAGGGGTTGTTACAGCCCCATAGGATGTCATTTGTGACTTTGGGGCTTGGCAGGATAGATGTTAAGAAGATGTTTCCACTAGTGGGGGAATCTCGAACTAGGGGACACAGTTACAGAATAAGGGGACACTCATTTAAAACTGAGATGCGAAGGAATTTCTTCACTCAGAGGGTAGTGAATGTCTGGAATTCTCTACCCCAGAGAGTTGAGGATGCTAGATCACTGAAAGTATTTAAAGAGGAGGTAGATAGATTTTTGAAATGTCGGGGAGTTGAGGGCGATGAGGAGCTGGGACGAAAGAGGAGTTGAGGTCTGGGGCAGATCAGCCATGATCTTATTGAATGGTGGGGCAGGTTTGAAGGGCTGAATGGCCTACTCCTGCTCCTATTTCTTATGTTCTTATGTTTTGGTTCTGTGGCAGGAGCGGAAACCTGAAAACATGCTAATTTCCACATGTATGCTGACGACACTCAGCTCTACCTCACCCCCACCTCCTGACGTCTCCACTGTCTCTAAGTTATCAGACTGCTTATCAGCACTGGAAGTGCAAAAATTTCTTCAAATTAAATATTGGGAAGATTAAAGCTATTGTCTTTGGTCCGTGCTCCAAACTCTGCTTCTGAGCCACCGATTCCATCCCTGTCCCTGACAACTCTCTGAACCAGACTGTTCCCAACCTTGGTGTTATATTTGATCCCAAGTTGATCAATCATTTAACAGTACCATCAGTAAGACCACCTACTTCCACCTCTGTAACATCACCCAACTTCGCCCCTGTCTCAGCTCATCTGATGCAGAAACGCTCATTCGTGCCTCTAGACTTGACTATTCTAATGTGTTTATGTCCGGCCCCCCACATTCTACCCTCTGTAAACTTGAGGCGAACTAGAAATCTGTTGCCTTTGTCCTAACTCGCACCAAGTCCTGTTCATCTATTTACCCCTGTGCTCACTGACGTTGGCTCCCAGTTAAGTAATGCCTCAACTTTAAAATTCTTATCCTTGTCTTCAAATCCCTCCATGACTTCACCCCACCCTATCTCTGTAACCTCCTCCATGTTAATGGTAGGTTAATTATGTTCTTAAAGATAAACAGCTGAAGGGCATTATTTAATTAAGGACTTAAAGTGAATAGAAAGAGAGCCTGCTGGACAGATCATTGGTGAATAAATAGAAGGTAGAGATGTGAAATACTGCATTCTGTGAATAAATATCAAGAAAAGGAAGTGTCCAGCTTCATTTTTCACCATTTGGCTTGGATACATTTATCACTATCCTCCACGATATCTGTGCTGCTCGAATTCCGGCATCTTGAGCATCCCTGATTTTAATCACTCCACCATTGTCCAGGTCCTGGAATTCCCTCCCGACACCTCTCCGCTTCTCTGCCTCACTTTCCTCCTTTAAGACACTCCTTAAAACCTAACTCTTTAGTCAAGCTTTTGGTCATCTGTGCTAATAACTCCATCTGTGGCTTGATGTCATATTTTGTTTGCTAGCACCCCTGTGAAGCACCTTGTGACAGTTTATTCTGTTAAAGGCACTATCTATAGGTTGTTGCTGTTGTTGAATAAAGGTGCAGTGTCTCACACATCACACAGTGGATAAAGCTGCCTCAAAAACACAAGGCGTGAACTGCAGCGGACTTGCACCTGCAGCGGCTTTTAGTATTTGAACATGGTTTAATGGAGACCGAGGGAGTGGAGAGAATACTTTTGAAAGGGAAGAAACAAAGGAATAGAGTTATACAGCACAGAAACAGGCCCATCGTGTCTGTGCTGGCCATCAAGCACCTATCTATTCTAATCCCATTTTCCAGCACTTGGCCCGTAGCCTTGTATGCTATGACGTTTCAAGTGCTCATTGAAATACTTCTTAAATGTTGTGAGGGTTCCTGCCTCTACCACCACTTCAGGCAGTGTATTCCAGATTCAAACCACCTTCTGGGTGAAATTTTTTTTCCTCAAATCCCCTCTAAACCTCCTGCTCCTTACCTTAAATCGTGGTTATTGACCCCTCTGCTAAGGGAAAAAGTCTCTTCCTATTTAACCTATCAATGCCCCTCATAATTTTGTATACCTCAATCATGTCCCCCCCTCATCCTTCTCTGCTCTAAGGAAAACAACCCTAGCCTTTTCAGTCTCTCTTCATAGCTGAAATGCTCCAGCCCAGGCATAATCCTGGTGAATCTCCTCTTCACCCTCTCCAGTGCAATCACATCCTTCCTATAGTGTGGTGACCAGTACTGTACACAGTACTCCAGTGGCCTAACTAGTGTTTTATACAGCTCCATCATAACCTCCCTGCTCTTATATTCTATGCCTCGGCTAATAAAGGCAAGTATCCCATATGCCTTCCTAACAACCTTATCAACCTGTGCTGCTGCCTTCAGTGATCTATGGACAAGTACACCAAGGTCCCTCTGACCCTCTGTACTTCCTAGGGTCCAGCATCCATTGTATATTCCCTTGCCTTGTTAGTCTCCCAAAATGCATCACCTCACACTTCTCAGGATTAAATTCCATTTGCCACAGCTCCGCCCATCTTACCAGCCCATCTATATCGTCCTGTAATCTAAGGCTTTCCTCCACACTATTTACGACACCACCAATTTTTGTGTCATCTGTGAACTTACTGATCATACCTCCTATATTCACGTCTAAATCATTAATTTACACTACAAACAGCAAGCGCCCCAGCACCGCTCCTTGTGGTACACCACTGGTCACAGGCTTCCACTCACAAAAACAACCCTCAACCATTACCCTCTGTTTCCTGCCACTAAGCCAATTTTGGATCCAGTTTGCCAAATTGCCCTGGATCCCATGGACTCTTACCTTCTTAACCAATCTCCCATGCGGGACCTTATCTAAAGCCTTACTGAAGTCCATGTAGACTACATCAACTGCTTTACCCTCATCTACACATCTAGTCCCCTCCTCAAAAAATTCAATCAAGTTAGTTAGACATGATCTCCTCCTGACAAAGCTGTGCTGACTATCCCTGATTAATCCTCTCCTTCAGAATTTTTTCCAATAGTTTCCCAACCACTGATGTTAGACTCACCGGCCTATAATTACCTGGTTTTTCCCTGCTACCCTTCTTGAATAATGTACCACATTCGCTGTCCTCCAGTCCTCTGGCACCTCTCCTGTGGCCAGAGAGGATCTGAAAATTTGTGTCAGAGCCCCTGCTATCTCCTCCCTTGCCTCACACAACAGTATCGGATACATCTCATCTGGGCCTGGGGATTTATCCACTTTTAAGCCCGCGAAAGCATCTAAAACTTCCTCCCTTTCAATGTTAATATGTTCAAGTATATCACAATCCCCCTCCCTGATCACTGCACCTACATCGTCGTTCTCCACAGTGAAAACAGATGAAAAGTAATCATTTAAAACCTCACCTAAGTCCTTCGGCTCCACACACAGATTGCCACTTTGGTCCCTAATGGGCCCTACTCTATCCCTGGTTATCCTCTTGTCCTTAATATACTTATAAAATGCCTTAGGATTTTCCTTTATATTGACTGCCAATGTTTTTTCATGTCCCCTCTTCACTCTCCTAATTACTTTTTAAGTACCCCTCTACACTTTCTATACTCCTCTAGTGCCTCCACTGTTTTCAGTGCTCCGAATCTGCCATAAGCCTCCTTTTTTTTCCTGATCCAATACTCTATATCCCTTGACATCCAGGGTTCCCTGGACTTGTTGGTCCGGCCCTTCACCTTAACGGGTACAAGTTGGCTCTGAACTCTCACTATTTCCTCTTTGAATGACTCCCACTGGTCTGAGGTAGACTTTCCTACAAGTAGCTGCTCCCAGTCCACTTTGGCCAGATCCTGTTTTATCAAATTGAAATCAGCCTTTCCCCAATTCAGTACCTTTATTTCTGGTCCGTCTTTGTCCTTTTCCATAACTACCTTAAATCTTACAGAATTATGGTCACTATCCCTGAAATGCTCCCCCACTGACACTTCTACCACTTGTCCAGCATCATTCCCTGGGATTAGGTCCAGTACTGCCCCTTCTCTTGTAGGACTTTCTACGTACTGGCTCAAAAAGCTCTCCTGTATGCATTTTAAGAATTCCTCCCCCTTTAAGCCTTTTGTACTAAGACTATCCCAGTTGATACAGGGGAAGTTGAAATCCCCTACTATTATTACCCTATTATTTTTACACCTCTCTGAGATTTGCCTCCATATCTGCTCCTCTGTCTGTCTCTGACTGTTGGAGGCCTGTAGTACACACCCAGCCAAGTGATTGACCCCCTTTTGTTCTTTAGTTCTACCCATATGGCCTCATTTGAGGAACCTTCTAAGATATCATCCCTCCTTACTGCAGTAATTGACTCCTTGATCAACAGTGCAATACCACCTCCTCTTTTATCCCCTCCCCTATCACGCCTGCAGATTCTATACCCTGGAATATTGAGTTGCCAGACCTGTAATTGTCTCTTACCACTGTTGTGAGCTCCTAGTTGGGAAAGTGAGTTCACGCCTACTTTGCACAGCGAGCAATACAGTAGCTTCTTTGCTGTCTCCACCAGAGACTGGCTATTGACAATTCCTGCATCAATGGCTGTCACTCCGTCCACTTTGGTGTCTCCTGTTGATATGGCTACAGTAGGTGAAGTACTGTCAGTTGGTGCAATGAGGCTGGTGGATGGTTGAGGCTCAGGAGGGAGCAATGTCTGGACAGGAGGGAGAGGTTCTGGGTGAACTGCTGTGGAAACAATCTCCATGCCAACTGCTATTGGAAAAACAAGATGAATATATTAAGCTCTTGATACATGAAGTAAGACAGATTAACTCCACTTTGCTAAATTCAGTCCTCCCCATGACGACGTGTTTTTGTGGAAACTTGGGTGCTAATTTCCATATGGATTGTCCTGACCTACTGCTGGGAAATTTCCAGAGCTCCCATGCCTCGGGCCCATGCCCAGAACAGAGGCATTTGAGGCGGGGACACTGGGTCCAGTCCAGAAGGCCCCGGCAAGGGGATTGGGGGTGAGGGGGTGGTCATGCAGTCCAGGGGGAGGGGGATCTCGGGTGTAAAGTTGTTCCCGGTTGGCTACAAATTGCCCACAAAGGAGGGACCCTCCCCCACAAGACCGCATGGAGGGGGCCTCATTTTACAAGGCATCCCCCCACCACTGGTAAGATCCCAGCGGCGAGAGGAAGGGGCCCTTAATTGGCCGTTAACAGGCCACTTAAGGGCCTCAATTGGCCTCTGGACAGGAAGGCCGTTATCGGCCTATCCCGCCCTCGGGAAGATCACTGGGCAACGGGGAGGTGACGGTCCCTCCTCGCCCCCACCCAACTTCCCCCCCCAGCACCTCTTGTGCCCCCTCTTGCCTCCGTCGGGGGCCTCACATAATCCTAGCCAGTGTGCGACTATATATCTCCTGGAACAGAGAAGGGTAACGGTGACCTAATAAGGGTTTCAAAGTTATCAAAGGTTTTTAGAGGATGTATAGGGAGAGATTGACGTCACTGATCTGTGAATCAGTAACAAGCAGGCATAGAATGTGAATTATCACTGGAGGACTGCAGGGACAGTTAGCAGAAATGTTTTCACACTGAAGCTTATTGGAACATCAAATTATTTACCACAGGAGCTTTTGAGGCAGATACTGTAACTTAATTTAAATGGAATTGCATAAAGATTTAAGAAAAATGAAATGCAAAAGAACCCAGGGAAAGGACAGGGAGATAGGATTACAGGTTGCAGCATAGATGAAACATCTATTAAATCCCCCTTTGTTTTTTCAATTACAATGTCACCATTTTTCAAGCTTCTCTTCATAATTATAACATCCCGTTTCAGGTTTCATTCTAATGAGACTTCACTGTGTCTTTCCTATGGATATGTTTGAGGTGGATTTGATATTACAGCAGGTTTCTTCACTGTCGCTGGGGCAAAATCCTGGAACATTCTGCCTAACAACACTGTGGGTGTACTTACACCACACAGACTGCAGCAGTTCTAGAAAGTGGCTCACCACCACCTTCTCAAGGGCAATTTGGGAGGGGCAATAAATTCTGGCCTTGCCAGTGATGCTCACATCCCATGAAAGAATAAAAAACATGGTTTTCCATGCTCTGTGGTTTGACAGTAATTCGGTGGGTAGAGTCTAGGATAGGGTCATCTGTACAGGGATTGTGAATGGACATAGAATGTGTGGATAGATCAGAACATGGCATCGCATGTATGTGAGCTGTGGAAGCAGATTAAATGGGTGGTTAGGGTTTATGTTACAGTGTGTACATGAGCTGTGGGTAGAGATTAAATGGATAAGTAGAGGCCATGAGAGCTTGGAGTGTATGTGTGTTGTAGGAGGAGATTAAATGGCTGGGTGTGTCCAGGGAGGTGGAATGTACATGGCCTGTGGAGGGTGATTAAATGGGAAGGTAAAAAAGTTCATAATAGGTTCAAGTGCACCTGGGCTGTGGGAGGGGATTAATGGATGGGTGGTGCCCATGATAAGGTGGAGTATGGACAGGCTGTTGAACAGGAGGGAGTGGCCTTTATTAGTTAGAGTCTACATGGGCTGTGAGAGGAGATTCAATCAGTGAGTGTGTTCATGATCAGGTACATTGTTCACGTGCTGTGTGAAGAGATTAAATGGGTGGGTAGGGTCCATGATAGGGTCGAGTGCACCGGTGAAAGTAAATTAGAGTGTACATATGCTGTGGGAGATTAGACGCAAAGTGGAGAAATGAGGTGACTCCTGCAACAGATCTTATAGGATAGGTTGATGTGATGTGATGTGTTCCATAGTCCGAGACTCATGGTCACAATTGCACTTGGGATTTTCCTTCACCTTCCAGGTATGGAGCAGCTGGCTGCATTGTCCATAGTCTGTGCAGATTTGGTTGAGTGCTGTTCACTGTCTTCGAGGGAGGATGAAGCCAGGAATATCTGCTGTTGGGTCAGGTGATGAGGTGTTGGTTTTTAATGCTGCATGAGTCCCATGATTCTGTCCATCGGGATAGTGGGTTGGTACCAGCTGCATGAATATTAGCTGCTATTTCCCAGACTGGCCAGCGTGATTTTAAAAGCTTTTTTGGTGGGTGATCCAAGTCTTCATAAATGGAAAGGTCAGTCTTGTTCATGACATTTTCTTATCTTTTTTTCATTCATTCATGGGATGTGAAGCCAGTATTTATTGCCCATCCCTAATTGCCCTTGAGAAGGTGGTGGTGAGCTGCCTTCTTGAACCGCTGCAGATCGTGTGGTGTAGGTACATCCACAGTGCTGTTAGGAAGGGAACTCCAGGATTTTGACCCAGTGACAGTGAAGGAATGGTGACAAAGTTCCAAGTCAGGATGGTGTGTGGCTTGGAGGGGAACTTGCAGGTGGTGGTGTTCCCATGCGCCTCCTGTCCTTGTTTTTCTAGGTGATAGAGGTCACGGGTTTGGAAGGTGCTGTCAAAGGAGTCTTGGAGAATTGCTGCAGTGCATCTTGTAGATGGTACACACTGCTACCACTGTGCACTGGTCGTAGAGGGAGTGGATACTTAGGGAAGTTGGTGTAGTGCCGATTAAGCAGGCAGCTTTGTCCTTTTTCCATCTCACCATGTAGGAAGCGGCTGGAGGCATATCATGCCCCTGCTTCAGGCAGTGCTACAACAACGAATTTCCAGCCATAAATATGTGGTTAGTGTTCATGACAGAGTGTCAGAGGAGGTTAAATGGGGACATAAAGTCCATGAGAAGATAGAGTACAGACGTGGGAGGAGATTAAATGGATGAGTAGAGTCCATGATAGGGTAGACCGGACATGGGCTGTGGCAGGAGATTAACTGGGTTGATATTGTCCATACTATACAATACTATACAGAGGGACAATGGAATAAATAACACACCATCAGTGTCCTTTACAAAGTGACAGATGAATCTATAAGTCAGTATCTTACACAGAGAGACCGAGGGCATCTGTAACACACAGCCAATGTTCAAGCAAACAGAGCGAACAGGGCAATTAATAACACTCTCAGTGTTGTACATAGAGTGATCAGAGAATCTGTAACACAGTGTCAGTGTCTTATACAGTGACCGGAAAATCAATCAAATACAGATGCTTCTCACACAGATTGACCAGGGGAATCGGTGACACACTGTCAGCGTCCGATACAGAATGACCGGGGGAATCGGTAACACACAGTGGTTAAATAAGATCTAATCAAGACAAAACCAGCTTTGCTCCCTTAGGGTTAGTGTATGAGGCAGCTTCAGTGGATGAGGATGATGATAAATTATAGTCCCACTAGGAGACGATGATACACAGAACCAACAGGGAATGTGCAGCATGAACTGTTAGAACAGCACAGAACACTCTGATGAATCACACACATAACATATATTTAAGAACCTGCTGTGTTAATGTTCTTTTCAGTGATGTCTGTAGGTGAGGTATAGGTGGTCCTGGAGACAGTAGAGTTTGTGCTGTCCCTGGGAGCAGGCCCCTTCTGCTTCATTTTGTTGGACTCCAGCCCCTTGACCATCCTGGCATGTTTGTTGCCTTTGTAGTGGGCCTCAGCTTGGCTCTAACAAAGGAAAACAAATGAACTGTGTAATCAGGTACATTCACACACATCTCTGTATTCGATACAATACAGAAGGATCTTCAGTACAGTACATCCACATGTGTTTGATTGAGAGTTAAGTTTACTGGGGTCAGCTATTACCTGTTCAGCGCCTGTGGGGCATTCCCTACTTTTGGATTTTCTTTAACCCAAATGTGTAATTGTCATGTCTCCTTGAATACTTCACTGTTCCCTCAGAGACATTGCCACAACTTTAAATGATAGAGTTACAGAGTCATTTACGGCATAGAAGGAGGCCATTTGGCCCATCGATCCATGACAGCTCTCCACAGAGCCATGCAGTCAGTCCCACTCCCCGGCTTGACCCCGTAGCCCTGCAAGTCTATTTGCCTCAAGTGGCCAGCCAACTTCCTCTTGAAGAGATTGATCGTCTCCGCTTCCACCACCCTTATAGGCAGCGAGTTCCAGGTCATTACCACCCGCTGCGTAAAAAAAGTTCTTCCTCACATTCCCCCTGCATCTTTTGCCCAAAACCTTCAATCTGTATCCCCTAGTCCTTGTACCATGATGATGTTCTGTTGCTATTTAGCACGTGTAAAGGTGCCTTAACAATCAAGGATAACTAATATAATGGATGATTAACCAAGCTAGATCAATCAAACCTACACCAGACAAACCTATTCATTGTGTTTCTATAAATTACTAAATCTGTGTATGTTTAGAAAAGTTGTGGATTATTATAGCTCTCCATTGCTCTTATAACCTTGGTTTCTTACAGCAGCTCAGGAGAGATATTATGGCTCTGTGCAGTTATTACAGTTCTTGATTGTTATTATGGGACTGGATTCTTACTACAGCTCAGAGGAGCTTTATGTCTTTGGACAGTTGTTATGGTTCTGGATTGGTATTACCAACCCTTGACCCGCTCAACTTTGGAAACTAATGCCCCACCTGCAACCTCCCTTTCCTCTCTAAAGTCCTTAAACATATTGTCGACCCCCAAATCTGTGCCCATCTTTTCCGGAACTCCATGTTTGAATCCCTCCAATACGGTTTCTGCCCCATCACACTATTGAAACAGCTGTTAGCAAAGTCACAAATGATATCCTATGTGAAAGGTAAACTTTCCCTTCTTGTCCTTTGCAACCTGTCTGCAGCCTTTGACATGGTTGACCACACCATCCTCCTCCAACGCCTCTCCACTGTTGTCCAGTTGAGGGAGATGGCTCTCGCATGGTTCCATTCTTATCTATCTAATCGTAACCAGAGAATTACTTGCAATGGCTTCTCTTCGCACTCCCGCACTGTTACCTCTTGTGTCCCCCAAGGATCTACCCTCGGCCCCCTCCTATTTCTCATCTACATTCTTCCCTCAGTGATAATCCGAAAGCACAGCGTTAGTTTTCACATGTACACTGACAACACCCAGCTCTACCTCACCACCCACCACCTCTCTCAACCCCTCCACTGACTGTAAATAGTCCAACTGATTGTTTGACATCCAGTACTAGATGAGCAGAAATTTCCGAAAAAACTATATATTGGGAAGACTGAAACTATTGTCTTTGGTCCCTGCCATAAACTCTGTCCCCTGGGGACTGACTCCATCCCTCTCCCTGGCTAGTGTCTGAGGCTGAACAAGCCTGTTCTTTATCTTGCTTTCATATTTGACCCTGAATATGCTACCAACCACATATCCACACTATCACTGAGACCGTCTAGTTCCACCTATGCTAACACCTCCCAACTCCACCACTGCCTCAGCTCATCTGCTGCTGAAACCCTCATTCAGGCTTTTATTACCTCTAGACTTGATGATGCCAATGCACTCCTGGCTGGTCTCCCACAGTCTACTCTCCACAAACTGGAGTGCATACAAAACTGTGCTGCCCGTGTCTTAACTCGCACCAAGTCTGTTCACATATCACCTCTGTGCTCATTGACCTGCATTGGCTCCCAATCAAGCAATTTCTTGATTTTAAAATTTTTCATCCTCATTTTCAAATCCCTCCATGGCCTCGCCCACTCCCTATCTCTGTAATCTCCTGCAGCCCCACAAGAGATATTTGCACTACTTCAATTCTAGCCTCTTGGGCATCTCCCAATTTAATCGCTCTACCGTTGGTGACAGCATAGGCCCTAAAGTCTGGAGTTCCCTCCCGCAATCTCTTCAGCTCTCTTTCCTCCTTTAAGACTCTCTTTAAAACCTACCTATTTCATCAAGCTTTTGGTCATCTCACCTAATATAATCATATGTGGCTTTTTCTTTTCCTTGACTATCGCTCTCGTGAAGCACCTTGAGATGTTTTATAACATTGCAGGTACTCTATAAGTTGGTATTGTTGTTAATATGTCACTGGATAGTTATGCCAGCTCTGGATTATTATTATGGCCTAGTTTGCTATTACAGCTCTGGACTGATTTACAGACTTGGAGAGGTTTTACAACTCTGATTTCAGATATTACAGCTCTGGCTTATTCTTAGAGATTTGGAATGCTATACAGCTGTGGAGTGTTATCTGATTGATATTACTGCTGTGGATTGTAATTAGATCTCTGGATGTTGTTACTCCACTGCATAGATATTATGGCCGTAGACTCTTATTACAGGACAGTATCTTTATTATACTTCTGGATTGATATTACAGCTTTGGAACCTTTTTTATTCGTTCATGGGATGTGAGCATTGTTGGAAAGGCAAGCAAACATTGTCCATGTTTAATTGTCCTTGAGAAGGTGGTGGTGAGCTGCCTTCTTGAACCACTGTAGTCCATGCAGTGACACAGTGCTGTTAGGAAGGGAGTTCCGGGATTTTGACTCAGTGACAGTGAAGGAACGGCGATAGAGTTCCAAGTCCGGATGGTGTGTGACTTGGAGGAGACCTTGCAGATGGTAATGTTCCCATGTGTCTGCTGCCCTTGTGCTTCTAGGTGGTTGAGGTTGCAGGTTTGGAAGGTGTTGTTGAAGAAACTTTGGTGAGTTGCTGCAGTGCATCTTATGGATGGTACACACTACTGCTACTGTGTGCCGGTGGTGGAGAGAGTGAATGTTTAAGGTGATGGATGGGGTGCCGATCAAATGGGTTGTTTTGTTCTCAATGGTGTGAAGCTTCTTCAGTGTTGTTGAAGTGCACTAATTCTGTTAAGTGGAGAGTATTCCATCACACTCCTGACTTGTGCCTTGTAAATGGTGGACAGGCTCTGGGGAGTCAGGAGGTGAATTACTTGCCACAGAATATGGGGAACATGGGAAATAGGAGCAGGAGTAGGCCATTCGGCCTTCTGAGCCTGGTCCGCCATTCGACTAGATCTTGGATGATCTTCTACCACAACACCATTTTCCCGCACTATCCCCACATCCCTTGATATCTATAATATCTAGAAACCTATGGATCTCTGTCTTGAACATAGTCAATGACTGAGCCGCCACAGCCCTCTGGGATGGGGAATTCCAAAGATTCAACACCCTTTGAATGAAATAATTCCTCCTCATCTCACTCCTAAATGGCCTACCTCTTATTCTGAGACTGTGGCCAGAATTTTACTCCCCCCGCCCCCAAAGAGCAGGTTGGTGGTGGTGGGGGGGGGGGGGTGCTAAAATGGAGTGGGAGGCTCGGGGGGCTCTTCCCAACCCGCTGCCGCCTCCGCACCATTTTACGCAGGGCGGCAGTGGTGAAAACCAGCCCGCCCGCCCCAGGCCAATCAAGGTCCTTACGTGGCCACTTAACGGTCACTTAAGGGCCTCTGCCGCCGCCATGGGGATTTTACCCTTGGCCGATCAGGCAGCCCAGGACTGAGAAAAGCCGCCTGACAAAAGCAGGCGGTTTTCTGACAGCCTGGGGTGGGGGGGCGGTGGGGGGGGGGTGGCCTCATGATCAGACAGCCTGTGCCCGACGGAGGGCCGCCCCAATGCCTCAACCACCCCCAATGCCCAACACCCCCATCCCCCCCCCCCCCCACAAACGACCATCAGTACCTCGCCGGGGCCCGACTGATCACTCATGGTCAGGCCACAAAAACGTACCTTTTCCCAGAGCGTCCTTCCTCTTCGTGTTGATGCTGGGCTGCAGTCTCAGCAGTGGCCATCGTTCCCGGTGGCGCTGCTAGGACTAAGAGTTGCTGGCCCACTGATTGGCTGGCAGCTCCATTAGGCAGGATTTCCTGCTTCAATGAGGTGAAAGTTCCGCCTCATACCAATTAAAGGCCTGGGGACTGTAAAATGCGGTCTGAATCCCCAGGCCAGGCGGAGGCGGGATCGCCAGATACTTCTCAGTCGGTGGACGGCTATCATCCGACTAAAGTAAAATTCCAGCCTGTGTCCCCTGGTTCTAGACTCCATAGCCAGGGGAAATATCCTTCCTGTATCAACCCTGTTGAGCCCTGTAGGAATTTTGTATGCTTCAATGAGATCACCTCTTATTCTTCTAAACTCCTGAGAATAAAGGCCCATTCTCCTCAATCTCTCCTCATAGGACAATCCTGCCATCCTTAGGTAAGGAGACAGAAACTGTACACAATACGCCTGGTGCGGTCTCACCAAGGCTCTTTAGAATTGCAGTAAAACTTCTTTACTCCTGCACTCAAATCCTCTTGCAATGAAGCCCAACATACTATTTGCCTTCCTAATTGCTTGCTGCAACTGCATGTTAGCTTTCAGTGACTTATTGACAAGGGACACCCAGGTCCCTTTGAACATCAATACTTCCCAATCTCTCACCATTTAAGAAATACTCTGCATTTCTGTTTTTCCCACCAAAGTGGATAAATTCACATTTTTCAACATTATATTTCATCTGCCACGTTCTTGCCCACTCATTTCGCTTGTCTCGATCCCCTTGAAGCCTCCTTGCCTCGTCCTCACAACTCACATTCCCACCTAGTTTTGTGTCATCACATTCAAATCATTAATATATATTGTGAACAGCTGGGGCCCAAGCACTGCTCCTTGTGGTACCCCACTAGTCACAGCCTACTAACCTGAGAATAACCTGTTTATTCCTACTCTCTGTTTTCTGTCTGTTAACCAATCCTCACTCCATTCCAGTATATTACCCCCAATCCCATGTGTTCTTATTTTGCTTACTAACCTCCTGTGTGGGACCTTATCGAAAGCCTTATGAAAATCCAAATACGCCACTTCCATTGGTTCCCCCTTATCTATTCTGCTTGTTACATCCTCAAAAAACTCTAACAGGTTGTCAAACATGATTTCCCTTTCAAAAATCCATGTTGAATCTGCCCAATCTGACCATTGTTTTCCAAGTGTCCAATGATCACAATTTTTATAATAGATTCTAGCATTTTCCCTACTACTGATGTTAGGCTAACAGGTCTGTCGTTCCCCATAATTAGTGGGGTTACATTTGCTACCTTCCAATCTTCAGGAACCATTCCAGAATCTATAGAATTTTGGAAGATGATCACCAATGCATCCACTATCTCGACAGTCACCTCTTCCAACACTCTGGGATGTAGATCATCAGGTCCAGGGGATTGATCAACTTTCAGTCCCATTAATTTCTCCAGTGCTACCTTTTTACTAATTTCTTTCAATTTCTCATTCTCACTAGTCCTTTGGTTTTTTAGTATTTCTGGGAGATTTTTTGCATCTTCCTCCAGACTCTGACCTGTTCTTTTAGCCACAGTATTTATGTGGTTGGTCCAGTTAAGTTTCTGGTCAATTGTAACCCCCAGGTTGATGGTGGGGCATTCAGCAAGGGAAATGCCATTGAATGTCAAAGGCGGATGGTTAGATTCTCTCTTGTTACAGCTGGTCATTGTCTGGCACTTGTGTGGCGTAAATGTCAAGCCTGAATGTTCTCCTGGTTTTGCTGCATGCAGACACAGACTGCTTCAGTATCTGAGGGGTTGCAAATGGTGCTGAGCACAGTGCAATCATCAACCAACATCCCCATTTCTGACTTTATGATGGAGACAAGGTCATTGATGAAGCAACTGAAGATGATTGGGCCTAGGACTCTACCTTGAGGAATTACTGCAGTGATGTCCTGAGGCTGAGATGATTGGCCACCAAAAACCACAACCATCTTCCTTTGTGCTCGGTGTGACTCCAACCAGTGGAGAGTTTTCCTCCTAATTCCCATTGATTTGCAGAGTCATTGAGTCATGGGGGGAGTTTTATGCTCTCCCCCACAGGGGTTTGGCAGCGGGGAGAGCATACAATCAGGCGGGATAGTGGCAGGGTGGGGGGGGGGGGGCGAGTGTGGGACTGCCCGCTGCCAATTGAGGTCTTTAAGTTGGCAATTAACACTCAATTAATGGCCTCATTCTACCACCGCCCTTATTAGCCTAGCAGCGGGCGGGTCTGTCGCCGGACAGAAAGCCTGCCAAGAAAACCCGTGCAGGTTGCTTTCCAGCTCTGGGGAGGGGGTTCCCTCATTAAAAGGCACTTAGTATCTGATCGAGGGACCATGCCTTAGGATGGGGTGGTGGGGCACTGACAGCTACCCCCTGCCCTTGCTGTCAACCCCTCTACACCACCCTCCCCCTTGACCCCCCCCCGCCCCCCCCCCCCCCACCTTGCGAAAACCCTCTCTCCCTGACTCTCATGCGGCCTGGGCCCAATGTCTCTGGTGAGTGCTCTACAGGCAGCAGCTACTGCCTCCGCAAACAGGATTTCCGTCGCTGGGGTCCTTAATCCCAGGGAAGGCCCACCACTGTCCACTTAAGTGCCTAATTGGCACTTGATCCAGCAGACCTTTCTCAGAGGAGGCGACGCGGGGCTCTTGCCAGCGCTTTATCCAGTGGCCGAGACCCCCATCGTCCAGATAAAATCCCGGCCATTGAGTCAGTACAGCACAGAATGAGGCCATTCGGCCCATGACTTCAGTTTTGCCATGATGTCAAAGCAGTTACTCTCACCTCAACTCTGGAATTCAGCTCTTTTGTGCATATTTGGACTGAGGCTGTAATGAGGTTTGGAGCTGAGTGACCCTGGCGGAACCCAAACTGAGTATCGGTGAGCAGGTTATTGCTGAGTAAGTGCCACTTGATAGCACTGTAGATGACACCTTCCATCACTTTGCTGACGATTGGGAGTGGGCTGATGTGGCTGTAATTGGCTGGTTTGTAACAGGTTTTAATCCAGACTTTACAGCTCTGGAATATTAGTAAAGCTCAAGATCTGTCTTGTGTTGCTTTTCTCACTGTGTACTTTTTGGGATGTAGCTTATATTATAGCCTTTTGATTCTCTGATATCTCTGTGATAATGCTGAGGGTTTTGCTGATTACATACTGTTTCCACTGAGTCAAAATTTTCTGAATGCCCTTAAGATATAAAGTTTAGAATGTAGACATTCCTCCCTATTCTAATCCCCTGTCTTGAAAGTGCAGACACTACCGAGGGACATGGATGCTGGGCACCCTCTAGTCCCTCTCCCAACTGCTCATACTTCATGTTTAAATATAACTATAGGGATCGTTGATTAACAATCACACTCGGGATTCCACATGCACATTCCATCAGGAGTCTACAGATATCAAGCAAGATTGGGATCCTTAGATGATTTTTTCCCCCCTTCCTATCACATGGACATTCAGGTCAAGTTCATCATCCTCAACAATGCTACAGTTGAGATCAGTGCAGTTAACACGAAGCAACGATGCTGGAGCCATATTGGTCTGTATGGATTAGCAATGCAATTACCCACTGAGCCACTGGAGAGAGCTCCACACTTAAACTAAAGACAGGAGAACATCACAGGGCCATTGCATCAAAAGCAAATGTATGTTTATCTTCTTGGTTAGGCTACAATATCAGAATCCACTCAGCAATGTGTGTGTATAAGAGTTGAAAGCACATCACAGAGGATTTACCAGCAGATGAGCAAACTAGCAAAGAATGCTGGGGAGATTCTAAATGATAATTTTACAAAGCAAGGCTGTGAAGTGAATAATGAAGATTCATCACTAAACCTTTATTGGACTGATGAAGTGCTATCAGGTTATTGCAGCAGAAATGATGAATATTGTGATCTGATTCTTGCTATGAACAAAATCTCATAAAACAGCACTAAACACAATCCCACAACACAGTCCTGGACACAATCCCACAAAACAGCCCTAAACACAATCCCACAACACCAGACCTGAACATAATCCTGAACACAATCCCACAACACAGTCCTGAACACAATCCCACAACACAGTCTTGAACACAATCCCACAACACAGACCTGAACACAATCCCACAACACAGACCTGAACACAATCCGACAGCACAGTCCTGAACACAATCCTACAGCACAGTCCTGAACACAATTCTACATGACAGCTCTGAACACAATCCCACAACACTGTCGTAAACACAATCCAACAACACAGTCATAAACACAACCCCACAACACAGTCCGGAACACAATCCCACAACACAGACCTGAACACAATTCCACAACAGTCGTGAACACAATCCACAACACAGCTCTGAACACAAGCCCACAACACAGTCGTGAACACAATCCCACAACACAGCCCTGAACACAATCCCACAACACAGCTCTGAACACAATCCCACATCACAGACCTGAACACAATTCCACAACAGTCGTGAACACAATCCCACAACACAGCCCTGAACACATATCCCACAACACAGATGTGAACACAATCCACAACACAGCTCTGAACACAATCCCACAACACAGCTCTGAACACAATCCACAACACAGCTCTGAACACTATCCTACAAGACAGTCCTGAACACAATCCCACAACACAGTCCTGAACACAATTCCACAACACAGTCCTGAACACAATATCACAACACAGCCCTGAGCACAATCCTGCAACAGCCCTGAACACAATCCCACAACAGTCGTGAACACAATCCACAACACAGCTCTGAACACAATCCTACAAAACAGTCCTGAACACAATGCCACAACATAGTCCTGCACACAATCCCACAACACAGCCCTGAACACAATCCCACAACACAGCCCTGAACACAATCACACAACACTGCCCTGAACACAATTCCACAACAGTCGTGAACACAATCCACAACACAGCTCTGAACACAATCCCACAACACAGTCGTGAACACAATCCCACAACACAGCCCTGAACACAATCCCACAACACAGCTCTGAACACAATCCCACATCACAGACCTGAACACAATTCCACAACAGTCGTGAACACAATCCCACAACACAGCCCTGAACACATATCCCACAACACAGATGTGAACACAATCCACAACACAGCTCTGAACACAATCCCACAACACAGCTCTGAACACAATCCACAACACAGCTCTGAACACTATCCTACAAGACAGTCCTGAACACAATCCCACAACACAGTCCTGAACACAATTCCACAACACAGTCCTGAACACAATATCACAACACAGCCCTGAGCACAATCCTGCAACAGCCCTGAACACAATCCCACAACAGTCGTGAACACAATCCACAACACAGCTCTGAACACAATCCTACAAAACAGTCCTGAACACAATGCCACAACATAGTCCTGCACACAATCCCACAACACAGCCCTGAACACAATCCCACAACACAGCCCTGAACACAATCACACAACACTGCCCTGAACACAATCCCACAACACAGTCCTGAACACAATTCCACAACACAGTCCTGAACACAATATCACAACACAGCCCTGAACACAATCCCGCAACAGCCCTGAACACAATCCCACAACACAGCTCTGAACACAATCCTACAAAACAGTCCTGAACACAATCCCACAACACAGTCCTGAACACAATCCCACAACGCAGATCTGAACACAATTCCACAACACAGTCCTGAACACAATGCCACAACACAGTCCTGTACACAATCCCACAACACAGCCCTGAACACAATCCCACAACACAGCCCTGAACACAATCACTCAACACAGCCCTGGACACAATCCCACAACACAGTCCTGAACAGAATCCCACAATACAGCCCTGAACACAATCCCACAACAAAGTCCTGAACACAATCCCACAACACAGTCGTGAACACAATCCCACAACACAGTCCTGAACACAATCCCACAACACAGCCCTGAACACAATCCCATAACTCAGTCCTGAACACAATCCCACAACACAGTCGTGAACACAATCCCACAACAAAGTCCTGAACACAATTCCACAACACATCCTGTTCACAGTCCCACAACACAGTTCTGAACACAATCCCACAACACAGCCCTGAACACAATCCCACAACACAGTCCTGAACACAATCCTACAACACAGGCTTGAACACAATCCCACAACACATACTCAACCCAATCCCAAAACACGGTCTTGGACACAATACCACAACACAGCCCTGAACACAATCCCACAACTAGGCCTTAATACAATCCCACTACAAAGTCCTGAACACAATCCCACAACACTGCCTGAACACAATCCACAACACAAACCTGAACACAATCCCACAACACAGTCGTGAACACAATCCACAACACAGCTCTGAACATTATGCTACAACACAGCTCTGAACACAATTCCACAACTCAGTCCTGAGCACAATGCCACAACACAGTCCTGAGCACAATCCTACAACACAGCTCTGAACACAATCCCACAACACAGTCCTGAACACAATCCCACAACACAGCCCCGAACACAATCCCACAACACAGCCCTGGACAGAATCCCACAACAAAGTCCTGAACACAATCCCACAACACAGCCCTGAACACAATCCCATAACTCAGTCCTGAACACAATCCAACAACACAGTCGTAAACACAACCCCACAACACAGTCCGGAACACAATCCCACAACACAGACCTGAACACAATTCCACAACAGTCGTGAACACAATCCACAACACAGCTCTGAACACAATCCCACAACACAGTCGTGAACACAATCCCACAACACAGCCCTGAACACAATCCCACAACACAGCTCTGAACACAATCCCACATCACAGACCTGAACACAATTCCACAACAGTCGTGAACACAATCCACAACACAGCTCTGAACACAATCCCACAACACAGTCCTGAACACAATCCCACAACAAAGCTCTGAACACAATCCCACAACAAATTCCTGAACACAATCCCACAACATAGTTGTGAACACAATCCACAACACAGCTCTGAACACAATGCCACAACACAGCCCTAAACACAATCCCAAATCACAGCTCTTAACACAATCCCACAACACAGGCCTGAACACAATCCCACAACACACTCCTGAACACAATCCCACAACACAGCCCTGAACACATATCCCACAACATAGATGTGAACACAATCCCACAACACAGTCCTGAACACAATTCCACAACACAGTCCTGAACACAATATCACAACACAGCCCTGAACACAATCCTACAACAGCCCTGAACACATATCCCACAACACAGATGTGAACACAATCCCACAACACAGTCCTGAACACAATTCCACAACACAGTCCTGAACACAATATCACAACACAGCCCTGAACACAATCCTGCAACAGCCCTGAACACAATCCCACAACAGTCGTGAACACAATCCACAACACAGCTCTGAACACAATCCTACAAAACAGTCCTTAACACAATGCCACAACATAGTCCTGCACACAATCCCACAACACAGCCCTGAACACAATCCCACAACACAGCCCTGAACACAATCACACAACACTGCCCTGAACACAATCCCACAACACAGTCCTGAACACAATTCCACAACACAGCCCTGAACACAATCACACAACACAGCTCTGAACACAATCCCACAACACAGCTCTGAACACAATCCACAACACAGCTCTGAACACTATCCTACAAGACAGTCCTGAACACAATATCACAACACAGCCCTGAACACAATCCCGCAACAGCCCTGAACACAATCCCACAACAGTCGTGAACACAATCCACAACACAGCTCTGAACACAATCCTACAAAACAGTCCTGAACACAATGCCACAACATAGTCCTGCACACAATCCCACAACACAGCCCTGAACACAATCCCACAACACAGCCCTGAACACAATCACACAACACTGCCCTGAACACAATCCCACAACAGCCCTGAACACAATCCCACAACACCGCTCTGAACACAATCCTACAAAACAGTCCTGAACACAATCCCACAACACAGTCCTGAACACAATCCCACAACGCAGATCTGAACACAATTCCACAACACAGTCCTGAACACAATGCCACAACACAGTCCTGTACACAATCCCACAACACAGCCCTGAACACAATCCCACAACACAGCCCTGAACACAATCACTCAACACAGCCCTGAACACAATCCCACAACACAGTCCTGAACAGAATCCCACAACACAGCCCTGAACACAATCCCACAACAAAGTCCTGAACACAATCCCACAACACAGTCGTGAACACAATCCCACAACACAGTCCTGAACACATTCCCACAACACAGCCATGAACACAATCCCACAACACATACTCAACCCAATCCCAAAACACGGTCTTGGACACAATACCACAACACAGCCCTGAACACAATCCCACAACTAGGCCTTAATACAATCCCACTACAAAGTCCTGAACACAATCCCACAACACTGCCTGAACACAATCCACAACACAAACCTGAACACAATCCCACAACACAATCGTGAACACAATCCACAACACAGCTCTGAACATTATGCTACAACACAGCTCTGAACACAATTCCACAACACAGTCCTGAGCACAATGCCACAACACAGTCCTGAGCACAATCCTACAACACAGCTCTGAACACAATCCCACAACACAGTCCTGAACACAATCCCACAACACAGCCCTGAACACAATCCCACAACACAGCCCTGGACAGAATCCCACAACAAAGTCCTGAACACAATCCCACAACACAGCCCTGAACACAATCCAACAACACAGTCGTAAACACAACCCCACAACACAGTCCGGAACACAATCCCACAACACAGACCTGAACACAATTCCACAACAGTCGTGAACACAATCCACAACACAGCTCTGAACACAATCCCACAACACAGTCCTGAGCACAATGCCACAACACAGTCCTGAGCACAATCCTACAACACAGCCCTGAACACAATCCCACAACACAGCCCTGAACACAATCACACAACACTGCCCTGAACACAATCCCACAACAGCCCTGAACACAATCCCACAACACCGCTCTGAACACAATCCTACAAAACAGTCCTGAACACAATCCCACAACACAGTCCTGAACACAATCCCACAACGCAGATCTGAACACAATTCCACAACACAGTCCTGAACACAATGCCACAACACAGTCCTGTACACAATCCCACAACACAGCCCTGAACACAATCCCACAACACAGCCCTGAACACAATCACTCAACACAGCCCTGAACACAATCCCACAACACAGTCCTGAACAGAATCCCACAACACAGCCCTGAACACAATCCCACAACAAAGTCCTGAACACAATCCAACAACACAGTCGTAAACACAACCCCACAACACAGTCCGGAACACAATCCCACAACACAGACCTGAACACAATTCCACAACAGTCGTGAACACAATCCACAACACAGCTCTGAACACAATCCCACAACACAGTCGTGAACACAATCCCACAACACAGCCCTGAACACAATCCCACAACACAGCTCTGAACACAATCCCACATCACAGACCTGAACACAATTCCACAACAGTCGTGAACACAATCCACAACACAGCTCTGAACACAATCCCACAACACAGTCCTGAACACAATCCCACAACAAAGCTCTGAACACAATCCCACAACAAATTCCTGAACACAATCCCACAACATAGTTGTGAACACAATCCACAACACAGCTCTGAACACAATGCCACAACACAGCCCTAAACACAATCCCAAATCACAGCTCTTAACACAATCCCACAACACAGGCCTGAACACAATCCCACAACACACTCCTGAACACAATCCCACAACACAGCCCTGAACACATATCCCACAACACAGATGTGAACACAATCCCACAACACAGTCCTGAACACAATTCCACAACACAGTCCTGAACACAATATCACAACACAGCCCTGAACACAATCCTACAACAGCCCTGAACACATATCCCACAACACAGATGTGAACACAATCCCACAACACAGTCCTGAACACAATTCCACAACACAGTCCTGAACACAATATCACAACACAGCCCTGAACACAATCCTGCAACAGCCCTGAACACAATCCCACAACAGTCGTGAACACAATCCACAACACAGCTCTGAACACAATCCTACAAAACAGTCCTGAACACAATGCCACAACATAGTCCTGCACACAATCCCACAACACAGCCCTGAACACAATCCCACAACACAGCCCTGAACACAATCACACAACACTGCCCTGAACACAATCCCACAACACAGTCCTGAACACAATTCCACAACACAGCCCTGAACACAATCACACAACACAGCTCTGAACACAATCCCACAACACAGCTCTGAACACAATCCACAACACAGCTCTGAACACTATCCTACAAGACAGTCCTGAACACAATATCACAACACAGCCCTGAACACAATCCCGCAACAGCCCTGAACACAATCCCACAACAGTCGTGAACACAATCCACAACACAGCTCTGAACACAATCCTACAAAACAGTCCTGAACACAATGCCACAACATAGTCCTGCACACAATCCCACAACACAGCCCTGAACACAATCCCACAACACAGCCCTGAACACAATCACACAACACTGCCCTGAACACAATCCCACAACAGCCCTGAACACAATCCCACAACACCGCTCTGAACACAATCCTACAAAACAGTCCTGAACACAATCCCACAACACAGTCCTGAACACAATCCCACAACGCAGATCTGAACACAATTCCACAACACAGTCCTGAACACAATGCCACAACACAGTCCTGTACACAATCCCACAACACAGCCCTGAACACAATCCCACAACACAGCCCTGAACACAATCACTCAACACAGCCCTGAACACAATCCCACAACACAGTCCTGAACAGAATCCCACAACACAGCCCTGAACACAATCCCACAACAAAGTCCTGAACACAATCCCACAACACAGTCGTGAACACAATCCCACAACACAGTCCTGAACACATTCCCACAACACAGCCATGAACACAATCCCACAACACATACTCAACCCAATCCCAAAACACGGTCTTGGACACAATACCACAACACAGCCCTGAACACAATCCCACAACTAGGCCTTAATACAATCCCACTACAAAGTCCTGAACACAATCCCACAACACTGCCTGAACACAATCCACAACACAAACCTGAACACAATCCCACAACACAATCGTGAACACAATCCACAACACAGCTCTGAACATTATGCTACAACACAGCTCTGAACACAATTCCACAACACAGTCCTGAGCACAATGCCACAACACAGTCCTGAGCACAATCCTACAACACAGCTCTGAACACAATCCCACAACACAGTCCTGAACACAATCCCACAACACAGCCCTGAACACAATCCCACAACACAGCCCTGGACAGAATCCCACAACAAAGTCCTGAACACAATCCCACAACACAGCCCTGAACACAATCCCATAACTCAGTCCTGAACACAATCCAACAACACAGTCGTAAACACAACCCCACAACACAGTCCGGAACACAATCCCACAACACAGACCTGAACACAATTCCACAACAGTCGTGAACACAATCCACAACACAGCTCTGAACACAATCCCACAACACAGTCCTGAGCACAATGCCACAACACAGTCCTGAGCACAATCCTACAACACAGCCCTGAACACAATCCCACAACACAGCCCTGAACACAATCACACAACACTGCCCTGAACACAATCCCACAACAGCCCTGAACACAATCCCACAACACCGCTCTGAACACAATCCTACAAAACAGTCCTGAACACAATCCCACAACACAGTCCTGAACACAATCCCACAACGCAGATCTGAACACAATTCCACAACACAGTCCTGAACACAATGCCACAACACAGTCCTGTACACAATCCCACAACACAGCCCTGAACACAATCCCACAACACAGCCCTGAACACAATCACTCAACACAGCCCTGAACACAATCCCACAACACAGTCCTGAACAGAATCCCACAACACAGCCCTGAACACAATCCCACAACAAAGTCCTGAACACAATCCCACAACACAGTCGTGAACACAATCCCACAACACAGTCCTGAACACATTCCCACAACACAGCCATGAACACAATCCCACAACACATACTCAACCCAATCCCAAAACACGGTCTTGGACACAATACCACAACACAGCCCTGAACACAATCCCACAACTAGGCCTTAATACAATCCCACTACAAAGTCCTGAACACAATCCCACAACACTGCCTGAACACAATCCACAACACAAACCTGAACACAATCCCACAACACAATCGTGAACACAATCCACAACACAGCTCTGAACATTATGCTACAACACAGCTCTGAACACAATTCCACAACACAGTCCTGAGCACAATGCCACAACACAGTCCTGAGCACAATCCTACAACACAGCTCTGAACACAATCCCACAACACAGTCCTGAACACAATCCCACAACACAGCCCTGAACACAATCACTCAACACAGCCCTGGACAGAATCCCACAACAAAGTCCTGAACACAATCCCACAACACAGCCCTGAACACAATCCCATAACTCAGTCCTGAACACAATCCAACAACACAGTCGTAAACACAACCCCACAACACAGTCCGGAACACAATCCCACAACACAGACCTGAACACAATTCCACAACAGTCGTGAACACAATCCACAACACAGCTCTGAACACAATCCCACAACACAGTCGTGAACACAATCCCACAACACAGCCCTGAACACAATCCCACAACACAGCTCTGAACACAATCCCACATCACAGACCTGAACACAATTCCACAACAGTCGTGAACACAATCCACAACACAGCTCTGAACACAATCCCACAACACAGTCGTGAACACAATCCCACAACACAGCTCTGAACACAATCCCACATCACAGACCTGAACACAATTCCACAACAGTCGTGAACACAATCCACAACACAGCTCTGAACACAATCCCACAACACAGTCCTGAACACAATCCCACAACAAAGCTCTGAACACAATCCCACAACAAATTCCTGAACACAATCCCACAACATGGTTGTGAACACAATCCACAACACAGCTCTGAACACAATGCCACAACACAGCCCTAAACACAATCCCAAATCACAGCTCTTAACACAATCCCACAACACAGGCCTGAACACAATCCCACAACACACTCCTGAACACAATCCCACAACACAGCCCTGAACACATATCCCACAACACAGATGTGAACACAATCCCACAACACAGTCCTGAACACAATTCCACAACACAGTCCTGAACACAATATCACAACACAGCCCTGAACACAATCCTACAACAGCCCTGAACACATATCCCACAACACAGATGTGAACACAATCCCACAACACAGTCCTGAACACAATTCCACAACACAGTCCTGAACACAATATCACAACACAGCCCTGAACACAATCCTGCAACAGCCCTGAACACAATCCCACAACAGTCGTGAACACAATCCACAACACAGCTCTGAACACAATCCTACAAAACAGTCCTGAACACAATGCCACAACATAGTCCCGCACACAATCCCACAACACAGCCCTGAACACAATCCCACAACACAGCCCTGAACACAATCACACAACACTGCCCTGAACACAATCCCACAACACAGTCCTGAACACAATTCCACAACACAGCCCTGAACACAATCACACAACACAGCTCTGAACACAATCCCACAACACAGCTCTGAACACAATCCACAACACAGCTCTGAACACTATCCTACAAGACAGTCCTGAACACAATATCACAACACAGCCCTGAACACAATCCCGCAACAGCCCTGAACACAATCCCACAACAGTCGTGAACACAATCCACAACACAGCTCTGAACACAATCCTACAAAACAGTCCTGAACACAATGCCACAACATAGTCCTGCACACAATCCCACAACACAGCCCTGAACACAATCCCACAACACAGCCCTGAACACAATCACACAACACTGCCCTGAACACAATCCCGCAACAGCCCTGAACACAATCCCACAACACCGCTCTGAACACAATCCTACAAAACAGTCCTGAACACAATCCCACAACACAGTCCTGAACACAATCCCACAACGCAGATCTGAACACAATTCCACAACACAGTCCTGAACACAATGCCACAACACAGTCCTGTACACAATCCCACAACACAGCCCTGAACACAATCCCACAACACAGCCCTGAACACAATCACTCAACACAGCCCTGAACACAATCCCACAACACAGTCCTGAACAGAATCCCACAACACAGCCCTGAACACAATCCCACAACAAAGTCCTGAACACAATCCCACAACACAGTCGTGAACACAATCCCACAACACAGTCCTGAACACATTCCCACAACACAGCCATGAACACAATCCCATAACTCAGTCCTGAACACAATCCCACAACACAGTCATGAACACAATCCCACAACAAAGTCCTGAACACAATTCCACAACACATTCTGTTCACAGTCCCACAACACAGTTCTGAACACAATCCCACAACACAGCCCTGAACACAATCCCACAACACAGTCCTGAACACAATATCACAACAGTCGTGAACACAATCCACAACACAGCTCTGAACACAATCCTACAAAACAGTCCTGAACACAATGCCACAACATAGTCCTGCACACAATCCCACAACACAGCCCTGAACACAATCCCACAACACAGCCCTGAACACAATCACACAACACTGCCCTGAACACAATCCCACAACACAGTCCTGAACACAATTCCACAACACAGTCCTGAACACAATATCACAACACAGCCCTGAACACAATCCCGCAACAGCCCTGAACACAATCCCACAACACAGCCCTGAACACAATCACTCAACACAGCCCTGAACACAATCCCACAACACAGTCCTGAACAGAATCCCACAACACAGCCCTGAACACAATCCCACAACAAAGTCCTGAACACAATCCCACAACACAGTCGTGAACACAATCCCACAACACAGTCCTGAACACAATCCCACAACACAGCCATGAACACAATCCCATAACTCAGTCCTGAACACAATCCCACAACACAGTCGTGAACACAATCCCACAACAAAGTCCTGAACACAATTCCACAACACATTCTGTTCACAGTCCCACAACACAGTTCTGAACACAATCCCACAACACAGCCCTGAACACAATCCCACAACATATACTAAACCCAATCCCAAAACACGGTCTTGAACACAATACCACAACACAGCCCTGAACACAATCCCACAACTAGGCCTTAATACAATCCCCCAACAAGTCCTGAACACAATCCCACAACACAGCCCTGAACACCATCCCACTAAACAGCTCTGAACACAATCCTACAACATAGTCCTGAACACAATCCCACAACACAGCCTTGAACACAATCCCACAACACTGTCCTGAACACAATCGCCTAACAAAGTCCTGAACACAATCCCACAACACTGCCCTGAACACAATCCCACAACACAGCTCTGAACACAATGCTACAACACAGTCCTGAACACAATCCCACAACACAGTCCTGAATACAATCGCACAACACTGTCCTGAACACAATTCCACAACACAGGCCTGAACACAATGCCACAACACAGTCCTGAACACAATCCTAGAACACAGTCCTGAACACAATCCTAGAACACATCCTGAACACAATCCCAAAACACAGTCGTGAACACGATCCACAACACAGCTCTGAACACAATCCCACAACACAGTCCTAAACACAATCCACAACACAGCTCTGAACACAATCCTACAAGACAGTCCTGAACACAATCCCACAACACAGCCCTGAACACAATCCTACAAAACAGTCCTGAACACAATCCCACAACACAGCCCTGCACACAATCCCACAACAAAGTCCTGAACACAATTCCACAACACATCCTGTACACAATCCCACAACACTGCCCTGAACACAATCCCACAACACAGCCCTGAACACAATCACACAACACATCCCTGAACACAATCCCACAACAAAGTCCTGAACACAATCCCCCAACACAGTCATGAACGCAATCCCCCAACAAAGTCCTGAACACAATCCCACAACACAGCCCTGAACACCATCCCACTAAACAGCTCTGAACACAATCCTACAACATAGTCCTGAACACAATCCCACAACACAGCCTTGAACACAATCCCACAACACTGTCCTGAACACAATCGCCTAACAAAGTGCTGAACACAATCCCACAACACAGCCCTGAACACAATCCCACAACACAGCTCTGAACACAATCCTACAACACAGTCCTGAACACAATCCCACAACACAGTGCTGAATACAATCGCACAACACTGTCCTGAACACAATTCCACAACACAGGCCTGAACACAATGCCACAACACAGTCCTGAACACAATCCTAGAACACAGTCCTGAACACAATCCTAGAACACATCCTGAACACAATCCCAAAACACAGTCGTGAACACGATCCACAACACAGCTCTGAACACAATCCCACAACACAGTCCTAAACACAATCCCACAACACAGCCCTGAACACAATCCTACAAAACAGTCCTGAACACAATCCCACAACACAGCCCTGAATACAATACCATAACTCAGTCCTGAACACAATCCCACAACACAGTCGTGAACACAATCCCACAACACAGTCCTGAACACAACTCTACAGCACAGTCCTGAACGCAATCCCACAACACAGTCCTGAACACAATCCCACAGCACAGTCCTGAACACAATTCTACAGCACAGTCCTGAACACAATCCCACAACACAGCCCTGAACACAATCCTACAGCACAGTCCTGAACACAATCCTACAGCACAGTCCTGAACACAATTCCACAACACAGCCCTGAACACAATCACACAACACAGCTCTGAACACAATCCCACAACACAGCTCTGAACACAATCCACAACACAGCTCTGAACACTATCCTACAAGACAGTCCTGAACACAATATCACAACACAGCCCTGAACACAATCCCGCAACAGCCCTGAACACAATCCCACAACAGTCGTGAACACAATCCACAACACAGCTCTGAACACAATCCTACAAAACAGTCCTGAACACAATGCCACAACATAGTCCTGCACACAATCCCACAACACAGCCCTGAACACAATCCCACAACACAGCCCTGAACACAATCACACAACACTGCCCTGAACACAATCCCGCAACAGCCCTGAACACAATCCCACAACACCGCTCTGAACACAATCCTACAAAACAGTCCTGAACACAATCCCACAACACAGTCCTGAACACAATCCCACAACGCAGATCTGAACACAATTCCACAACACAGTCCTGAACACAATGCCACAACACAGTCCTGTACACAATCCCACAACACAGCCCTGAACACAATCCCACAACACAGCCCTGAACACAATCACTCAACACAGCCCTGAACACAATCCCACAACACAGTCCTGAACAGAATCCCACAACACAGCCCTGAACACAATCCCACAACAAAGTCCTGAACACAATCCCACAACACAGTCGTGAACACAATCCCACAACACAGTCCTGAACACATTCCCACAACACAGCCATGAACACAATCCCATAACTCAGTCCTGAACACAATCCCACAACACAGTCATGAACACAATCCCACAACAAAGTCCTGAACACAATTCCACAACACATTCTGTTCACAGTCCCACAACACAGTTCTGAACACAATCCCACAACACAGCCCTGAACACAATCCCACAACACAGTCCTGAACACAATATCACAACAGTCGTGAACACAATCCACAACACAGCTCTGAACACAATCCTACAAAACAGTCCTGAACACAATGCCACAACATAGTCCTGCACACAATCCCACAACACAGCCCTGAACACAATCCCACAACACAGCCCTGAACACAATCACACAACACTGCCCTGAACACAATCCCACAACACAGTCCTGAACACAATTCCACAACACAGTCCTGAACACAATATCACAACACAGCCCTGAACACAATCCCGCAACAGCCCTGAACACAATCCCACAACACAGCCCTGAACACAATCACTCAACACAGCCCTGAACACAATCCCACAACACAGTCCTGAACAGAATCCCACAACACAGCCCTGAACACAATCCCACAACAAAGTCCTGAACACAATCCCACAACACAGTCGTGAACACAATCCCACAACACAGTCCTGAACACAATCCCACAACACAGCCATGAACACAATCCCATAACTCAGTCCTGAACACAATCCCACAACACAGTCGTGAACACAATCCCACAACAAAGTCCTGAACACAATTCCACAACACATTCTGTTCACAGTCCCACAACACAGTTCTGAACACAATCCCACAACACAGCCCTGAACACAATCCCACAACACAGTCCTGAACACAATCCTACAACACAGTCTTGAACACAATCCCACAACATATACTAAACCCAATCCCAAAACACGGTCTTGAACACAATACCACAACACAGCCCTGAACACAATCCCACAACTAGGCCTTAATACAATCCCCCAACAAGTCCTGAACACAATCCCACAACACAGCCCTGAACACCATCCCACTAAACAGCTCTGAACACAATCCTACAACATAGTCCTGAACACAATCCCACAACACAGCCTTGAACACAATCCCACAACACTGTCCTGAACACAATCGCCTAACAAAGTCCTGAACACAATCCCACAACACTGCCCTGAACACAATCCCACAACACAGCTCTGAACACAATGCTACAACACAGTCCTGAACACAATCCCACAACACAGTCCTGAATACAATCGCACAACACTGTCCTGAACACAATTCCACAACACAGGCCTGAACACAATGCCACAACACAGTCCTGAACACAATCCTAGAACACAATCCTGAACACAATCCTAGAACACATCCTGAACACAATCCCAAAACACAGTCGTGAACACGATCCACAACACAGCTCTGAACACAATCCCACAACACAGTCCTAAACACAATCCACAACACAGCTCTGAACACAATCCTACAAGACAGTCCTGAACACAATCCCACAACACAGCCCTGAACACAATCCTACAAAACAGTCCTGAACACAATCCCACAACACAGCCCTGCACACAATCCCACAACAAAGTCCTGAACACAATTCCACAACACATCCTGTACACAATCCCACAACACTGCCCTGAACACAATCCCACAACACAGCCCTGAACACAATCACACAACACATCCCTGAACACAATCCCACAACAAAGTCCTGAACACAATCCCCCAACACAGTCATGAACGCAATCCCCCAACAAAGTCCTGAACACAATCCCACAACACAGCCCTGAACACCATCCCACTAAACAGCTCTGAACACAATCCTACAACATAGTCCTGAACACAATCCCACAACACAGCCTTGAACACAATCCCACAACACTGTCCTGAACACAATCGCCTAACAAAGTGCTGAACACAATCCCACAACACAGCCCTGAACACAATCCCACAACACAGCTCTGAACACAATCCTACAACACAGTCCTGAACACAATCCCACAACACAGTGCTGAATACAATCGCACAACACTGTCCTGAACACAATTCCACAACACAGGCCTGAACACAATGCCACAACACAGTCCTGAACACAATCCTAGAACACAGTCCTGAACACAATCCTAGAACACATCCTGAACACAATCCCAAAACACAGTCGTGAACACGATCCACAACACAGCTCTGAACACAATCCCACAACACAGTCCTAAACACAATCCCACAACACAGCCCTGAACACAATCCTACAAAACAGTCCTGAACACAATCCCACAACACAGCCCTGAATACAATACCATAACTCAGTCCTGAACACAATCCCACAACACAGTCGTGAACACAATCCCACAACACAGTCCTGAACACAACTCTACAGCACAGTCCTGAACGCAATCCCACAACACAGTCCTGAACACAATCCCACAGCACAGTCCTGAACACAATTCTACAGCACAGTCCTGAACGCAATCCCACAACACAGTCCTGAACACAATCCTACAGCACAGTCCTGAACACAATCCTACAGCACAGTCCTGAACACAATTCTACAGCACAGTCCTGAACGCAATCCTACACACAGTCCTATGTAATATTCGGGTTACTATACACATTGCACCAAGCAAAGATATTAGTTTGTGGGTTAAGGTAACAGGTGTTTATTTACATACGTCTTATCAACTATGGCTGCCACTACAATACTCCTCAGAGGAGACTCCATATAATTCATGACAACACATCCTGTAATAATGCTTACAGTCTATTTACATATCTACGTAGCAACAACCTACATCACATTATATTACATCTCGCCCCAAGTCTCTGACTTCATTCATCAGGTTAAGTAGCACTGTGGCGTTTTCACAGCTCTGCGGCAACGCATTCTCCTTTCACTTGAAGATGTTTGGGGCATGGAATCTCTTAGTTCTTCCTCTTCACTTTCCTGTATTTGAGCGGAACTATTCGATGGCTCCAGTTCTCTATCTCAGTTGTCCTCTGGGTTATCTGTTGATTGTTATATCACCAGTTCATCAACTTTCTGATGACTGATTCTCTTGCATTTCTTCCATTTGTTTCTCCTGTAGATCTGGTACCAATGTTCTTCTGCTCCTTCTTATCATCCCCTGATCAGTCTTTACAACATCTGATCTTGGATATGGTGATTTCTCTATCACTTCTCTGTATCTATTCAGTCTTTAACAGAAACTGATTCTCCAGGTTGGCCGTCTGACAGATTTCTCACTCTGTAGTGTCTATCATAATTCTCAGTTTGAATTGACTGCTCTCTATCCTTTCTCTCCCTCACTTTCTCCAAGTCTTCTGCACTAATTCGTGGCTTCAGTGTAGTTGGGAGAATAGGAAGTTGTGTCTTCAATCTTTTTCCCATTAATAATTCACGTGCGGCTCACCCATTCTGGAGTGGTGTAGATCGATAGCTTAACAGTGCCAGTTGAAAATCTTCATTTTTCTTCAATGACACCGTCACGGTTCGTACACCTCCTTCTGCTTCTCCATTGGCCTGAGGTTACTCGGTGAACTGGTGACGTGAATAAATCCGCAGGTTGAGTCAACTCTTTGAAACTTTTCTTCGCAAATTGCAGCCCATTGTCAGATATCACAATATCTGGAATGCTGCATGCAGGAAAAATTTCTCTTATTCTATCACAAACCTTGTCTTCTTTCTGCAAGATTCTGATTCCACTCAATTTTTTGAGCTGTTGCCAGCAAACTCTTGGTTATTGTTCAAGCAAATGCTTTTACTTCCTTCAGAGGTAAGACATCTCTTTCTTCAGGTCTTCCAATCGTTACTCTTGACAATGCCAACTGCTGTTATTTGTTGTTCAACTGAAACAAATTCGGTCATCGAATTAAACCTTATTAGACTTAGTCGAAACCTTTGTGCCTTGGAGGTAACTTTGCTAGTTCAAATTCAACAATGTGACAAGTAGTTTGTGTTCGGTTTCAATCTTGAAATTAAGGCTCAATAAGTAGTCTGAAAATGTTTTTGCATGTTCACATTGCTGCTAATGCTTCCTTCTCAATGACTGCTCGGTTTTAGTTAACAAACACAGGTCTGCATTTTCCATCCTTCTGGATTTGGAACAAGACTGCACCTAATCCTGTTGCTGATGCATCTGCTGCAATTATGGTCATTAGCTCTGGATCATAGTGCGCTAACACCCCTGACGATCCCTTCAATTTTCTCAAAGGATTTTTTCTGGCTTTCTCCCCAATATATTACATGCTCTTTAACAGTTGTCACAAGGGCTCGTTTATCATAACTAAATTTGGTAAGAATTTCCCTACCTGATTCATCATTCCCAAGAATCTTTGTAGTTCTGTTATGTTCTTTAGTTCTGGGAAATCTTTTATTGCTTTCGTCTTCTGTGGATCTGCCTTGATTTCTGATCCATCAATTATGTGACCAAGGAAATTCACTGTTGTCTGTGAAAATACACACGTCCCATTTCACATGAGGTCTGCTTCTTCTAGTCTTTGTAATACACCTCTTACCCTTGTGTCATGTTTCTTTTGGTTTGCTCTGTGAGTTAGGATGTCAGCTATGTGACAGATTATTCCCTCTAAGCCTTCCAGGGTTCTTGACATCGTTCACTGAAAGATCTCCAGTGCCAATGTTATACCAAATGATAACCTGTTGAAACAAAGTGTCCCAAATGATGTTATAAATGCTGTCAATAATTTAGACTCTTCGTCCAATGGTAACCACCAGAATCCACTGTTTACATCTCAGTTTGTAAATAGCGGGCTTTTTCTCTGTTTTGCTAAACTTCCATCCACCGATGCCATAGAGTGGATCTCTCTCTACTGCTTTATTGAGTGAAGTCTACACAGATTCTTATGGATCCATTTGGTTTCTTCACTGGAACCATACCAGAACACCATCTAATTGGTTTAGCTACTGCTGATATCACTCCTTGGTTCTCCACCGCTTCTATTTCTTTTATAACCTTTTCCAGGAGTGGATATGGGTCCTTTCTCAGTGTGAATAACAAACAGGCTCTGTCACTTTTTTCAGGCTTATTTGATATTCTGTCTTCAATTTTCCCAATCCTCGAAATCTCTTAGACGGTTCTCTTGTCCCTTAATTTTTTCTACCCTACTTATCAGTTGTAGGTTGACACATGCCTTCCTGTCGAGTATTGAACAACTCCTAATAATATACAGCATTTCGGGAATCTCTGTACTCTTGTCTCTTAAAGTCATTCACAGTTCCCCTATCACTTTCAGCTCTCTGCCTCCAGGTCCATATAGCTTCTTGTTTGTTGCTCTAAAGCTTCCCTTCTTTAGCCATGGTTCCTTATCTGATAGAACAGAAACCGCTGCTCCTGTGTCTAACTTAAAGGTAGTTTATTTTCCCCCACCATGATATCTGCTGTTCAGCAATTTTCATTTACTCCTTGTATTTCTCCTAAGGAGTTTCAATCGTTTACTCATCTTGTACCTTGTTAAATCTCTTGTTTAAATGATTTATCCCTTTGCTAGTCTGCAGCATTTGCTTCTTGCTGTGACACATCAACTGGAAATGTCCCTTTTTTCTACATAGGAAACATTCCACCTCCCTGGCTGGGCAATTTTCCCGCCACTGTCTCTCTCGACCACACCCATCACAATTTAGTGCTGCCACCTCTGGATGTCTTTCCTGCCTTTCGGGCTTTTTGGTGCCATTCTGTTCTGCTTTTTCACTAACTCCGCTGACTCCAATGTCTTCGAGATCGGACTCTCTCCGTCCCCTCGGACTATGGGTCGGTCATATTTTCTAACCTCTCACTATCTGCTTAGTTGAATGGCTTTTTGTAAACTCAAGTCTTCCCTCAGCTGCAGTTGATCTGACAGCAAATTGTCAATAACCTTGACTATGATTCTATCTCGAATCAATTCCTCATGCAAGCCTCCATACTCGCAATCTTCAGCGATCTTGTATAGGTCATTAATAAATGATTCAACGCTTTCCCCTTTTCTCTGGGTGCGCTTATTATATTTTTCCCATTCAACAATAACACTTTTTCTGATCTTGAAATACCCTTTTATAGCTTCCATGACTTCAGCCTAAGTAGTTTGCTTCTTGATTCTTTGGGTATGAGAATGTCATCTGCACACTCCACCATGGTGTATAACAATGTACTGATCTGTTCTTTGTCTGGTTTCTGTGCTGAACCCAACACAGAATGGTACCTCTCGAACCTCCGGACCCATTTTGGCCACGCCTTGGCTTGGTACAGACCTGCTACCCGCTCGAAGGCCTCTACCAAGGGCAATGGATTTTCCATCATTTTCTGTTTTTTTGATGTTATCATTTCTTCTCTTCTGCAATCACTTTTCAGCTGCCTCCATGTAATATCCGGGTCACTTTACTCTTTGTACCAAATAATGATAGTAGTCTGTGGGTTAAGGTAACTGGAGTTTATTTACAAACGTCTATTATCTATGGCTGTCACTCCTCACATGAGGATCAGTACAATCTGTGACATCACATTCCTGTAATGATGCTTACAGTCTATTTACATATAGACCTAGCAACCGCCTACATCACATTATAATACATCCTGAACACAATCCCACAACGCAACCCACTGAGCCAAGCTGATTCTTTTCTAGGATCTCAGCATTTCCACTCCTGGATGAACACTAAACACACTGATACATCATTCGTCTGTATGTTATTGTAGCCATTTTAAGGTATTTAAAATGAACAGGATGAGGCCATCATTCAGGGAGAACACACCAGAGGTTGATTTTCTCGGTACATTGCTCCTTCTTTTTGTCAGAGTTAAAGCTCAGGAGGACTGGAAGCAACACAAATCTGGGGATTTAAACTCTGCTGAAATGCTCCGTGCAGGGAAGGCAGTTTAGTACAAGATATATTTCAAGTGCCAATAAGCTGAAATACAAGCAGCGTTTGTTACTGTAATACCAAAGAGATTATATTACGAGATCAGTTTCCTTTTCAATGGATTCAGATCCCCTAGACCTGGGATCAAACTCAACACCAAGTGCTGACTGTTGAAATTACAATTAGTACAGGAGCTGGCACAGGGCAGCAGTTTGATGCTAATGCAAAGCCAACAGGAAGAAGTAATGCATCAAGTGTGGAATGATGGAAACTTGCATTCAGGTAAATTCATCAACCACAGGCTCTTTTACATCTACCTAAGGGGCAGACGGGGCCTCGGTTTAACGTCTCATCCAATAATGCAGCGTTCCTTCAGTATTGCCCCTTCAACAGTGCAGCACTTCCTCAGTACTGCCCCTCTGGCAGTGCACTACTCACTCAGTACTGCCCCTCCGAAAGTTCAGCACTTCCTCAGAACTGCCCCTATGACCGGGCAGAATTCCTTCAGTACAGCCCTTTAAACAGCACAGTGTTCCCTCAGTACTGCCCTGCCAACAGTGTATTGCTCCTTCCTTCTTAAACAGACCTAAACAATCCCCATCTAACAGATCAGATGAAAACTTTGGAGTCCTGCAACATCCATGAATGGAATGGTGATGGACAATTAAACAACTAACCGTAGGAGGAGGCTCCACAAAAATCCCCATCCTCAAAGATGGGAGAGCCCAGCACGTCAGAAAAGGCTGAAGCATTTGCATCCATCTTCAGCCAGAAGTGCCGAGTGGATGATCCATCTCAGCCTCCTCCTGAGGTCCCCAGGATCATAGATGCCAGTCTTCAGCAAATCCAATTCACTCCACATGATATCAAGAAACGGCTGAAGGCACTGGATACAGCAAAGGCTACAGGCCCTGACAACATCTCAGCTGCGATGCTGAAGGCTTGAGCTCCAGAACTAGCCGTGCCCCTAGCCAAGTTGTCCCAGTACAGCTATAACACTGGCATCTACCCGACAATGTGGGAAATTACCCAGGTATGTCCTGTCCATAAAATGTAGGACAAATCCAATCCAACAAATTACCGCCCCATCAGTCCACTCTCAATCATCAGTCAAGTGATGGATGGTGTCATTGACGGTGCTACCAAACGGTACTTACACAGCAGTAACCTGCTCACCGAAGCTCAGTTTGAGTTCAGTCAGGGCCACTCAACTCCAGACCTCATTAAAGCCTTGCTCTAAACATAGATAAAAGAGCTGAACTCCAGAGGTGAGGTGAGACATCAAGGCAGCATTTGATCAACTATGGCATCAAGAAGCCCTAGCAAAATTGAAGTCAATGGGAATTGGCGGAAAGCTCCCAACTGGTTGGAGTCATATCTAGCACAAAGGAAGATGGTTTGCAGTTATTGGAGACTAATCATCTCAGCCCCAAGACATCACAACAGGGGTTCCTCAGGATAGTGTTCTAGGCCCAACCATCCTCAGCTGCTTCATCAATGACCTTCCCTCCATCACAAGGTCAGAAGTGGGGAAGTTCACTGATGACGCACAATGCTCAGCACCATCCACAACTCCTCAGTTACTGAAGCAGTCCCTGCCTGCATGCAGCAAGACCTGGACAACATTCAGACTTGGTCTGTTAAGTGTCAAGTGGTATTCATGCCACGCAAGTGCCGGGCAATGACCATCTCCAACAAGAGAGAATCAAACTATCTTCCCTTGACATTCAACAACATTACCATGGCTGAATTCCCCCACTATTAATGTGCTGGGGGTTACCATTGACCAGAAACTAAACTGGACCAGACATATAAATACAGTGGCTACAAGAGCAGGTCAGAGGCTGGGAATTCTGCAGCAAGTAATTCACCTGCTGAGTCCCAAAAGTCTGCCCGCCATCTATAAGGCACAAGCATGATGGAACACTCTCTACTTGCCTGGATTCTCAGCCTCTAACTTGCATGTGCACTCAAGTCTCTGGACTGGGAGTTGAACCCACAACCTTCTGAGTCAGAACCAAGGGTGATATCCACTGAGCCATGGCTGACACTTTCCCAGTAACACAGAACTTCACTAGGAGAATCCAGCAACTGCTTTTTATGATCAAAAAACAAACTAAGTTAAATTATTTAATGTTACATTTTACTTCATGCTCCCTTTTTTATTATTCATTTTGATCTGAGCGTGCATTGACCAAATATCGGCAGTGGCCATTACACCAGCTCTCTACCCATGTGGATACAAACTGATTGGTCATGAGGCGAATTGCAGCTGCAACCATCCCATAACACAGCATGTTGGCACACTGATTCTCTGCTCTTTCACGCTGACTCTCTTTCATGCTGACTCTCTGCTCTTTCACACTGCCACTGCATTTCACTCATTGAAAATAAGCATCACTTGGGAAAGATCAAGGTTCCTCTCGATACCAGTCCCACAGATATTGGCCATGGGGCCAGGCACCCCCTTCCTCCAGCCTCAGCACAGATCACATCTGACATGTACTCTGTCTGCATTTCCAGTTTCAGTTTATCAGCAGCACCCTGAGGTACCTGTGAATGCCAACAGGAGAGGCCAGCAGCAGCGGTACCAGCTGCCAGCTTTACCACCTTCGGACGGCTGCCCAAGGGACCCCCAACTCCCATATCCATTTTGTTGCCCTGTAGCCATCTGGCTGCCTTCCAGAATTGGCCCTGCATAGTCGGAATGAGTTGGGCATAAGGAGTAAGCTCCACTGTAAGCAGAACGGTTTAATTTGGGCCTCTGCCAAGGGAAGACCCAGGAATTAAGGTCTTCCTACCTTATTTCCACATTATTACAATGCTTGTACTTGCTCCAGGTACCAACACTCCACACACAACGGGAATGCCTGGAAGTCTCCAGGCAATGCAACAGAGACAAGGACTAACTTAACAGGGCTCCACCCACTATTCATCTGCTTTGTAACAATAACATTTGACATCAAGGCATCTTAGTAGATATTAGGACAGGTCAAAGAAGCAGGTTTTGAGGAGCATCTTAAAGGAGGAGAGAGAGGCAGAGAGACAGAGAGGTTTAGGAAGTGCCAAAGGAGTGCCATGGTCACCAATGGCAGAGCGATTAAAATCAGGGATACTCAAGAAGTCAGAATTGGAGGAGCACAAGTATCTTGGAGGGTTGTGGAGCTGGAGGAGATTACAGAGATAGGGAGGGGTGAGACCATGGAGAGATTTGGAAACAAGGATGAGAATTTTAGAATTAAGGAGTTGCCAGACTGGAAGCCAATGCAGATCAGTGAACACAGGGATGAAAGATGATTGAGACTTGGTGCAAGTTAGGACATAGGCAGCAGAGTTTTGGATGACCTCAAGTTTTTATTAATTCGTTTATGGGAATGTGGGCATCACTGGCTAGGCCAGCATTTATTGTCCATCCCTAATTGCCCTTGAACTGAGTGGCTTGCTAGGCCATTTCAGAGGGCATTTTAAGAGTCAACCACATTGCTGTGGGTCTGGAGTCACATGTGGGCCAGACCAGGTAAGGACAGCAGATTTCCTTCCCGAAAGGACATTAGTGAACCAGTGGGTTTTTTACAACAATCGACAATGTTTTTACGGTCATCATTAGACTAGCTTTTTAATCCCAGATTTATTAATTGAATTCAAATGTCACCATCTGCCATGGTCCCATGTCCCCAGAGCATTAGCCTGGGCTCTGGATTACTAGTCCAGTGACATTATCACTACACCACTGCCTCCCCGAGTTTATAGAAGGTAGAATGTTGGACGCCGGCCAGGAGAGCATTAGAATATTTGAGTATAGAGGTAACAAAGGCATAGATGAGGGTTTCAACAGCAAAGTAGTTTCCCTCTATCTATCCTATCAGCTTATTTGATCAGGTCAAATATTTCAATTAGATCACCTTTAATCTTCTATATTCCAGCAAATAGAAACCTCATCTATGCAACAGGCACTGCACTCATGCCAAGGTCAATATATCCTTCCTGAGGTGCAGAGCCCAGAACTGGACTCAGTACTCCAGGTGTCAATGAAAGAGTCACTAGTTATGGTGATCCACACTGGCCTTAATGTACTTCAATTAAACACTGGTGAAAAGGATACAAGGCCTGCATTTATGGGGACTGTTTGGTATCAGGAGTTAGAACATTGGCCTTTCCTCTGTGAACTAGGTTTGCTTTTGCCCAGGCTAATAGAGTGAAAATCTCCTTTTCTTCACTGCTGTGAACAGCCTTTGTGAAATGGCCTTGGACAATCTCAGTCCCAGGCATTCAGAAAGGAGCATTTACGGCACAGAATTGCCAATAATTTCAGAAGGGAGGACTTTCAATGGCCAGCTGTTATATCCTGGCCTGAAGAATTAGGTGACTGGCAGTTGAAAGTTTTGTGGGATCTTGGGTGCCTAGTTAACCGCCTGAATCCACTTTAAATGGACAGGAGGCACTCACATCCGGATCAGGCAGAAGACAATCAGAAGTACAAATCGGGCTTCCACGGATTGCAACTTTCAGGGAGGGATGGGTGGAGCATGCACTTTCTCCAGATGTTGAGGGGTCAATCTATCTGTCCCTAGAGCAACAATGCAGGCCTCTGCTGAAAAGTAGGCTCTTTGTATTGTTTAAAGATCTTTGTGGGCCATGGAGTTGTAAATTCCCAGTGCTCATAGAGGCCTGCTCCCTGCCAGTGCCCGTGGAGACACTTGCCTGCTGTGAGACCCTTGCCCACTGTGATATGCTCAACCGCTATGAAATCCTCACCCACTGTGAGACCCTCGCCCACAATGAGATTCCTCACCCACTGTGACACCCCGACCCACTGTATGACCCTCGCATGCTGTGATACTACTACCTGCTATGCTTCCCTCGCACACTGTGAAACCCTTTCCCGCTAAGACCCTCGCCTGCTGTGAGAACTTTGCCCATTGTGAGACCCTCACCTGCATTTTCCACCGGTGGTGCAGGCTGAGATTCAGAGAAAGCTCAGTCTTTCAGCTCAGAACATTACTGGTTGTTGTCTGTGCTCGGACTGCAGAAATACAGTGGCAACTTACAGATACAGAGACAATGGGAAAGAAATTCACTTGTGTAGTGCAGCTTCTAATAATGCTACACAAACATATCTCAATTCCCCGAGGGGGCAGCACCATGGGCTGCTGCATCCAGCGTCCTCGTGGCCTTATTCAATCATATCATTGAATAACACTGTGCAGGGAGTGACACTGCATGCTCCCGGGGAATCAAGGTAAGGCTGCATACTATCCGAATGAATTTCTTCCATAAATGCCTCCTTAATGGAGTTAAAACAATGAACTCACTTCTAGGAGACTTAGAAGTTTATTTGAGAGTTTGGCAAACTGCAAATTCTTATTGTGGAATTATGACAGAGAACTACAAATAACTACAATCAAATTGATGTGAGGTGGGAGCAGCGATCATCCGTGTGAGTGTGTGGCATCAGGCCTGTTGTTTTTCATCATTTCCTGCACACCTCTCCTAAGGTCTCTCAGCCCTTCATGGTCATCTCTGACAGGGAGCCCCCAGTCAGCTCCCACAGGGAGCCTCAGGTCAGGTCCCACAGGGAGCCCCTCTATCTCCCCCAAGTAACAGCAAGGGCTGGAATTCCATGAACTTGATGTGACCCACCACAACCCTGTCTAGTTTTCTGGGTTGGGGATCATTCGCTATTCATGGTGCCTGTTCCCTAATGTTCAGCACCATTCAGAACTCCTCAGATACTGAAGCAGTCCATGCCCGCATGAAACAAGACCTGGACATCATTCAGGCTTGGGCTGATAAGTGGCAAGTAACATTCGCGCCAAACAAGTGCCAGGCAATGACCATCTCCAACAAGCTAGAATCCAACCATCTTCCCTTGACAGTCAATGGCATTACAATCGCTGAATCCCCCACCATCAACATCCTGGGGGTTACCATTGGCAAGAAAGTTAACTGGAATAGCCATATAAATACTGTGGCTACAAGAGTAGGTCAGAGTCTGGGAATTCTGCAGTGAGTCACTCACCTCCTGACTCGCCAATACCTGTCCACCATCTACAAGGCACAAGTCAGGAGTGTGATGGAATATTCTCTATTTGCCTGGATGGGTGCAGCTCTAACAACACTCAAGAAGCTCAACACCATCCAGGACAAAGCAGCCTGCTTGATTGTCACCCCATCCAACACCTTCAACATTCACTCCTTCCACCAGGACGCACAGTGGCAGCAGTGTGTACCATCTACAAGATGTACAGCAGAAACTTATCAAACCTCCTTTGACAGCACCTTCCAAACCCAAGCCCTCTACTACCTAGAAGGACAAGGGCAACAGATGCATGGGAACACCACCACCGGCAAGTTCCTCTCCAAGTCTCACACCAGCCTGACTTGGGACTATATCGCTGTTCCTTCACTGTTGCTGGGTCAAAATCCTGGAACTCCCTCCAGAACAGTACTGTGGGTGTACCTAAGCCAGATGGTCTGCAGTGGTTCAAGAAGGCAGCTGACTACCACCTTCTCAAGGGCAATTAGGGGTGAGCAATAAAATGTTGGCCTTGCCTGCAACACTCGGTGAATAAATTAAAGAAAATAAACCGTTGTGGGGGCAGGGATGAGAGAAGGACCGGGAAGGGCGGGAGGGAGAACGGCAGGGTCAGAAAGAGAGGGACAGGGATAGCGAGAGAGGAACAGGGCAAAGAGAAAGGGATAGGAACAGAGAGAGCAACAGGGCCTGAGAAAGAGAGATCATGCTGTGATTGATGAAATGGTGCATCAAATTTTGGCAAATCGACCAGAGTGTAAACTGACAACCACCCCAGCATGGGCAGTTCATGCAAAGAATTTTCTTCAGATAGTTGAGATGGTTGGAGGATATAGTCCTTACCAACTGGGCTATGGGTGAAATCCCAAATTATCTTCCGTTCTTTGTGATAATCCTCCAGTTCTAGAAGGTACTAAAATTAGCACCATTTATTCTGAGCATTTAAATGCTTTTCATGCAGAGGCAGGCTTTTAGCTAGGCTCATGTATCAGAGAAAATTCAGAGAACACTGACGACCTGAGACACAATTTAATTCAGGAGTTTTGATGTATTATGAAAGAAAGGATGATAGGGAATGGAAAGGCCCTGGTCAGGCAATAGGTTGTGATGGTAAGATCTTATCAAACATGACAATCAAACTGTTAAGGTTCATTCTTCACAGAAGTAGTTACAAAATCTCAGACTCTGAGCAGCTAATTGAAGTAAACGAAGCACCTTGTACCTCAAATGCTCATGTGTTTTGTGATGATGGTCCTGAGGAACAGAATACTATAGATCAAGTGTTGGACAGTGGTAATGTGAGTGATCATGAAAAACGGGACCGAGCTATCGTGTCCAAAGGCCAATTGCCCAGAGTGGGTGCTTGGGTGACGTATATTCCAGAGGTGTCTAGTGAACGGAGGGATGCAACAACTGTGGGATGTGCAGGAGAAGCCACTGACCAGTTTAAATATTGTTTGAATGTTCAGGATGATGGCCAAGAAGCGAGGTCCATGGACTGGCAGAATGGGGTGAAAGTGCAGAGAGTAAGAAAGCACAAAGCAAATGCTGATAGTGAGGCTGAAAGTGACTGTTACATCAGAAAATGATCACTTACTGGAGAAAGACCCTCCAATGGTGCAAGACAGGGATCTTACAGTAGTAGTCCTGAAAGACATCAAAGTGCAAGTAGAGGCCACAATGTGAATAGATTCTACAATGAAATAAAGCCCACAGAACAGTCTCGGAATAGAACCAGAAGTCCTCATGATCGTGAAGTTTTGGTGGCTGCCAATAAACTTGAAGATAAACTAATTTGAGGCAAAAAAGAAAGAATTATATAGTTGGAGAAAGTCTGTAGTTTATTCTGAAGTACCAGATAATGTTCAACCAGCTTTGTCCCTTAGGTGGATTTGTACTGAAAAAGTCCTTGTGGATGGGACTTGTAAGGCTAAAGTGAAGCTGGTTGTTCAGGCTGTTGAAGAGCAACTTGGTGATACAGATGTTAGAGTGGACTCTCCCACAGCTGGGAAAGTAATCTTAAAAATTGTTTTCGCTCTTTTGGCCATATATACATGGGACTTAGATCAATTGACATAAAAGCTGCATTTCTGCAGGGCAATATTTTCAGAACGAAGTGTTTCTGAAGCTTCCCAAAGAGGCAGCCAATGCAGAAGGAATACTATTGAAGCTAAACAAATACATCTGTGGCCTGAATGATGCTTTCAGGATGTGGTAATTTTCAGTGAGAGCTGCTTTACTGAAAATAGGTTGTGTTCAACTTAGAGCAGATCCGGCAATGTTTAATTGGTGTCATACAGGGAAACTTTCAGGCATCATCATGTTAATGATTTCTTATGGGGCAAGGGGTGGAGTGATGTACTGCCGAATTTGAGAACTTCGTAATTAATAAGATTACAGTAGAATTTAGAAGTGGAATCAGGCTGGTGGGGGTTTTAAATGCACTGATTTCGATATTAAGCAAAGTGGGACTTTTATAACTTAAAACCAACAATCCTATTTAGAGAGTGTTACATCCATCCTGGTTAATCATACTAGGCCCTCACAGAAAGATGATGTTTCTGCTGTTATATTTAAAGAAAAGGCAGAGCAGTTGCAAAGCTTGATTGGTCAGTTGAACTGGTTGACCAAGTGCTAGTTTTGATGTGTTGGAGTTAAGTACTACGGCAAAACACCCTAAAGTTAAGAATGTTTTACGGGCAAATAAAACATTATGAAAATTAAATCTGGAAAAATGCATACTGAAGCTCCCAAAGAACATGAAACTAGTCATTTTTAGTGATGCTTCACATGCTAATTTCCCAGATGGGTATTCTGATTTCATAATATTTCTTAGGGGTGAAAATGGAAAATGTTGTTCTTTAGGTTGGGAAGCTAAGAAAATAAAAAGGCTTGTTAAAAGTACTTTGGCTGCTGAAACACTTGCTCTTGTGGAGGCAGTGGATATGGGATTCTATTTAGAAAATATTTTAAGTATGATTCTGTACAATGGGATGCTGATGATAGTATACCCATTGAATGCTGTGTAGATAAATGTTCATTGTGGAATCATGTACACTCTATGAAAAGTGTGAGTGAGAAAAGTTTACAGGTTGATGTTGCTGGCTTGAAACAAATGCTGGAGAGAAAGGAAATCTTTCAAATTAAATGGGTGGCTGCAAATCATCGACTGTCAGATAGTTTAACAGAAAGAAATGCATGTACCAAGAAATTGTTAGGGCTCCTAGAGGTGAGGCATCTCACAATGTAATATAGACTGTGGAGGGTTTGTTTTAATTTTGGCTGTACATTTAAAGTCTAACTATTCTGTTTTATTTAATGAGATAGAAGGGATTGTCTTATTTATACATCAATTGGTTGTAATTGATGGGTATTAATTGTGAACTCACGTGTTCATATGGGAGTCGACTGAAAGAGGGCTTTGCTTCCTGTTGTAGGTGCATGGTCTGAAATAGGTGTCTCTGTAAACAAAGCTTGCAAGTGTATAAAGACTAGACTCCAGTGTTCTATCCTTTACCATTGGGCTATCTGAATTTAGACAGGGGTGGAGTGAGAGGGACAGGAGAGGAGAGAGAAGGATGGGCTGGGGAGAGAGAAGGACAGGACAGAGAGTGATAGGTGTGGATAAAGAGGGATGGGGTTAGGAAAGAAGACCGTGGGCTGAGAGAGCAGGACAGAAGTAAAGAGAAACAGATGGGGGGGGAGATTGGAATGGGAGAGAGAGAGTGAAACGAGCAGAGAGAGAAGGGTGGTGGCAGAGAGAGATGGGGTCAGGATCAGGAGAGAGGACAGGAGCGGGAGAGAGGGACAGGAGCAGGGTGAGTGGACAGGAGCGGGGAGAGAGGACATGAGCCGGGAGAGAGGACAGGAGCAGGGGAGAGAGGAACAGGAGTGGGGAGAGAGGGACAGGAGTGGGAGAGAGAGACAGGAGCAGGGTGAGTGGACAGGAGCGGGGAGAGAGGACAGGAGCGGGGAGAGAGGACAGGAGCAGGGGAGAGAGGAACAGGAGTGAGGAGAGAGGAACAGGAGTGGGAGAGAGGAACAGGAGTGGGAGAGAGGGACAGGAGTGGGGAGAGAGGAACAGGAGTGGGAGAGAGGAACAGGAGTGGGGAGAGAGGAACAGGAGTGAGGAGAGAGGAACAGGAGTGGGAGAGAGGAACAGGAGTGGGAGAGAGGGACAGGAGTGGGGAGAGAGGAACAGGAGTGGGAGAGAGGAACAGGAGTGGGGAGAGAGGAACAGGAGTGGGAGAGAGGGACAGGAGTGGGGAGAGAGGAACAGGAGTGGGGAGAGAGGAACAGGAGTGGGGAGAGAGGAACAGGAGTGGGAGAGAGGGACAGGAGTGGGGAGAGAGGAACAGGAGTGGGAGAGAGGGACAGGAGTGGGGAGAGAGGGACAGGAGTGGGGAGAGAGGCACAGGAGTGGGAGAGAGGGACAGGAGTGGGGAGAGAGGAACAGGAGTGGGAGAGAGGGACAGGAGTGGGGAGAGAGGGACAGGAGTGGGGAGAGAGGGACAGGAGTGGGGAGAGAGGCACAGGAGTGGGAGAGAGGGACAGGAGTGGGGAGAGAGGAACAGGAGTGGGAGAGAGGGACAGGAGTGGGAGAGAGGGACAGGAGTGGGGAGAGAGGAACAGGAGTGGGAGAGAGGGACAGGAGTGGGAGAGAGGGACAGGAGTGCGGAGAGAGGAACAGGAGTGGGAGAGAGGAACAGGAGTGGGAGAGAGGGACAGGAGTGGGGAGAGAGGAACAGGAGTGGGAGAGAGGGACAGGAATGGAAGAGAGGGACAGGAGTGGGAGAGAGGGACAGGAGTGGGGAGAGAGGAACAGGAGTGGGAGAGAGGGACAGGAGCAGGGTGAGTGGATAGGAGCGGGGAGAGAGGACAGGAGCGGGGAGAGAGGACAGGAGCAGGGGAGAGAGGAACAGGAGTGGGGAGAGAGGAACAGGAGTGGGAGAGAGGAACAGGAGTGGGAGAGAGGGACAGGAGTGGGGAGAGAGGAACAGGAGTGGGAGAGAGGAACAGGAGTGGGAGAGAGGAACAGGAGTGGGGAGAGAGGAACAGGAGTGGGAGAGAGGGACAGGAGTGGGGAGAGAGGAACAGGAGTGGGGAGAGAGGAACAGGAGTGGGGAGAGAGGAACAGGAGTGGGAGAGAGGGACAGGAGTGGGGAGAGAGGAACAGGAGTGGGAGAGAGGGACAGGAGTGGGGAGAGAGGGACAGGAGTGGGGAGAGAGGAACAGGAGTGGGAGAGAGGAACAGGAGTGGGAGAGAGGGACAGGAGTGGGGAGAGAGGAACAGGAGTGGGAGAGAGGAACAGGAGTGGGAGAGAGGGACAGGAGTGGGGAGAGAGGAACAGGAGTGGGAGAGAGGGACAGGAGTGGGAGAGAGGGACAGGAGTGGAAGAGAGGGACAGGAGCGGGGAGAGAGGACAGGAGTGGGGCAGAGAGGAACAGGAGTGGGAGAGAGGGACAGGTGTGGGAGAGAGGGACAGGAGCGGGGAGAGAGGACAGGAGCGGGGAGAGAGGACAGGAGCAGGGGAGAGAGGAACAGGAGTGGGGAGAGAGGAACAGGAGTGGGGAGAGAGGAACAGGAGTGGGAGAGAGGGATAGGAGTGGGAGAGAGGGACAGGAGTGGGGAGAGAGGAACAGGAATGGGAGAGAGGAACAGGAGTGGGAGAGAGGGACAGGAGTGTGGAGAGAGGAACAGGAGTGGGAGAGAGGGACAGGAGTGGGGAGAGAGGAACAGGATTGGGGAGAGAGGAAGAGGAGTGGGGAGAGAGGAACAGGAGTGGGAGAGAGGGACAGGAGTGGGGAGAGAGGAACAGGAGTGGGAGAGAGGGACAGGAGTGGGGAGAGAGGGACAGGAGTGGGGAGAGAGGAACAGGAGTGGGGAGAGAGGAACAGGAGTGGGGAGAGAGGAACAGGAGTGGGAGAGAGGGATAGGAGTGGGAGAGAGGGACAGGAGTGGGGAGAGAGGAACAGGAATGGGAGAGAGGAACAGGAGTGGGAGAGAGGGACAGGAGTGTGGAGAGAGGAACAGGAGTGGGAGAGAGGGACAGGAGTGGGGAGAGAGGAACAGGATTGGGGAGAGAGGAACAGGAGTGGGGAGAGAGGAACAGGAGTGGGAGAGAGGGACAGGAGTGGGGAGAGAGGAACAGGAGTGGGAGAGAGGGACAGGAGTGGGGAGAGAGGGACAGGAGTGGGGAGAGAGGAACAGGAGTGGGAGAGAGGGACAGGAGTGGGGAGAGAGGAACAGGAGTGGGAGAGAGGGACAGGAGTGGGAGAGAGGAACAGGAGTGGGAGAGAGGGACAGGAGTGGGGAGAGAGGAACAGGAGTGGGAGAGAGGAACAGGAGTGGGAGAGAGGAACAGGAGTGGGAGAGAGGGACAGGAGTGGGGAGAGAGGAACAGGAGTGGGAGAGAGGGACAGGAGTGGGGAGAGAGGAACAGGAGTGGGAGAGAGGGACAGGAGTGGGAGAGAGGGACAGGAGTGGAAGAGAGGGACAGGAGCGGGGAGAGAGGACAGGAGTGGCGCAGAGAGGAACAGGAGTGGGAGAGAGGGACAGGAGTGGGAGAGAGGGACAGGAGCGGGGAGAGAGGACAGGAGTGGGGAGAGAGGGACAGGAGTGGGGAGAGAGGGACAGGAGTGGGGAGAGAGGCACAGGAGTGGGAGAGAGGGACAGGAGTGGGGAGAGAGGAACAGGAGTGGGAGAGAGGGACAGGAGTGGGAGAGAGGGACAGGAGTGGGGAGAGAGGAACAGGAGTGGGAGAGAGGAACAGGAGTGGGAGAGAGGGACAGGAGTGGGGAGAGAGGAACAGGAGTGGGAGAGAGGAACAGAAGTGGGAGAGAGGGACAGGAGTGGGGAGAGAGGAACAGGAGTGGGAGAGAGGGACAGGAGTGGGAGAGAGGGACAGGAGTGGAAGAGAGGGACAGGAGCGGGGAGAGAGGACAGGAGTGGGGCAGAGAGGAACAGGAGTGGGAGAGAGGGACAGGAGTGGGAGAGAGGGACAGGAGCGGGGAGAGAGGACAGGAGCGGGGAGAGAGGACAGGAGCAGGGGAGAGAGGAACAGGAGTGGGGAGAGAGGAACAGGAGTGGGGAGAGAGGAACAGGAGTGGGAGAGAGGGATAGGAGTGGGAGAGAGGGACAGGAGTGGGGAGAGAGGAACAGGAATGGGAGAGAGGAACAGGAGTGGGAGAGAGGGACAGGAGTGTGGAGAGAGGAACAGGAGTGGGAGAGAGGGACAGGAGTGGGGAGAGAGGAACAGGATTGGGGAGAGAGGAACAGGAGTGGGGAGAGAGGAACAGGAGTGGGAGAGAGGGACAGGAGTGGGGAGAGAGGAACAGGAGTGGGAGAGAGGGACAGGAGTGGGGAGAGAGGGACAGGAGTGGGGAGAGAGGAACAGGAGTGGGAGAGAGGGACAGGAGTGGGGAGAGAGGAACAGGAGTGGGAGAGAGAGACAGGAGTGGGAGAGAGGAACAGGAGTGGGAGAGAGGGACAGGAGTGGGGAGAGAGGAACAGGAGTGGGAGAGAGGAACAGGAGTGGGAGAGAGGAACAGGAGTGGGAGAGAGGGACAGGAGTGGGGAGAGAGGAACAGGAGTGGGAGAGAGGGACAGGAGTGGGGAGAGAGGAACAGGAGTGGGAGAGAGGGACAGGAGTGGGAGAGAGGGACAGGAGTGGAAGAGAGGGACAGGAGCGGGGAGAGAGGACAGGAGTGGGGCAGAGAGGAACAGGAGTGGGAGAGAGGGACAGGAGTGGGAGAGAGGGACAGGAGCGGGGAGAGAGGACAGGAGTGGGGCAGATAGGAACAGGAGTGGGAGAGAGGGACAGGAGTGGGAGAGAAGGACAGGAGTGGGGAGAGAGGAACAGGAGTGGGAGAGAGGGACAGGAGCGGGGAGAGAGGACAGGAGCGGGGAGAGAGGACAGGAGCGGGGAGAGAGGACAGGAGCAGGGGAGAGAGGAACAGGAGTGGGGAGAGAGGAACAGGAGTGGGAGAGAGGAACAGGAGTGGGAGAGAGGGACAGGAGTGGGGAGAGAGGAACAGGAGTGGGAGAGAGGAACAGGAGTGGGAGAGAGGAACAGGAGTGGGGAGAGAGGAACAGGAGTGGGAGAGAGGGACAGGAGTGGGGAGAGAGGAACAGGAGTGGGGAGAGAGGAACAGGAGTGGGGAGAGAGGAACAGGAGTGGGAGAGAGGGACAGGAGTGGGGAGAGAGGAACAGGAGTGGGAGAGAGGGACAGGAGTGGGGAGAGAGGGACAGGAGTGGGGAGAGAGGAACAGGAGTGGGAGAGAGGAACAGGAGTGGGAGAGAGGGACAGGAGTGGGGAGAGAGGGACAGGAGTGGGGGGAGAGGGACAGGAGTGGGGAGAGAGGCACAGGAGTGGGAGAGAGGGACAGGAGTGGGGAGAGAGGAACAGGAGTGGGAGAGAGGGACAGGAGTGGGAGAGAGGGACAGGAGTGGGGAGAGAGGAACAGGAGTGGGAGAGAGGAACAGGAGTGGGAGAGAGGGACAGGAGTGGGGAGAGAGGAACAGGAGTGGGAGAGAGGGACAGGAGTGGGGAGAGAGGGACAGGAGTGGGGAGAGAGGAACAGGAGTGGGAGAGAGGAACAGGAGTGGGAGAGAGGGACAGGAGTGGGGAGAGAGGGACAGGAGTTTGGGGAGAGGGACAGGAGTGGGGAGAGAGGCACAGGAGTGGGAGAGAGGGACAGGAGTGGGGAGAGAGGAACAGGAGTGGGAGAGAGGGACAGGAGTGGGAGAGAGGGACAGGAGTGGGGAGAGAGGAACAGGAGTGGGAGAGAGGAACAGGAGTGGGAGAGAGGGACAGGAGTGGGGAGAGAGGAACAGGAGTGGGAGAGAGGAACAGGAGTGGGAGAGAGGGACAGGAGTGGGGAGAGAGGAACAGGAGTGGGAGAGAGGGACAGGAGTGGGAGAGAGGGACAGGAGTGGAAGAGAGGGACAGGAGCGGGGAGAGAGGACAGGAGTGGGGCAGAGAGGAACAGGAGTGGGAGAGAGGGACAGGAGTGGGAGAGAGGGACAGGAGCGGGGAGAGAGGACAGGAGCGGGGAGAGAGGACAGGAGCAGGGGAGAGAGGAACAGGAGTGGGGAGAGAGGAACAGGAGTGGGGAGAGAGGAACAGGAGTGGGAGAGAGGGATAGGAGTGGGAGAGAGGGACAGGAGTGGGGAGAGAGGAACAGGAATGGGAGAGAGGAACAGGAGTGGGAGAGAGGGACAGGAGTGTGGAGAGAGGAACAGGAGTGGGAGAGAGGGACAGGAGTGGGGAGAGAGGAACAGGATTGGGGAGAGAGGAACAGGAGTGGGGAGAGAGGAACAGGAGTGGGAGAGAGGGACAGGAGTGGGGAGAGAGGAACAGGAGTGGGAGAGAGGGACAGGAGTGGGGAGAGAGGGACAGGAGTGGGGAGAGAGGAACAGGAGTGGGAGAGAGGGACAGGAGTGGGGAGAGAGGAACAGGAGTGGGAGAGAGGGACAGGAGTGGGAGAGAGGAACAGGAGTGGGAGAGAGGGACAGGAGTGGGGAGAGAGGAACAGGAGTGGGAGAGAGGAACAGGAGTGGGAGAGAGGAACAGGAGTGGGAGAGAGGGACAGGAGTGGGGAGAGAGGAACAGGAGTGGGAGAGAGGGACAGGAGTGGGGAGAGAGGAACAGGAGTGGGAGAGAGGGACAGGAGTGGGAGAGAGGGACAGGAGTGGAAGAGAGGGACAGGAGCGGGGAGAGAGGACAGGAGTGGGGCAGAGAGGAACAGGAGTGGGAGAGAGGGACAGGAGTGGGAGAGAAGGACAGGAGTGGGGAGAGAGGAACAGGAGTGGGAGAGAGGGACAGGAGCGGGGAGAGAGGACAGGAGTGGGGCAGAGAGGAACAGGAGTGGGAGAGAGGGACAGGAGTGGAAGAGAGGGACAGGAGCGGGGAGAGAGGACAGGAGTGGGGCAGAGAGGAACAGGAGTGGGAGAGAGGGACAGGAGTGGGAGAGAGGGACAGGAGCGGGGAGAGAGGACAGGAGTGGGGCAGAGAGGAACAGGAGTGGGAGAGAGGGACAGGAGTGGGAGAGAAGGACAGGAGTGGGGAGAGAGGAACAGGAGTGGGAGAGAGGGACAGGAGCGGGGAGAGAGGACAGGAGCGGGGAGAGAGGACAGGAGCAGGGGAGAGAGGAACAGGAGTGGGGAGAGAGGAACAGGAGTGGGAGAGAGGAACAGGAGTGGGAGAGAGGGACAGGAGTGGGGAGAGAGGAACAGGAGTGGGAGAGAGGAACAGGAGTGGGAGAGAGGAACAGGAGTGGGGAGAGAGGAACAGGAGTGGGAGAGAGGGACAGGAGTGGGGAGAGAGGAACAGGAGTGGGGAGAGAGGAACAGGAGTGGGGAGAGAGGAACAGGAGTGGGAGAGAGGGACAGGAGTGGGGAGAGAGGAACAGGAGTGGGAGAGAGGGACAGGAGTGGGGAGAGAGGGACAGGAGTGGGGAGAGAGGAACAGGAGTGGGAGAGAGGAACAGGAGTGGGAGAGAGGGACAGGAGTGGGGAGAGAGGGACAGGAGTGGGGGGAGAGGGACAGGAGTGGGGAGAGAGGCACAGGAGTGGGAGAGAGGGACAGGAGTGGGGAGAGAGGAACAGGAGTGGGAGAGAGGGACAGGAGTGGGAGAGAGGGACAGGAGTGGGGAGAGAGGAACAGGAGTGGGAGAGAGGAACAGGAGTGGGAGAGAGGGACAGGAGTGGGGAGAGAGGAACAGGAGTGGGAGAGAGGAACAGGAGTGGGAGAGAGGGACAGGAGTGGGGAGAGAGGAACAGGAGTGGGAGAGAGGGACAGGAGTGGGAGAGAGGGACAGGAGTGGAAGAGAGGGACAGGAGCGGGGAGAGAGGACAGGAGTGGGGCAGAGAGGAACAGGAGTGGGAGAGAGGGACAGGAGTGGGAGAGAGGGACAGGAGCGGGGAGAGAGGACAGGAGCGGGGAGAGAGGACAGGAGCAGGGGAGAGAGGAACAGGAGTGGGGAGAGAGGAACAGGAGTGGGGAGAGAGGAACAGGAGTGGGAGAGAGGGATAGGAGTGGGAGAGAGGGACAGGAGTGGGGAGAGAGGAACAGGAATGGGAGAGAGGAACAGGAGTGGGAGAGAGGGACAGGAGTGTGGAGAGAGGAACAGGAGTGGGAGAGAGGGACAGGAGTGGGGAGAGAGGAACAGGATTGGGGAGAGAGGAACAGGAGTGGGGAGAGAGGAACAGGAGTGGGAGAGAGGGACAGGAGTGGGGAGAGAGGAACAGGAGTGGGAGAGAGGGACAGGAGTGGGGAGAGAGGGACAGGAGTGGGGAGAGAGGAACAGGAGTGGGAGAGAGGGACAGGAGTGGGGAGAGAGGAACAGGAGTGGGAGAGAGGGACAGGAATGGGAGAGAGGAACAGGAGTGGGAGAGAGGGACAGGAGTGGGGAGAGAGGAACAGGAGTGGGAGAGAGGAACAGGAGTGGGAGAGAGGAACAGGAGTGGGAGAGAGGGACAGGAGTGGGGAGAGAGGAACAGGAGTGGGAGAGAGGGACAGGAGTGGGGAGAGAGGAACAGGAGTGGGAGAGAGGGACAGGAGTGGGAGAGAGGGACAGGAGTGGAAGAGAGGGACAGGAGCGGGGAGAGAGGACAGGAGTGGGGAGAGAGGAACAGGAGTGGGAGAGAGGGACAGGAGTGGGAGAGAGGGACAGGAGCGGGGAGAGAGGACAGGAGTGGGGCAGAGAGGAACAGGAGTGGGAGAGAGGGACAGGAGTGGGAGAGAAGGACAGGAGTGGGGAGAGAGGAACAGGAGTGGGAGAGAGGGACAGGAGCGGGGAGAGAGGACAGGAGCGGGGAGAGAGGACAGGAGCGGGGAGAGAGGACAGGAGCAGGGGAGAGAGGAACAGGAGTGGGGAGAGAGGAACAGGAGTGGGAGAGAGGAACAGGAGTGGGAGAGAGGAACAGGAGTGGGAGAGAGGGACAGGAGTGGGGAGAGAGGGACAGGAGTGGGGAGAGAGGGACAGGAGTGGGGAGAGAGGAACAGGAGTGGGAGAGAGGAACAGGAGTGGGAGAGAGGGACAGGAGTGGGGAGAGAGGGACAGGAGTGGGGGGAGAGGGACAGGAGTGGGGAGAGAGGCACAGGAGTGGGAGAGAGGGACAGGAGTGAGGAGAGAGGAACAGGAGTGGGAGAGAGGGACAGGAGTGGGAGAGAGGGACAGGAGTGGGGAGAGAGGAACAGGAGTGGGAGAGAGGAACAGGAGTGGGAGAGAGGGACAGGAGTGGGGAGAGAGGAACAGGAGTGGGAGAGAGGAACAGGAGTGGGAGAGAGGGACAGGAGTGGGGAGAGAGGAACAGGAGTGGGAGAGAGGGACAGGAGTGGGAGAGAGGGACAGGAGTGGAAGAGAGGGACAGGAGCGGGGAGAGAGGACAGGAGTGGGGCAGAGAGGAACAGGAGTGGGAGAGAGGGACAGGAGTGGGAGAGAGGGACAGGAGCAGGGAGAGAGGACAGGAGCGGGGAGAGAGGACAGGAGCAGGGGAGAGAAGAACAGGAGTGGGGAGAGAGGAACAGGAGTGGGGAGAGAGGAACAGGAGTGGGAGAGAGGGATAGGAGTGGGAGAGAGGGACAGGAGTGGGGAGAGAGGAACAGGAATGGGAGAGAGGAACAGGAGTGGGAGAGAGGGACAGGAGTGTGGAGAGAGGAACAGGAGTGGGAGAGAGGGACAGGAGTGGGGAGAGAGGAACAGGATTGGGGAGAGAGGAACAGGAGTGGGGAGAGAGGAACAGGAGTGGGAGAGAGGGACAGGAGTGGGGAGAGAGGAACAGGAGTGGGAGAGAGGGACAGGAGTGGGGAGAGAGGGACAGGAGTGGGGAGAGAGGAACAGGAGTGGGAGAGAGGGACAGGAGTGGGGAGAGAGGAACAGGAGTGGGAGAGAGGGACAGGAGTGGGAGAGAGGAACAGGAGTGGGAGAGAGGGACAGGAGTGGGGAGAGAGGAACAGGAGTGGGAGAGAGGAACAGGAGTGGGAGAGAGGAACAGGAGTGGGAGAGAGGGACAGGAGTGGGGAGAGAGGAACAGGAGTGGGAGAGAGGGACAGGAGTGGGGAGAGAGGAACAGGAGTGGGAGAGAGGAACAGGAGTGGGAGAGAGGGACAGGAGTGGAAGAGAGGGACAGGAGCGGGGAGAGAGGACAGGAGTGGGGAGAGAGGAACAGGAGTGGGAGAGAGGGACAGGAGTGGGAGAGAGGGACAGGAGCGGGGAGAGAGGACAGGAGTGGGGCAGAGAGGAACAGGAGTGGGAGAGAGGGACAGGAGTGGGAGAGAAGGACAGGAGTGGGGAGAGAGGAACAGGAGTGGGAGAGAGGGACAGGAGCGGGGAGAGAGGACAGGAGCGGGGAGAGAGGACAGGAGCAGGGGAGAGAGGAACAGGAGTGGGGAGAGAGGAACAGGAGTGGGAGAGAGGAACAGGAGTGGGAGAGAGGGACAGGAGTGGGGAGAGAGGAACAGGAGTGGGAGAGAGGAACAGGAGTGGGAGAGAGGAACAGGAGTGGGGAGAGAGGAACAGGAGTGGGAGAGAGGGACAGGAGTGGGGAGAGAGGAACAGGAGTGGGGAGAGAGGAACAGGAGTGGGGAGAGAGGAACAGGAGTGGGAGAGAGGGACAGGAGTGGGGAGAGAGGAACAGGAGTGGGAGAGAGGGACAGGAGTGGGGAGAGAGGGACAGGAGTGGGGAGAGAGGAACAGGAGTGGGAGAGAGGAACAGGAGTGGGAGAGAGGGACAGGAGTGGGGAGAGAGGGACAGGAGTGGGGGGAGAGGGACAGGAGTGGGGAGAGAGGCACAGGAGTGGGAGAGAGGGACAGGAGTGGGGAGAGAGGAACAGGAGTGGGAGAGAGGGACAGGAGTGGGAGAGAGGGACAGGAGTGGGGAGAGAGGAACAGGAGTGGGAGAGAGGAACAGGAGTGGGAGAGAGGAACAGGAGTGGGAGAGAGGGACAGGAGTGGGGAGAGAGGAACAGGAGTGGGAGAGAGGGACAGGAGTGGGAGAGAGGGACAGGAGTGGGGAGAGAGGGACAGGAGTGGGGCAGAGAGGAACAGGAGTGGGGAGAGAGGAACAGGAGTGGGAGAGAGGGATAGGAGTGGGAGAGAGGGACAGGAGTGGGAGAGAGGAACAGGAGTGGGGAGAGAGGAACAGGAGTGGAAGAGAGGGACAGGAGTGGGGAGAGAGGACAGGAGTGGGGCAGAGAGGAACAGGAGTGGGAGAGAGGGACAGGAGTGGGAGAGAGGGACAGGAGCGGGGAGAGAGGACAGGAGCGGGGAGAGAGGACAGGAGCAGGGGAGAGAGGAACAGGAGTGGGGAGAGAGGAACAGGAGTGGGGAGAGAGGAACAGGAGTGGGAGAGAGGGATAGGAGTGGGAGAGAGGGACAGGAGTGGGGAGAGAGGAACAGGAATGGGAGAGAGGAACAGGAGTGGGAGAGAGGGACAGGAGTGTGGAGAGAGGAACAGGAGTGGGAGAGAGGGACAGGAGTGGGGAGAGAGGAACAGGATTGGGGAGAGAGGAACAGGAGTGGGGAGAGAGGAACAGGAGTGGGAGAGAGGGACAGGAGTGGGGAGAGAGGAACAGGAGTGGGAGAGAGGGACAGGAGTGGGGAGAGAGGGACAGGAGTGGGGAGAGAGGAACAGGAGTGGGAGAGAGGGACAGGAGTGGGGAGAGAGGAACAGGAGTGGGAGAGAGGGACAGGAGTGGGAGAGAGGAACAGGAGTGGGAGAGAGGGACAGGAGTGGGGAGAGAGGAACAGGAGTGGGAGAGAGGAACAGGAGTGGGAGAGAGGGACAGGAGCGGGGAGAGAGGACAGGAGTGGGGCAGAGAGGAACAGGAGTGGGAGAGAGGGACAGGAGTGGGAGAGAGGGACAGGAGCAGGGAGAGAGGACAGGAGCGGGGAGAGAGGACAGGAGCAGGGGAGAGAAGAACAGGAGTGGGGAGAGAGGAACAGGAGTGGGGAGAGAGGAACAGGAGTGGGAGAGAGGGATAGGAGTGGGAGAGAGGGACAGGAGTGGGGAGAGAGGAACAGGAATGGGAGAGAGGAACAGGAGTGGGAGAGAGGGACAGGAGTGTGGAGAGAGGAACAGGAGTGGGAGAGAGGGACAGGAGTGGGGAGAGAGGAACAGGATTGGGGAGAGAGGAACAGGAGTGGGGAGAGAGGAACAGGAGTGGGAGAGAGGGACAGGAGTGGGGAGAGAGGAACAGGAGTGGGAGAGAGGGACAGGAGTGGGGAGAGAGGGACAGGAGTGGGGAGAGAGGAACAGGAGTGGGAGAGAGGGACAGGAGTGGGGAGAGAGGAACAGGAGTGGGAGAGAGGGACAGGAGTGGGAGAGAGGAACAGGAGTGGGAGAGAGGGACAGGAGTGGGGAGAGAGGAACAGGAGTGGGAGAGAGGAACAGGAGTGGGAGAGAGGAACAGGAGTGGGAGAGAGGGACAGGAGTGGGGAGAGAGGAACAGGAGTGGGAGAGAGGGACAGGAGTGGGGAGAGAGGAACAGGAGTGGGAGAGAGGGACAGGAGTGGGAGAGAGGGACAGGAGTGGAAGAGAGGGACAGGAGCGGGGAGAGAGGACAGGAGTGGGGAGAGAGGAACAGGAGTGGGAGAGAGGGACAGGAGTGGGAGAGAGGGACAGGAGCGGGGAGAGAGGACAGGAGTGGGGCAGAGAGGAACAGGAGTGGGAGAGAGGGACAGGAGTGGGAGAGAAGGACAGGAGTGGGGAGAGAGGAACAGGAGTGGGAGAGAGGGACAGGAGCGGGGAGAGAGGACAGGAGCGGGGAGAGAGGACAGGAGCAGGGGAGAGAGGAACAGGAGTGGGGAGAGAGGAACAGGAGTGGGAGAGAGGAACAGGAGTGGGAGAGAGGGACAGGAGTGGGGAGAGAGGAACAGGAGTGGGAGAGAGGAACAGGAGTGGGAGAGAAGAACAGGAGTGGGGAGAGAGGAACAGGAGTGGGAGAGAGGGACAGGAGTGGGGAGAGAGGAACAGGAGTGGGGAGAGAGGAACAGGAGTGGGGAGAGAGGAACAGGAGTGGGAGAGAGGGACAGGAGTGGGGAGAGAGGAACAGGAGTGGGAGAGAGGGACAGGAGTGGGGAGAGAGGGACAGGAGTGGGGAGAGAGGAACAGGAGTGGGAGAGAGGAACAGGAGTGGGAGAGAGGGACAGGAGTGGGGAGAGAGGGACAGGAGTGGGGGGAGAGGGACAGGAGTGGGGAGAGAGGCACAGGAGTGGGAGAGAGGGACAGGAGTGGGGAGAGAGGAACAGGAGTGGGAGAGAGGGACAGGAGTGGGAGAGAGGGACAGGAGTGGGGAGAGAGGAACAGGAGTGGGAGAGAGGAACAGGAGTGGGAGAGAGGAACAGGAGTGGGAGAGAGGGACAGGAGTGGGGAGAGAGGAACAGGAGTGGGAGAGAGGGACAGGAGTGGGAGAGAGGGACAGGAGTGGAAGAGAGGGACAGGAGCGGGGAGAGAGGACAGGAGTGGGGCAGAGAGGAACAGGAGTGGGAGAGAGGGACAGGAGTGGGAGAGAGGGACAGGAGCGGGGAGAGAGGACAGGAGCGGGGAGAGAGGACAGGAGCAGGGGAGAGAGGAACAGGAGTGGGGAGAGAGGAACAGGAGTGGGGAGAGAGGAACAGGAGTGGGAGAGAGGGATAGGAGTGGGAGAGAGGGACAGGAGTGGGGAGAGAGGAACAGGAATGGGAGAGAGGAACAGGAGTGGGAGAGAGGGACAGGAGTGTGGAGAGAGGAACAGGAGTGGGAGAGAGGGACAGGAGTGGGGAGAGAGGAACAGGATTGGGGAGAGAGGAACAGGAGTGGGGAGAGAGGAACAGGAGTGGGAGAGAGGGACAGGAGTGGGGAGAGAGGAACAGGAGTGGGAGAGAGGGACAGGAGTGGGGAGAGAGGGACAGGAGTGGGGAGAGAGGAACAGGAGTGGGAGAGAGGGACAGGAGTGGGGAGAGAGGAACAGGAGTGGGAGAGAGGGACAGGAGTGGGAGAGAGGAACAGGAGTGGGAGAGAGGGACAGGAGTGGGGAGAGAGGAACAGGAGTGGGAGAGAGGAACAGGAGTGGGAGAGAGGAACAGGAGTGGGAGAGAGGGACAGGAGTGGGGAGAGAGGAACAGGAGTGGGAGAGAGGGACAGGAGTGGGGAGAGAGGAACAGGAGTGGGAGAGAGGGACAGGAGTGGGAGAGAGGGACAGGAGTGGAAGAGAGGGACAGGAGCGGGGAGAGAGGACAGGAGTGGGGCAGAGAGGAACAGGAGTGGGAGAGAGGGACAGGAGTGGGAGAGAGGGACAGGAGCGGGGAGAGAGGACAGGAGTGGGGCAGAGAGGAACAGGAGTGGGAGAGAGGGACAGGAGTGGGAGAGAAGGACAGGAGTGGGGAGAGAGGAACAGGAGTGGGAGAGAGGGACAGGAGCGGGGAGAGAGGACAGGAGCGGGAGAGAGAGGAACAGGAGTGGGGAGAGAGGTAGGGGTATGACCCAATGCAAGGGATGTCTAAAACGTGCTCCATGAAAAAAATAGGTTAGTGCTATTTGGATTTATTTTCAGCCACAAACATAAAACAAAGGACAGTGTTTTGAAATGTTTCCACGAGTTACATATTCTATTTAATACTGTGCACTGCAGTATTAAAAATACAGACTGACCTGGGAGTTGAAGCACAGCTGACAAATATTGCAGGAGTTGATATGCCTCTTGTTTGGAGGTAAGGGGATTCCAAGCATGTGACTGACGACTGCCCTCTGCACCAAGAACAAAAATACATGACAGTAAAATCACAACTAAACCATCACCCACAGTATCACAACATAACGCTCCCAATCGCATCGGAACAAAATGATCACAACTGAATTGGGCCCAACTTTAAGAAGGAAAATACACGGCAGTGGCAAAGATATAGTGTCACAGAAATCATGCAATATAAATTAAAGGAACTCAAGAAGCTCGACACCATCCAGGACAAAGCAGCCCGCTTGATTGGCACCCCATCTACAAACATTCACTCCCTCCACCACCGACGCACAGTGGCAGCAGTGTGTACCATCTACAAGATGCACTGCAGCAACGCACCAAGGCTCCTTAGACAGCACCTTCCAAACCCGCGGCCTCTACCAACTAGAAGGACAAGGGCAGCAAATGCATGGGAACACCACGACCTGCAAGTTCCTCTCCAAGTCACACACCATCCTGACTTGGAACTATATCGCCATTCCTTCACTGTCGCTGGGTCAAAATCCTGGAACTCCCTTCCTAACAGCACTGTGGGTGTACCTACCCCACATGGACTGCAGTGGTTCAAGAAGGCAGCTCACCACCACCTTCTCAAGGGCAATTAGGGATGGGCAATAAATGCTGGCATAGCCAGTGATGCCCACATCCCATGAATGAATTAAAAAAAAGTAAAGTGGGTGCAGGAGCAGAGGAATCTGGGGGTGTATGTGCAAGATTATTGAAGCTTGCTGGGCAGGTTGAGAAAGATTTGATAAAGCATATGTGATCCTGGGCTTTTTAAATTGGGGCACAGAGTATAAAAACAAGGAAGTTATGATAAACCTTTATAAAAGATTGTTTTGGCCTCAGCTGGAGTATGTGTCCAGTTCTGGGTTTTGTGTGTGTACACCTTTAAGAGGTGTGGCTACGAGAGCATGTTAGTCATGTAAGAGCTATTATGTAACACACCACGTTGTCATGCTCACAAGGAGTGTAGCAATAAAAATACAGAAACAAACTGAAAAGTTATTAAAGTTAGAACAATTTTTAAAGATTGGTACATTGTCAACAAAATGGAGGATAAGTCACATGACTCATATCACCTCCTGCACTGTAATCCACATCCATTGTCTACCAAGTCTGAAAACCAATGGAAATAAGATGGATAATCACACTTGGCTGTCAGCTATACTCAAACCAACTAAGACAAAGGCCTTTCCCAGACTTTTCATTTCTGACTAACCTTCACTACAATGGAGTGTAAACAACACTCATATCCTCAAAATAGAGCCATCGAAAGGCCATTGTGCAGCCCAGCAAGAACTGAAACCTAACATCACATGGGTAAAACTAGCACATGTAAGTTCCTTAAAAGGTAATCATTTTGAGGAACAAAGTGGGTCTTGCCAGTACAGAACTTCAGACATCAAGATCAGTCGGGTCTCTCCTAAGCCACACAAAAAATATCTAAAGCCATCCTGAAATCCAGCAAGGCTGAGAGAGAGAAGGATCAGTTCCAGTCAACACAGCTGAACCCTGCTGAGACAAATGGGAATCCAGCTACAGCAGAGACAATGGAGTGCCTTTGTAAAAACTATTCTTCTACCTGTGAGAATTGAACTAAGCCATCAGCACCATCTCCAACCTGAAGAGGACTGCCAGAAGGCTGCAACAGCCCAGCAATTATCAGACAACCTGCAATCACAAAATTCACCTTCTGAGAGGATCGACAGGTTTTCCCTGAAACAACAGAATTTTACACCTTGAACTCTGACCCTTTACCTTCCATCTATCTTCTCTTGAGAGTACGTGCAAGAGTGAATCCGTTGCTTGAGTGGTGTTGCATACATTTCGAGGAATGAATATTGTTGAATGAATAGTTAATCTTCTGTTTTAAACCTACAAGAAAGCCTGTTACTATCTGTTTATTTGGCAAACAAAACACAGGGGTTGTAACACTGGTAACACAAAAACACTGTCTGTGGTCAGTTGGAAGGTGAACAGTGGAAACCAGTCACACCATCACCCACCTGGCCATAACAATGTGATTCTGAGTGTTTAGCAGTCTTGAACCAACACCTATACAGTAAGCATCTCAATGTATTAGCTGCTATCTCAGTATTCAGAACTCAAAATATTGCGTTACTAATCCCATCTGAGTGGTCAGTCTTTGTGTGAAATCAATACAAACACAGAGGTTCAAGAAGCAAGCAACACTGGACAGGATGTTAAAATATTAGAGAGGATGCAGAAAAGATTCACGAGAATGGTTCCAAGGATGAGGAACTTCAGTTACGTCGATAGGTTAGAGAAGCTGGGTCTGTGCTCCTTGGAGAAGAGAAGATTAAGAGGAGATTTGTTACAGGTGTTCAAAATCATGAGGGGTCTGGATAGAGTAGATTGCAAAACATTGCTCCCATTGCGGGAAGGATCCAGAACATGAGGACACCGATTTAAGGCAATGAGCAAAAGAATCAACAGTGACATGAGGAAAAACCTTTTCACACAGCAAGTGGTTAGGATCTGGGATGCACTGCCTGAGAGGGTGGTGGAGGCAGATTCAATCGAGGCCTTCAAAAGAGATCATTATCTGAAGAGAAAAGATTTTCAGGGCTATGGGGAAAAGGCAGGGGAGTGGGACTAGGCACGTTGTTGTTGCAGAGAGCAAGCACAGACACAATGGACCAAATGGCCTCCTTATGTGCTGTAACCATTCTATGATACTATGATTCTACGATTCTTAACTTATTGACAACCTTGCCTTCTAATTTATCTCGTATTAGTCCCAGTATTAACCGAAACATCTGGGTTGGAAACACAAATTCATCCTCCATTGATATTAAAATTTTTTACATTCCCTGTGCCACATTTGCACCATTCACTGTGAAGTATTTCCAAGATACTCTTTGCAAGGTTTTCACCAATAATTTAATCATTTCACTATCCTCCCATTCAGTCTTTTAACTATTCCCAATGCAATTTATCCCCATCTGCTGTGCAATGTTTTCACTATTTCATTTGCTTTAGAATCATGAATTAGAAGCTGTACAGGGGGGCATCATAGTGACCTGGCTACAATTTGGGCACGACTGGAAGATTCCAAGTTATTACGGGCTGAAAACTGGTTTGCTCCCTTTTTCGGGAGGGGAGGTTGTGATTCACAAATACCCCATGCCTGGTCCTGTCAAGACAGGCAGTATGCAAAGTCCAGCCTCCATTGATGCCAACATTTACTTACTGCCTCCTCATTTCAATGATTTCAGTCTGCAGTCCAGCAGCAAATGCGCTGCTGAGTAGGGGGCCCAGTAGCGTGCATGGCCAGCACGTGTTCCAGCGAGCCTGCACGTCTAAAGGCAGCCTGCCCTCTAAAAGGGGTGCTGCACCCATTACACAGAAGCTGCTGCAGATTGCCTGCAGTGCAAGTGGTTATAAAGAGGACACCAAATGGACAGCCAAGAGAGAGAGAAGGCTCCCAGGTTCTTGGATGTGGTGCTGAAGGCCTTCGTTCTGGACGTCAACAGGAGGAGAGAGGCCATGCTTCCACAAGGGCTCAGCAGGACCTGAAGGACCACCTTCAGAAAGGAATGGAAACAGGTGGCCAGTATAGTCAGTTCCTGCCCTCTGGACCCAAGAACCTGGCAGCAGTGTAACAAGAAGTCTAATGAGCTCACATGGGTGGTCAAGATCAGTGAATGCATCTTCACATCACACCTCCTACCCAAAGCACCAGCATTAGCTTATACTGTTGAATGTACCACACCCCCATCACTTACCCAGCAACAAACCTGGTACTCAGGATTCAGACCCAACATCTAGATACTGCATCTCATCCTCATACACCCGCCCATGATTCCAGCCTCACAACCACCTCATGCTGTTTCCACATACTCCAACTATTCGGCTGTGGCATGTGCACCACTCAAACACAGTGCAACACAGTCACTGACATTCCTCCCTCCCTCTCTTGCAGGACAACGTGGCACATAACCATAGGGAGCAGAAACGAACTAGCCAGGGTTAGGCTGGCCTTCATCACCCAAGCCCTCCATTGCATCCTTTGCCACCAAGACCATTCAGGATGGCAGTGTGTTCCTGCCTTATGGCCCTTCTCAAATACCACCTCACCCATATCCTTCAATCTGGCAGGCCTAGAGGGTGTGACCATGGACCTCTTGCTTTCCACCCACAACCCTTCCTCACCCCAACCCTTCCCTGCTGATTTATTTTTTGATACATTCATGGGATATGGGCATTGCTGGCCAGGCAAGCATTTATTGCCCATCCCTAATTGCCCTTTAGAAGGTGGTGGTGAGCTGCCTTCTTGAATCGCTGCAGTCCATGTGGGGTAGGTACACCCACAGTGCTGTTAGAAAGGGAGTTCCAGGATTTTGACCCAGCGACAGTGAAGGAACGGTGATATAGTTCTAAGTCAGGATGGTGTGTGACTTGGAGGGGAACTTGCAGGTGGTGGTGTTCCCATGCATTTGCTGCCCTTATCCTTCCAGTTGGTAGAGGTCGCGGGTTTGGAAGGTGCTGTCTAAGGAGCCTTGGTGCGTTGCTACAGTGCATCTTGTAGATGGTACATACTGCTGCCACTGTGCGTCACAATGTTTGTGGATGGGGTGCCAATCAATTGGGCTTCTTTGTCCTGGATGGTGTCGAGCTTCTTGAGTGTTGTTGGAGCTGCACCCTTCCAGCCAAGTGGAGAGTATTCCATCACACTCCTGACTTGTGCCTTGTAGATGGTGGACAGGCTTTGGGGAGTCAAGAGGTGAGTTACTCGCCTCAGGATGCCTAGCCTCTGACCTGCTCTTGTAGCCACGGCATTTATATTGCTACTCCAGTTCAGTTTCTGGTCAATGGTAGCCCTGAGGAGGTTGCCAGTGGGGGATTCAGCGATGGTAATGCCATTGAATGTCAAGGGGAGATGGTTAGATTCTCTCTTGTTGGAGATGGTCATTGCCTGGCACTTGTGTGGCTTGAATGTTACTTGCCACTTATCAGCCCAAGCCTGGATATTGTCCAGCTCTTGCTGCATTTCTACATGGACTGCTTCAGGATCTGAGGAGTTACGAATGGTGCTGAACATTGTGCAATCACCAGCGAACATCCCCACTTCTGACCTTATGATTGAAGGAAGGTCATTGATGAAGCAGCTGAAGATGGTTGGGCCTAGGACACTACCCTGAGGTACTCCTGCAGTGATGTCCTGGAGCTGAGATGATTGACCTCTAACAACCACAACCATCTTCCTTTGCACTAGGTATGACTCCAGCCAGCACAGAGTTTTCCCCCTGATTCCCATTGACCTCAGTTTTGCTATTGCTCCTTGATGCCATACTCGGTCAAATGCTGCCTTGATGTCAAGGGCAGTCACTCTCACCTCATCTCTTGAGTTCAGCTCTTTTGTCCATGTTTGAACCAAGGCTGTAATGAGGTCAGGAGCTGAGTGGCCCTGGCGGAACCCAAACTGAGCGTCACTGAGCAGTTATTGCGAAGCAAGTGCTGCTTGATGGCACTATTGATGACACCTTCCATCACTTCACTGATGATTGAGAGTAGGCTGATGGAGCGGTAATTGGCCAGGTTGGATTTGTCCTGCTTTTTGTGTACAGGACATACCTGGGCAATTTTCCACATTGCAGAGTAAATGCCAGTGTTGTAGCTGTATTGGAACAGCTTGGCTAGGGGTGCGGCAAGTTCTGGAGCACAGGTCTTCAGTACTATTGCTGGAATATTGTCAGGGCCCATAGATTTTGCAGTATCCAGTGCCTTCAGTCATTTCTTGATATCATGTGGAGTGAATCGAATTGGCTGAAGTCTGGCATCTGTAATGCTGGGGACTTCAGGAGGAGGCTGAGATGGATCATCAACTCGGCCCTTCTGGCTGAAGATTGTTGCAAATGTTTCAGCCTTATCTTTCGCATTGATGTGCTGGGGTCCCGCATCATTGAGGATGGGGATATTTGTGGAGCCACCTCCTCCAGTTAGTTGTTTAATTGTCCACCACCATTCACGGCTGGATGTGGCAGGACTGCAGAGCTTAGATCTGATCCATTGGTTATGGAATCGCTTAGCTCTGTCTATCGCATGCTGCGTACGCAGTTTGGCATGCAAGTAGTCCTGGGTTGTAGCTTCACCAGGTTGACACCTCATTTTGAGATATGCCTGGTGCTGCTCCTGGCATGCCCTCCTGCACTCTTCATTGTACCAGGGTTGGTCTCCTGGCTTGATGGTAATGGTAGAGTAGGGGATATGCTGGGCCATGAGGTTACAGATTGTGGTTGAGTACAATTCTCCTGCTGCTGATGACCCACAGCGCCTCATGGATGCCCAGTTTTGCATTGCTAGATCTGTTCGAAATCTATCCCATTTATAGCACGGTGATAGTGCCACACAACATGATGGAGGGTATCCTCAATGTGAAGGTGGAACTTCGTCTCCACAAGGACTGTGCGGTGGTCACTCATACCAACACAGTCATGGACAGATGCATCCGCGGCCGGCAGATTGGTGAGGACGAGGTCAAGTATGTTTTACCTTCTTGTTGGTTCCCTCACCACCTGCTGCATACCCAGTCTAGCAGATATGTCCTTTCGGACTCGGCCAGCTTGGTCAGTAGTGGTGCTGCCGAGCCACTCTTGGTGATGGACATTGAAGTCCCCCACCCAGAGTACATTTTGCACCCTTGCCACCCTCAGTGCTTCCTCCAAATGCTGTTCAACATGGAGGAGTACTGACTCATCAGCTGAGGGAGGGCGGTAGGTGGTAATCAGCAGGAGGTTTCCTTGTCCATGTTTGATCTAATGCCATGAGACTTCATGGGGTCCGGAGTCGATGTTGAGGACTCCCAGGGCAACTCCCTCCCTACTCTGTACCACTGTGCCACCACCTCTGCTGGGTCTGTCCTGCCAGTGGGACAGGACATACCCAGGGATGGTGATGGCAGTGTCTGAGACATTATCTGTAAGGTATGATTCCGTGAGTATGACTATGTCAGGCTGTTGCTTGACTAGTCTGTGGGACAGCTCTCCCAATTTTGGCACAAGCCCCCAGATGTTAGTAAGGAGGACTTTGCAGGGTCGACAGGGCTGGGTTTGCCGTTGTCGTTTCCAGTTCCTAGGTCGATGCCGGGTGGTCCGTCCGGTTTCATTCCTTTTTATTGACTTTGTAGCGGTTAGATACAACTGAGTGGCTTGCTAGGCCATTTCAGAGGGCACGTAAGAGTCAACCACATTGCTGTGGGTCTGGATCCACATGTAGGCCAGACCAGGTAAGGACAGCAGATTTCCTTCCCTAAAGGACATTAGTGAACCAGATGGGTTTTTACAACAATCGACAATGCTTTCATGGCCATCATTAGACTAGCTTTTAATTCCAGATTTATTAATTGAATTCAAATTCCACCTTCTGCTGTGGTGGGATTCGAACCTGTGTCCCCAGAGAAATACCCTGGGTCTCTGGGTTACTAGTCCATTGACAATACCACTACGCCACTGCCTGCCCTGCTTTCAGATCAACAAAAACTGCCAAGGCAGCCTCAGGAGGAAGAGGGAGAGGGAGAGAGCCAATGAAGAAACACCATTACTTGTCTGACAGCCGCAGCCACCAGCCCAGATACTGACACTGCGCGAACTTTAGAGGTCAGGATAGAGTCAGAATCTGCATGTGGTGAGTCACTGGGCACAAGTGGGCTGCAGCCAGGGCAGGGAGAAAGGATAGTGTGTGTGCCAGTTGCCAGAAGAGTGACGTTTCAGACGAGTTCTGCTATTGGTGTCTCGGGTGGGGACTTCAATGTGGTGGTGTACAGGAAAAGGCTGATGAGCATGAACTCAGAGATATTTGGTACATTGGTAGGCCTGCCAAACAGCTTACTGTCACTGTCAAGGAACATGAAGGAATCTGGCTCCAACTTGGCACAGAGCATCACGCAGAGCTTGGAGTCCATCCTTTCCACTGTGGAAGTGGTGGCCATGTTAACATTCGCGGACCCACCCGTGATGCAGTGTCTGGTGTCTGAAATCTTATGAAGAAAGGTTGGACAGGTTGGGCCTGTATCCATTGGAGTTTAGAAGAATGAGAGGTGATCTTATTGAAACCATATAAAATCCTGAGGGAACTTGACAGGGTGGCTGCTGAGAGGATGTTTCCCCTTATTGGAAAGACTAGAACTAGGGGACACAGTTTAAAAAGTAGGGGTCTCCCATGTAAGACGGAGATGAGGAGAAATTTTTTTCTCTCAGAGGGTCTTAGTCTTTGGAATTCTCTTCTCAAGAGAGCAGTGGAGGCTGGGTCATTGAATATTTTTAATGCTAAGTTAGATAGATTCTTGATTGACAAGGGAGTCAAAGGGTTATGGGGGGAAGGCAGGAAAGTAGAGTTGAGGCCACATGGCCTTTAAGGGAAGGTGGCGAATTGTGGGGCTATGGTGGTGAAGGGATGACATCCGAAGGGAACTGAAGTCTCAGGAGACACTCATGGACAGCCCATCTGCAGCAATGGAGTCCTGGATGCCTCCTCCTTGTCTCCACACATCCTCATCTTTCCTCCTCCTTGCCTTTCCGAGGTAATCCCTGGATGCCTGGTCACAAGGGTTGCCCACTCAAGATCGCGATGTTGTGGAGGACGCAGCAGACCAGCACAAACTTGATCATTCACCCTGGTGAGCACTGCAGGGCTCACCCTGAGTGGTCCAGGCAGCAGAACCATTGCTTCAGGGTGCAGTGTAAACAGCTGTAATGTTCTTGACTAAGTGAAGTTGGAGCAATATCCTCGTGGGAAGGTTCACTTGTGTGGTTGGGGAGGGTTTAAACAAATTGGTGGATGGGCACCAGCATATAGAAGTAGGAAAGAGGAATAAAGTGCATAAAGGAGTGAGCGCGTTGGACAGTACTAGGGAAGGAAATAGTACGATGTTAGATAGGAGCAGACTAAGAAGGACTATGAGGAATACAAAGACAGGTTTAGAAGGCATGCATGTAAACGCACAAAATATGGTGAATAAGGTCGGTGAGCTATAATGCAAATAGCCTTGTGTGAAGATGATGTAGTTGTAATATTGGAAATGTGGCTTAAAAATGGTGAGGACTGGGCGCTTAATAATCAGGGCTACAAAGAGCTGGATTTTCAATCCTCGCTGAGAGTGGCAACGGCAGTGAGTGCGATTTGAAGATCGTGTTCTCGGAGGTCGGCACTGGGCCCCACTGCCTCCGGAATGCGATGCTATTTATAAACTTCAACCGGCAGGGAGGGAACTGGTTGGGCGCCCGTGACCGATTAACTGCCTGTTGAGCTGATTAAAGAGCTCATTCACAGGCTTTGTCAGGAGCAGGATGCTATTTTTAAAGACTGGGAATGGGGAAAATGCCATGGGGGGAACAGGGCAAGATTGTGAGGATGTGAGCATTGTGGAGGGAGATGAGGGCAATGGAAATGGCTGTTCAATTAAAGCAGAGGTAATAAATAAAGTTTAGCTGCCTCAGATGTGCCTCATTTTGTTAAAGCTGCATGAGTTATCTGTTACATTGGAGACTGCCATGAAACTGGATAGGGAAGTGAGCGCACTAGCATCGCTGTGACACCTGGAGTTGCCATGGGAAGGCCTGGTGTGCATTCAAGACCCAACTGATGAAGGTCAAATGGGAGCAGGTGACTTTGACATTGGACAGAGCACCAGGATGAGCGGCAGCAAATGCAACCTCCTGGACCGCTGGAGGCCAGAGGAGCACAGTTGGGGGTGGGGGGGGGGGGCGGCAGGAGGAAGAAGGCAGTACCCAAGACATCGTGTGCACAGCCCAAGAGTCAGTCACCTGCAAATGACAGAGCATCAGTGCCATAGGAGGCATCTATCTAGGTAGATGGTCTTGGTCCTGTGTGCTCTGACCCACAATGACCTGATGCCTTACGACCCCCATGGCTAACAAAGTCTCCGTCACCCTAACCTATTGTGCAACTGGGTTATTCCAGGGATTAGCTGTGGATCTAGGGGGCATCTTGCAATTGGCATCTCATTAGGGCATCAGGCAGGTCACAGATGCCCTTTTTAGGAGAACAAAGACAACACTCTGACACAGATGGCCCTGCGCTGGCACAAAGGGTATTGTGTTTTGATGCTATCGATGGGTTCCTTCATGTGCAGGGCATCGATTGTACCCATGTGGCCATCAAGGTACCCAGTAACCATGAACAGGAAGGGCTTCCACACCCTCAAGGTACAAATGGCCCGCTACCACGTCAAGAGCTTCCTCTATGTGTGCCCTGGCTTTCCTGGCAGCAGCTATGACTCTTTCATCCTCTGCCAGTCCACGCTGCCTTGGTCCTTCACGCCATCCCTCAAAATGATGGCTGACTCCAAGGGGACAAAGGAAATCCCTTGAAGAGATGGCTACTGTCCATTCTACAGGAGCCCCAGACAGAGACACAGAAGCGGACAACCAATTGAGCAGGCAATTGGGTTTCTGAAGATGTGATTCTAGTGCCTGGATTGGTCAGGTGGCACCCTACAATGCCCTCCTGCAAGGGTCTCAGCCATTGTGGTGCTCTGCTGCGCTCTCCATAACATGGCCCTCCAGGGAAGTGTGGACCTTGAGGACAGTGAGGCCCTGGTCGGAGACAGCTCATTGGGTAGAAGCAGGAGGTAAGACAGGAGGAGGAAGAGGGGGTGGAAGGGGATAACACTGAACAGAGAAGTGCCCCTGGGGCATGATGAGGTGGCTTCCTCCTGCCACCCTCTAAGAAGAGGGCCTCCCACCTGTACCCTGGGACATCTCACTTCTCTCTGATGCTGTGGAAGGCAGATCTCTTCCTCAGAACAACCAGCAGCCTCAGTGTTGGCTGTCATGGAAGTCTGCATGAGCCCCATACCTGATCTGACCCACTACCATTTTCAATCCCACTGGCTCTAAGAGGACAGGAAACCCGTCTCCATGCTAATTCTTTCCCACTTGATAATTGCAATCAGAATCAGCTTCCCAGCGGAGGCAGTTTCAGACCCAAAACCAGAGCAGGCTCCTGTTTCCTGCTTCCACTTTGAAAACCCAGCCCAAAGTCTACAAAAGAGATGGGGATGGAAACAGCGGAGGTGGGGTGACAGTACTGATTGGGGAAGACATTGTAGAGTTGGAAAGGGAGGATGCCCTTGAGGGGACAAAGACAGAATCCATTTAGTTAGAGCTGAGAAGTAAAAAGGGGATAATCACACTACTGGGTTATTCTATCGGCTTCCAAATAGTAAGAGAGAGATAGAGGAGCAAATCTGCAGGGAAATCACAGAGCATACTAGATGCATTCCACCTTTGCTGCTAAAACATCTAAAACATCAAATGACAGGGCAAAATCCCTAACACCGAAGTTCTTACAAGGTGCCACACGCCTGGTATCGAGAACTTGCACCACAGAGCTCAGCTTCACAGCGTTGGCCATTTGGTTCACATGGAGGATTCGTGCAAACCAAAGGCGGTATTCTACAGCCAGCTGAGCACAGGAACCTGCACCATAGGATGTCCCAAACCTAGATACAAAGACACTCTGAAAGTCAATCTCAGAGCCTGTAATAAAACCAAGAAATGCTGGAAATACTCAGCAGATCTGGCAGCATCTGTGGAGAGAGAAGCAGAGTTAACGTTTCAGGTCAGTGACCCTTCATCAGAACTGACAAATATTAGAAATGTACAAGATTTTAAGCAAGTAAAGTCGGGGTGGGGCAAGAGATAACAAAGGAGAAGGTGTTGATGGGACAAGGTCACAGAGAATAACTGACCGGAAGGTCATGGAACAAAGGCAAACGGTATGTTAATAGTGTGCTGAAAGACAAAGCGTTAGTACAGAGAGGGTGTCAATTGACAGTAAAGTTAACAGCCCTGGCCCCAAGCACAAACATGAAAAAAAAACAGTGGGTAGGCAGAGTAGAAACAAGCTAAACAAACTAAAATACTAAAATAAAATAATCAAATAAAAAAGGAAAAAGAGAAAAAGAAAAAATAACTAAACATAAAAAGCGGGGGCCCGTCATGCTCTGAAATTATTGAACTCAATGTTCTTCGTGTTTTGAATCCACCCAGGATTACAGGTATCTCTGAGAAATACAACATTCCTCGGACTGCCGTCCTCGCCGCATCCTCAGATCCACAGTCAGTGCCATGCGCCACCACATGTACACACCAGACCTCTCTCTCCAGAAGCACCGTCTCACCTTATCTCAAAGCTGTTCTACGCCGCAGTTTCATTTCATCCTTCATCTTAACCGACGCATTAACAAAAAACATATTTTCTTCCTTTCAGGTGTTAAGGAACGCAAGCTCCAGCAGCTGATGGGGACTAATGCCCCTCCAGATCCTTTTTCCCTTCATTTCCCTCTGACCCCAGCCCTTCTGATCTGACCCCTTGCCGTGTATTCACTATACCCTCTGACCTTCCCCTCTCTGACGCTGAACGTTCTGTACTCAGCAAAGGTCTCAGTTTTATCCCCTTATGCCCCCACCTCAATGAATTTCGCGCTCGGCATGACGTTGAGCTCATCTTCTATCACCTCTGCCTCCGGGCTCACTTCTTTGACCAGGAGTCCTCCCCCCAACCAGCAGACCCATTCACCCACCTCCAGCATTCTCCCTCTACCTGGACCCCTCGCTCTGGCCTCTTACCCACTCTTGATCTCTTCATTGAAAACTGTCGGCGAGAAATCGGCCGTCTCAATTTCTCTGCTCCCCTCACTCACTCTAACCTTTCTCCCTCTGAACTTGCCGCACTCCGTTCCCTCAGATCTAACCCTGACATTGTCATCAAACCTGCAGATAAGGGTGGTGCTGTTGTCTGGCGTACCAACCTTTATCTTGCAGAGGCTCAGTGCCAACTCTCTTCTTCCTACTTCCCCCTGGACCATGACCCCACCACTGAACATCAAACTACTGTCTGCAGGACTGTCACTGATCTCATCTCCTCTGGAGATCTTTGATTTGATTTGATTTAGACATACAGCACTGAAACAGGCCCTTCGGCCCACCGAGTCTGTGCCGACCATTAACCACCCATTTATACTAATCCTACACTAATCCCATATTCCTACCACATCCTCACCTGTCCCTATATTTCCCTACCACCTACCTATACTAGGGGCAATTTATAATGGACAATTTACCTATCAACCTGCAAGTCTTTTGGCTGGGGTCTACAGCTTTCAACCTCATAGTGCCGGAACACTGGACAGCCCGTTTCTACCTCCTTCCCAAAATCCACAAACAGGACTGTTCTGGCAGACCCATTGTGTCAGCCTGCTCCTGTCCCACTGAACTTATTTCTTCCTATCTTGACTCTATCTTTTCTGTCCAGGTCCAGTCTCTTCTCACCTACATCCGTGACTCTTCTGACGCCGTACGTCATTTTGACAATTTCCAGTTTCCTGGCCCTAACCACCTCCACTTCACTATGGACGTCCAATCACTCTACACCTCCATCCCCCACCAGGATGGTTTAAGGGCTCTCTGCTTCTTCCTTGAAGAGGCCCAACCAGTCCCCATCCACCACCACCCTCCTCCGCCTGGCTGAACTTGTTCTCACATTGAACAACTTCCCCTTCATCTCCACTCACTTCCTTCAAGTTAAAGGTGTTGCTATGGGTACCCGCATGGGTCCTAGTTATGCCTGTCTTTTTGTGGGATATGTCCAACATTCCTTGTTCCAGTCCTGCTCAGGGCCCCCTCCCCCAACTCCTTTTCCGGTACGTTGCTGACTGTATCGATGCCATTTCCTGCTCCCGCCCGGAACTAGAAAACTTTATCAACTTTGCTTCTAATTTCCACCCTTCTCTCTCCTTCACATTGTCCATGTCCGACACTTCCCTTCCCTTCCTCGACTTCTCTGTCTCCATCTCTGGGATAAGCTGTCTACTAATATTCATTACAAGCCCACTGACTCCCACAGCTACCTCTACTACACTTCTTCACACCCTGCCTCCTATAAGAACTCCATTCCATTCTTCCAGTTTCTCCATCTCTGATGCACCTTCCATGACAGCACTTCTGATATGTCTTCCTTTTCCCTCAACCGAGGATTCCCCCCCACTGTTGTTGACAGGGCCCTCTACCGTGTCCGACCCATTTCCCGCATCTCTACCCTCAGCCTTCACCTCCCTCCCAGAACCACGACAGGGTTCCCCTTGTCCTCACTTTCCACCACACCAGCCTCCTGATCCAAAGGATCATCCTCCGTCACTTCCGCCACATCCAGCATGACGACACTACCAAAGGCATTCTTCCCCTCCCTTCCCCTGTCAGCATTCCGAAGGGATCATTCCCTCCGTGACACCCTCGTCCACTCCTCCATTACCCCCACCACCTCGTCCCCTTCCCACGGCATCTTCCCCTGTAATCGCAGGAGGTGTAATACCTGCCCATTTACCTCCTCTCTCCTCACTATCCAAGGCCCCAAACACTCTTTTAAGGTGAAGCAGTGATTTACTTGTACTTCTTTCAATGTAGTATACTGTATTCGCTGCTCACAATGTGGTCTCCTCTACACTAGGGAGACCAAACACAGACTGGGTGACCGCTTTGCAGAACACCTCCGCTCAGTCCGTAAGCACGGCCCCGAGCTTCCGGTTGCTGGCCATTTCAACACCCTCCCCACCCGTTCTCATGCTCACATCTCTGTCCTGGGATTGCTGCAGTGTTCCAGCGAACATCAACACAAGTCCAAGGAACAGCATCTCATTTACCGATTAGGCACACTACAGCCTGCTGGACTGAACATTGAGTTCAATAATTTCAGCGCATGATGGGCCCCCCCTTTTTATGTTTAGTTATTTTTTCTTTTTTTCTTTGGTTATTTTATTTTAGTTTATTAGTTTGTTTAGTTTGTTTCTACTGTGCCTACCCACTGTTTTGGGTTTTTTAATGTTTGTGCTTGGAATGCTTTGTGCTTTACAGTCAATTGACACCCTCTCTGTACTAACGCTTTGTCTTTCAGCACACCATTAACATACCATTTGCCTTTGTTCCATGACTTTCCGGTCAGTTATTCTCTCTGATCTTGTCCTATCAACACCTTCTCTTTTCTTATCTCTTGCCCCAGCCCTGCTTTACTTGCTTAAAACCTCTTACATTTCTAATATTTGTCAGTTCTGAGGAAGGATCACTGACCTGAAACGTTAACTCTGCTTCTCTCTCCACAGATACTGCCAGCCCTGCTGAGTATTTCCAGCAATTTTTGTTTTTATTTCAGATTTCCAGCATCTGCAGTATTTTGCTTTTATCTCAGAGCCTGTAAGTTGGATCCCACGACATGGGAAAAAAAAAACCATGGACAGATCTAAATGGACAGTCTCTGTCATCAAGCAAACTCAACATTTGAGGAGAACAGAGTCAGGTCCCTACAGGAAAAGCAAGCACACCACAAATTGAGTGCCCTCACCCACCCCTCCAACAGGAATTCATATGCAATATTTGCAATTGGATTTGCAAACTAAGATTTGGTTTAACATCACATATGAAATGACACCTGGAAGGTGAACAACCAATCTCCTTGCTGAACACTCATCTGGCGAAGTGACAGGAGAATCCATCCCTGTGTAATATTCTCACCATTCCCTGTGTAATATTCTCACCATTCCCTGGGTAATATTCTCACTATTCACGTGTAATATTCTCACCATTCCCTGTGTAATATTCTCACCATTCCCTGTGTAATATTCTCACTATTCCCCGTGTAATATTCTCACCATTCCCTGTGTAATATTCTCACTATTTCCTGTGTAATATTCTCACCATTCCCTGTGTAATATTCTCACCATTCCCTGTGTAATATTCTCACCATTCCCTATGTAATATTCTCACTATTCCCCGTGCAATATTCTCACCATTCCCTGTGTAATATTCTCACTATTCCCTGTGTAATATTCTCACCATTCCCTGTGTAATATTCTCACTATTCCCTGTGTAATATTCTCACCATTCTCTGTGTAATATTCTCACCATTCCCTGTGTAATATTCTCACTATTCCCTGTGTAATATTCTCACCATTCCCTGGGTAATATTCTCACTATTCCCGTGTAATATTCTCACCATTCCCTGTGTAATATTCTCACCATTCCCTGTGTAATATTCTCACTATTCCCCGTGTAATATTCTCACTATTCCCTGTGTAATATTCTCACCATTCCCTGTGTAATATTCTCACCATTCCCTGTGTAATATTCTCACCATTCCCTGGGTAATATTCTCACTATTCCCCGTGTAATATTCTCACCATTCCCTGTGTAATATTCTCACTATTCCCTGTGTAATATTCTCACCATTCCCTGTGTAATATTCTCACTATTCCCTGTGTAATATTCTCACCATTCTCTGTGTAATATTCTCACTATTCCCTGTGTAATATTCTCACTATTCCCTGTGTAATATTCTCACCATTCCCTGTGTAATATTCTCACCATTCCCTGGGTAATATTCTCACTATTCCCCGTGTAATATTCTCACTATTCCCTGTGTAATATTCTCACTATTCCCTGTGTAATATTCTCACCATTCCCTGTGTAATATTCTCACCATTCCCTGTGTAATGATCTCACTATTCCCTGTGTAATATTTTCATCATTCCCTGTTTTATATTTTTACCATTCCCTGTGTATTAGTCTCACCATTCCCTCTGTAATGTTCGTAGCAAACCTTGTGTAATATTCTCACTATTCCCTGTACAACATTCTCACCAGTCACTGTGTAATATTTTTACCATACCATGTACAATATTCTCACCTTTCCCTGTTTGATGGGTGTACTGTGTCCCATATGTTTATTTTGCATTACTCACAATATTCCTTGCAGCAAAAGAAACATTGATATTTCATCCTGTATTGTTCTGTCAGAGCTTACACATTATTTTGATTGTGATGTTGATTTGGATTGTGATGTGTACAGTGTTTTTGTTGTTGACCCAGGGTTTGGATCAAGACTGTGATGTAGACTCAGGGTTTGGATAGAGACTGTGATGTGGACTCAGGGTTTGGATAGAGACTGTGATGTGGATTCAGGGTTTGGATAGAGACTGTGATGTGGACTCAGGGTTTGGATAGAGACTGTGATGTGGACTCAGGGTTTGGATAGAGACTGTGATGTGGATTCAGGGTTTGGATAGAGATTGTGATGTAGACTCAGGGTTTGGATAGAGACTGTGATGTGGATTGAGGGTTTGGATAGAGACTGTGATGTGGACTCAGGGTTTGGATAGAGACTGTGATGTGGATTGAGGGTTTGGATAGAGACTGTGATGTGGATTCAGGGTTTGGAAAGAGATTGTGATGTAGACTCAGGGTTTGGATAGAGACTGTGATGTGGATTGAGGGTTTGGATAGAGACTGTGATGTGGACTCAGGGTTTGGATAGAGACTGTGATGTGGATTCAGGGTTTGGATAGAGATTGTGATGTAGACTCAGGGTTTGGATAGAGACTGTGATGTGGATTGAGGGTTTGGATAGAGACTGTGATGTGGACTCAGGGTTTGGATAGAGACTGTGATGTGGATTCAGGGTTTGGATAGAGACTGTGATGTGTACTCAGGGTTTGGATAGAGACTGTGATGTGGACTCAGGGTTTGGATAGAGATTGTGATGTAGACTCAGGGTTTGGATAGAGACTGTGATGTGGACTCAGGGTTTGGATAAAGACTGTGATGTGGATTCAGGGTTTGGATAGAGATTGTGATGTAGACTCAGGGTTTGGATAGAGACTGTGATGTGGACTCAGGGTTTGGATAAAGACTGTGATGTGGACTCAGGGTTTGGATAGAGACTGTGATGTGGACTCAGGGTTTGGATAGAGACTGTGATGTGGACTCAGGGTTTGGATAGAGACTGTGATGTGGATTCAGGGTTTGGATAGAGACTGTGATGTGTACTCAGGGTTTGGATAGAGACTGTGATGTGGATTCAGGGTTTGGATAGAGACTGTGATGTGTACTCAGGGTTTGGATAGAGATTGTGATGTAGACTCAGGGTTTGGATAGAGACTGTGATGTGGACTCAGGGTTTGGATAAAGACTGTGATGTAGACTCAGGGTTTGGATAGAGACTGTGATGTGGACTCAGGGTTTGGATAAAGACTGTGATGTGGATTCAGGGTTTGGATAGAGATTGTGATGTAGACTCAGGGTTTGGATAGAGACTGTGATGTGGATTCAGGGTTTGGATCGAGACTGTGATGTGGATTCAGGGTTTGGATAGAGATTGTGATGCGGACTCAGGGTTTGGATCGAGATTGTGTGGTGGATTGAGGGTTTGGATAGAGACTGTGATATAGGCTCAGGGTTTGGATAGAGACTGTGATGTGGACTCAGGGTTTGGATAAAGACTGTGATGTGGATTCAGGGTTTGGATAGAGACTGTGATGTGGATTCAGGGTTTGGATAGAGACTGTGATGTGGATTCAGGGTTTGGATAGAGATTGTGATGCGGACTCAGGGTTTGGATAGAGATTGTGTGGTGGATTGAGAGTTTGGATAGAGACTGTGATGTGGATTCAGGGTTTGGAAAGAGATTGTGATGCGGACTCAGGGTTTGGATAAAGACTGTGATGTGGACTCAGGGTTTGGATAGAGATTGTGATATGGATTCAGGGTTTGGATCAAGACTATGGTGTGGATTCTGGGATTTAATTGTGACTGCCAAAATTACATTACATATGAACCTTGCAGCCTTTTGAAAACAGAGAATGTCATCGCCACTATCAGGTCTGGTTTAAAGCCAAGCCCCAGAGGTGAAATTTCCCAGTCTGCTAGAAATTGGAGATTTAAGAGGTAATTTTGTATACTTTTAGTTTATGCCCTTCTCATGCCTCCCTCCCTCCTCGCATTCTAAAATCCAGAGAATGGCACCCCACTGCTTTGTTCTCTTGCCAAGAGGGCCTTTTATTGCTTTAGGCTTTACTCACTGCATTGATGTTGGGAAAGAACCTGATGGGAGAAGGAACATCAAACGGGAAAGAGACAACTGGCTTCACATCCATCATGTGCTGCACGGTTGCAGCGCGCGTCTGGCAGATGGCTGGGAGTGTGCTCAATTGATTAATGTTACCTGGAAATAGAAACAAACCAGATAAAGATTTGTTATCTCTCAGAGGCTACAACAAAAAGGACAGGAGATATAACATTGAAAGTATTGGTGCTCTCTCTGCATTGGTTTAAGGTCTTTCCACCTTAAGCCCCTCTGACTCACTACCTCTCTCTCCTTCATTAAGACCCATGTTAAAACAACCTCTTTGACCAAGCCTTTAGTCACTTGTCCTAATGTCTCCTTCTTTGACTCGGTGTCAGTTTTTGCCTGATAATTCCCCTGCGAGCTGTCTTGGGACATTTTCCTATTATAAATTAGCTATATAAATGCAGGTTGTTGTTATTGTTGTGTTTGCTTTTATGAAAAGTGATTACACGTCAAACCTCATTCATTGGCTGTGGAGCAGTTTGAAACAGTTGAAGTACATATGAACCAGAATACACCAATCAACCCATCAAGCTAATTCCATGATTCAATTACATCAAATGGCCCCACTTTCTGTGAATGGTATGCGGTGGAGTCAGGATGAGATGGGCGTGGCAAATGAATGTACTACTCTGTCTCTGGGTATATTACCCTGTCTCTGGTTGTACTATTTTATTTCTGGATGTAAGAAACTGTCTCTGGCCGTATTGCTCTGTTTCTGTGTGTATTATTTTGTCTCTGGGTGCATGACTCTGTCCTTGGTTGTGTTACTCTGTCTCTGGGTGTATTAAAATGCCTCTGGGTTATTACAAGGTCCCTGGGAATAATGCTCGGCTTCTGGAAATATTAATCTGTGTGCAGGAAGTGTATCCATCTGCAGCTACTGGCTACCCGCATTACGGAGCTGGAGCTGTGGGTGGATTCACTGTGGA